>NC_092720.1:142262737-142584852 GCF_047496885.1 Scyliorhinus torazame | reverse complement strand
TTTCACACTGTCCTCTCCAACAATATCGCCCCTCTCATTTGTAAATACAGAAGAAAAGTACTCGTTCAAGACCTCTCCTATCTCTTCAGACTCAATACACAATCTCCCGCTACTGTCCTTGGTCGGACCTACCCTCGCTCTAGTCATTCTCATATTTCTCACATATGTGTAAAAGGCCTTGGGGTTTTCCTTGATCCTACCCGCCAAAGATTGTTCATGCCCTCTCTTAGCTCTCCTAATCCCTTTCTTCAGTTCCCTCCTGGCTATCTTGTATCCCTCCAAAGCCCTGTCTGAACCTTGTTTCCTCAGCCTTACATAAGTCACCTTTTTCCTCTTAACAAGACATTCAACCTCTCTTGTCAACCATGGTTCCCTCACTCGACCATCTCTTCCCTGCCTGACAGGGACATACATATCAAGGACACGTAGCACCTGTTCCTTGAACAAGTTCCACATTTCACTTGTGTCCTTCCCTGCCAGCCTATGTTCCCAACTTATGCACTTCAATTCTTGTCTGACAACATCGTATTTACCCTTCCCCCAATTGTAAACCTTGCCCTGTTGCACGTACCTATCCCTCTCCATTACTAAAGTGAAAGTCACAGAATTGTGGTCACTATCTCCAAAATGCTCCCCCACTAACAAAGTACTAAATCCAATATTGCCCCTCCTCTGGTCGGACAATCTACATACTGTGTTAGAAAAGCTTCCTGGACACACTGCACAAACACCACCCCATCCAAACTATTTGATCTAAAGAGTTTCCACTCAATATTTGGGAAGTTAAAGTCGCCCATGACTACTACCCTATGACTTCTGCACCTTTCCAAAATCTGTTTCCCAATCTGTTCCTCCACATCTCTGTTACTATTGGGGGGCCTATAGAAAACTCCTAACAAGGTGACTGCTCCTTTCCTATTTCTGACTTCAACCCATACTACCTCAATAGGGTGATACTCCTCGAACTGCCTTTCTGCAGCTGTTATACTATCTCTAATTAATAATGCCACCCCCCCCACCTCTTTTACCACCCTCCCTAATCTTATTGAAACATCTATAACCAGGGACCTCCAACAACCATTTCTGCCCCTCTTCTATCCAAGTTTCTGTGATGGCCACCACATCGTAGTCCCAAGTACCGATCCATGCCTTAAGTTCACCCACCTTATTCCTGATGCTTCTTGCGTTGAAGTATACACACTTCAACCCATCTCCGTGCCTGCAAATACTCTCCTTTGTCAGTGTTCCCTTCCCCACTGCCTCATTACATGCTTTGGCGTCCTGAATATCGGCTACCTTAGTTGCTGGACTACAAATCCGGTTCCCATTCCCCTGCCAAATTAGTTTAAACTAGTTAAGAAGGCGTATGGTGTGTTAGCTTTCATTAACAGGGGGATTGAGTTTAAAAGCCGCGAGGTTTTGCTCCAGCTTTTCAAACTCTGGTTCGACCACATTTTGGAATATTGTGTCCAATTCTGGTCGCCTCAAAATAGGAAGGATGTGGATGCTTTGGAGAAGGTGCAGAGGAGATTTACCAGGATGCTGCCTGGACTGGAGGGTATGTCTTATGAAGAAAAGTTGAGGAAGCTAGGGCTTTTCTCACTGGAGTGAAGAAGGAAGAGGGGTGACTTGATAGAGGTGTACAAGGTGATGAGAGGCATGGAGACGGTGGATTGCCAGAGACTTTTCCACGGGGCGGAAATGGCTGTCACGAGGGGATATAATGTTAAGGTGATTGGAGGAAGGTATCGGGAAGATGTCAGAGGTAGGTTCTTTGCACAGAGAGTGGTGGGTGCATGGAATGCACTGCCAGCAGAGGTGGTGGAGTCAGAGTCATTAGGGGCATTTAAGCGACTCTTGGACAGGCACATGGACAGCAGTAATTGAAGGGGTGTAGGTTAGGTTGAAATGCCTGTACTTTGATGTACTGTTCTATGTTCGATGTTCTAAAACAGCACTGGAGGTTACCTGCACCACACACAGCAGTTGAAGAAGGTGACTTGCTCCCACCTCCTCATGGGCATTTAGGATTGGACAGATCAGCGATGCTCTTTTCCCATGAATGAATTATTAAAATGGTCACGCTACGCAATCACACACATCAGGATCAAAGCAAAATATATTATTCTTCTGATCGAATGCAACAAAAGGGGAAAATAATCCAACCAATAGTAAGTAAATATTGAGTGAGTTAATTCAAAATTTAATTGCCCCTCAGGCTGCAGATCAGAAACTCGTCTGCTTTTCAACCTGTCTAACTCCCTCTAAAATCACTGTTTTTATCATCTATATACTGTACATGCCCCACTGTACTCTGGATTTTGCTCAGTGGGCTGGACAGCTGGTTCAATTTGCAGAACAAGGCCAGCAGCGTGGGTTCTATTCCCATACCAGCTGAGGTTATTCATGAAAGCTCCGCCTTTTCAGCATTGTCCCTTGCCTGAGGTGTGGTGACCCTCAGGTTAAATCACCACCAGTCAGCTCTCCCCCTCAAAGGCGAAAGCAGCCTATGGTCATCTGGGACTATGGTGACTTTACTTTAATTTTACTGTACATAGAAACCTACAAGTGATTATTAGGGATGGGATCTCTCTTACCTCCCATGTTTATGGAATCATCATCCTGTTTTCCTGTAAAAAAATATGGAGCATTTTTGGTTATTTAGTCTGTAAATTAAACCTAACCCTGTAACGCCTTTTAAGGTGTGGTTGACTGACACTTTTGTTGGGTTATAGCAACAAAACAATTTTTTAAATAAAGTTATGAGCTGGTTAACCCTTTTGAATTCTCCATAAATCTGTCCCGCTGTCTCCTTAAATTCCAAAATGTTTACCTACATGCTTCAGGGACCAATTCATATGCATCCAGAATAGACTTTCTTAGCACGTCATAATCCCCAGAATCCCACTCTGACAGGGAACCACAGATCTTGCCCGGTCAGTTTACTCTGCATGGGTAATGTCCACCTATCTCTTGGCCACTTCATTTGGGTCGCTATTTTCTCAAAACCCCCCAAAATAATTTCTACCTCCTCTCATCAAATTTTGGGAGGGCCTGTATAAATTTGAACATATCACTACTGGGTTCCATTCTAGGATTAAACTTCCTTCTACTTTCTGGCAGCTTCCTGCTCACTTGTCGTGCCTTCATCTAGAATACTCTCTCTCATTTTTCTCTCCCTTTATTTTTCTCTCTCCCTTTCCAACCTCATCACTTCCATCTCCATTTCGCTTTCTTTTTTCTTAAACCTTAGTTCCCTCTCCTTTTACTTCAACTCCATTTCTTTTATTTTGCCTCAGCTCCATTTCTATTCTTTTTTATTCCTTTTCATGCTCTAACTGCAACCAAATTAACCCCAATTCAATGTCCCAAGATGAAAATATCCCTGTTGCTACACTATTTTGTGGGTTCACCTGTGTTCCTCGCCACTCTTTCAAACTTAAATGTTCAGCAATCACTTTAATTATCCCTAGTTTCATAGCTCTGTTTCTAACGCGCCTACCAATTTGATTCAATTGTCTTTGTGAAGCTCTTTTGAATAAACCAGAGATACGTCATCCACCTCAAGAAAATTCTTAGCAGCTTCCAGAGCTATCCACGTGTCTCTTTGAATTACACTGTAATCCAAAACAGCTGGCTACCATTTCAAAAATACCATAACCGAGACCCCAGATTATATTACGACACCCTGGGAAACTGTGTGGTCAATTCTAGCTCCACCCACCTCGGGGAGTCACAGCACAAGTGCGTTATATTATTGTTAGTTTGTGAAAAAGACATTTAAGTGTCCGATCAGGCACAATCGTATTGAATGGTGGAGCAGGCTTGATGGGCTGAATGGTTTATTCATGACCCTATGACTTCAATTATCTTAATTTCAACTGGTGTATGAACTGTGTAATGGGCACAGAGGGCACAAAATTATTAAACTGCAGTTAAGAGAACATCTGTAGCCAGCATGTAACAAATGAACCAAGGGGGCAGGGGGATGCAATTTAGTTTAGGATTTTGTGCTGGATTCTCCGTTGTTGGGATTCACGCTGCACCGGCAGCCCACCCATGCCCGGGATTTCCTGACGACGTGGGGCTGCCCACAATTGGTAACCCCATTGGCTGACTAGCGAGATAAAGAATCCCACCACTAGCATGGGCACGCCACACCAGAAAAAGGGTGGGACGGAGAATTAGTCTTTGGAAATAAAGCTGGGCAAGTAGATGAAGTAGCAGTGGGTGACCATTTTGGAACTAGTGAGCATATTATAATTATACTTTCCATAATTATGCTAATCTAAAGATAAAACTGGAAGAAGTTCTAAATTGCAGAAAGACGACTTTTACGAAGCTGAGAGGTGATCTGACGCAAGTTGACTGGTTACAGCGACTGGGATGGAAATCAGTGAAAGACCAGCGGGAAGCATTTCACAGGCAAGAGCATCGACATCTCTCCACAAAAAAGGTGCTGAAGCCAAATCTAGAGCAGCCTGTTTATCCAGGAGCATACAGGGAAACATAAAGCAGAAAAATAAAGCTTCTGATAATTACAAAAATATTAATATGTTAGGGGCGGCACAATATGGTTAGCACTGCTGTCTCACTTTTCCAGGGACACGGGCTTGACTCCAACCTTGGGTGCCTGTCTGTGTGGAAACTGCACTTTCGCCCTATGTCTACGTGGGTTTCCTCTGGGTGCTCCGGTTTCCTCTCAAAATGCACAGTCCAAAGATGTGCATGTTAAGTGAGTTGGCCATACTAAATTGGCTCTTGATGTCCAAATCCGTGCAGGTTAGGTGAGGTTACAGGGATAGGGCGGGGTAGGGTGATCTCGCAGAGGGTCGGTTGAAGCCTGATGGGCCGAATGGCCTCTATTCTATGATTACAGAAAGCCTAGAAGTATAGTAAGTACAAGGACGAAGTGAATAAAATGAAAACAGGAAAGCAAAGAGAGGATAAGAAAGAATAATGGTGGGTAAAATCAAGGAACCATCAAAGATATTTGATCAACACATTAAGAGCAAGAGGATGACTGAGGAAAAGGTGGGGCCTTTCAGAGATGTACATGGTAACTTATGCATCAACGCTGAATATGTGGGCGAGCCAACATCCTCAATGAGTACTTTGTCTCAGTCTTCACAAAAGAGAGGGATAATTCAGACATTCTAATTAAAGAGGAGGAATGTGAAATATTAGTTATAATGAGCAGAGTGAAAGAGTAGAGACTGGAGGGATTGGCATCCTTCGCGACCCACGCCTAACAACCTTTGCAGCCCACGCCGGACGACCTTTGCGACCCACCATTTTCTCTTACCTTGTTTGTTGCTGACAAAAACAGGGCAAATGGTTTTGGGTCCCTTTGGTCCCAATGGTACCTTTGTCCCTTTGGTCCCCCCAAACGTGTAAAAAAAAAAGGGTGTGACCGTATAAAAAAGAATGCGGCCGGACTGTGCATGTGTATCCGATCATCGGTGCGCATGCGCAGTCCGGCCGCTTTCTATTTTATATGTTCCTGCCCATTTTGAAGGCCGCTCGCAGCCGGCATAGTTAAAAGCCGGCTGCTGCAGCTGTTGTACGCGGATTTGGGCGATTGGTAAGTCCGCGATGGACAGCTCCGTGACCCTCCCAACACCCGCCCGTGACCCACCCGCGGGTCGCGCCCCCGAGTTTGACAATGCCTGCCATAAGACATAGGAGCAGAATTAGGCCACTCGGCCCATCGCGTCTGCTCCACCATTCAATCATGGCTGATATTTTCTCATCCCCATTCTCCTGCCTTCTCCCTTGATCCCCTTATTAATCACGAATCTATCTATCTCTGTCTTAAAGACACTCAGTGATTTGGCCTCCACAGCCTGTGCGTCAAAGAGTTCCACAGATTCACCACCCTCTGGCTGAAGAAATACATCCTCATCTCTATTTTAAGGGATTGTCCCTTTAGTCTGAGATGGTGTCCGCTGCTTCTAGTTTTTCCGACAAGAGGAAACATCCTGTCCATATCCACGCTATCCAGTCCTCGCAGTATCCTGTAAGTTTCAATAAGATCTCCCCTCGTCCTTCTAGCCTCTGAGTACAGACCCAGAGTCCTCAATCATAGAACATAGAACATACAGTGCAGAAGGAGGCCATTTGGCCCATCAAGTCTGCACCATCCCCTTAAGCCCTCACTTCCACCCTATCTCCATAACCCAATAATCCCTCCTAACCTTTTTGGTCACGAAGGGCAATTTATCATGGCCAATCCACCTAACCTATGGACTGTGGGAGGAAACCGGAGCACCCGGAGGAAACCCACGCATACACGGAGAGAATGTGCAGACTCCGCACAGACAGTGACCCAGCGGGGTAACAAACCTGGGACCCTGGTGCTGTGAAGCCACAGTACTATCCACTTGTGCTACCATGCTGCCCATACCTCATACCATTCCTCATATGATAAGCTCTTCATTCCAGGGATCATTCTTGTGAACTTCCTCTGGACCCTTTCCAAGGCCAGAACATCTTTCCTCAGATACCGGGCCCAAAACTGCTCACAATACTCCAAATGGGGCCTGACCAGAGCCTTACACAACCTCAGAAGTACATTCCTGGTCTTGTATTCTAGTCCTCTTGACATGAATGAAAACATTGCATTTGCCTTCCTAACTGCCGACTGAACCTGCACGTTAACCTTAAGAGAATTGTGAACATGGACTCACAAGTCCCTTTGTGCTTCTGATTTACTCAGCATTTCCCCATTTTGAAAATAGTCTATGCCTAAATTTCTCCTTCCCAAGTGCATAATCTCACACTTTTCCACATTGTATTTCGTTTGCCACTTCAATGACCACTCTCCTAGCTCGTCCTAATCCTTCTGCAGCCCTTTTGCTTCCTCAGTACTATCTGTCCCTCTACAGATCTTTGTATCACCTGCAAACTTAGCAACAGTGTCTTCAGTTCATTCTTCCAGATCATTTATGTATATTGTGAAAAGTTGTGGTACCAGAACCGACCCCTGAGGCACACCACTAGTCACCGGCTGCCATCCTGAAAAAGACCCCTTTATCCCCACTCTCTGCCTTCTGCCAGTCAGCCAATCCTCTATCCATGCCAGGATCTTACCCTTATCACCATGGGTTCTTAACTTATTTAACAGTGTCCTGTACGGCACCTTGTCACAAAGGCCTTCTGGAAATCTAAATAAATCACGTCCACTGGTTCTCCTCTGTCTAACTCCCTTGTACCTCCTCAAAGAACTCTAACAGATTTGTCAGACATGATCTTCCTTTGACAAAGCTGTGCTGACTCAGTCCTATTTTACCATGCACTTGGATGTAATTCGCAATCTCATCTTTCATGACAGACTCAAAAATCTTACCAATGACCAAAGTCAGGTTATCCAGCCTATAATTTCCCATCTTCTGCCTCCCTCCCTTCTTAAACAGCGGTGTTACATTAGCCACTTTCCCGTCCTCTGGGATCCTTCCTGCCTCCCGTGATTCCTGAAAGATCACCACCAATGCCTTCACAATTTCCTCAGCTATCTCTTTTAGGGTGTAGACCATTCGGTCCAGATGACTTTTCCACCTTCAAACCTTTCAGTTTCCCCAGAATCTTCTCCTTAGTGACGGCGACTTCACTCACCTCTGCCCCCTGATTCTCCTGGAGCTCTGGCATCCCACTGGTGTCTTCCACCGTGAAGACTGACGCAAAGTAACTATTCAGTTCATTTGCCATTTCTTTGTTTCCTATTATTACTTCTCCAGCCACGTTTTCCAGTGGTGCAATGCCTATTTTTACCTCTCTCTTACCTGTTATATATTGAAAGAAACTGTTCCTGTCTTCTTTTATATTACCAGCTAACTTACACTCATATTTCATCTTCTCTCCCCTTATTGCTTTTTTAGTTGTCCTCTGCTCGCTTTTAAATGATTCCCAATCCTCTGGCTTCCCACTAATCCATGCCACTTCTTATGCTTTTTCTTTAGCTTTTATGCTGCCCTTGACTTCCCTTGTCAACTATGGTTGCCTTGTCCTGCCCTGAGCATGTTTCTTCCTCCTTGGGATGAATTTCTTCTGTGCCTCCTGAATAACCCCCAAAAATGCCTGCCATTGCTGTTCCACAGTCTTCCCTGATAGTCTCCTTTTCCAATCAACTCTGGCCAGTTCCTCCCTCGTGTCTTTGTAGTTACTCTTATTTAATTGTAATACCGTTACATCTGACTCCAGCTTCTCCCACTCAAACTGCAGGGTAAATTCTATCATAGTGTGGTCACTGCTCCCGAAGGGTCCCTTCACCTTAAGATCCCGAATCAAGTCTGCCTCATTACACATCACCAAATCCAGAATTGCCTCTTCCCTTGTGGGCTCTACCACAAGCTGCTCCAAAAAAAATCTCTAAAGCATTCCACAAATTCCTTTCCTTGGGATCCACTACCAACCTGATTTTCCCAGGCCACGTGCATATTGAAGTCGCCCATGATTATGGTGATATTGCCTTTCTTACATGCTTTCTCTATCTCCTGATTTATTTTCTGCCCCACATCCTGACTACTGCTAGGGAGCCTGTACATAACTCCCATCAGGGTCTTTTTACCTTTGCGATTCCTCAACTCTACCCACAGATTCTATGCCTTCTGATCCTATATCTGCCTAAGGGTGATGTTCTCTTATTTTTGTTCTCTATTTCCCCTTCAGTTATGACACCTTCTAAGCCAACACTCTGGTTCCCACCCCCCTGCCATATTAGTTTAAATCCTCCCTGGTGACACTAGCAAACCTCCCAGCCAGGCTTTTGGTGCCCCTCCAGTTTAGATGCAACCCGTCCTTCTTGTACAGGTCGCACCTGCCTCAGAGGAGATCCCAATAGTCCAGAAATCTGAAACCCTCCTTCCTACACCACCAGTTTAGCCACGTGTTTAGCTGCACTATCCTCCTATTTCTAGCCTCATTGGCATGTGGCACAGGGAGCAATCCTGAGATTACAACCCTAGGGGTCCTGCTTCTTAGCTTACTGCCTAACTCCCTGAACTCCTTCTGCAGGACCTCATCACTCATCCTGCCCATGTCAATGGTACCTATGTGTACTACGACCTCTGGCTGTTCATCCTCTCCCTTCAGGATGTCCTGTGTTCGTCTCGAGACATCCTTGATCCTGGCACTAGGGAGGCAACACACCATCCTGGAGTCTCTTTCACTTCCACAGAAGCACCTATCTGCGCCCATTTTAGGGGATGGTTTAGCACAGTGGGCTAAACAGCTGGCTTGTAATGCACAACAAGGCTAGCAGCACGGGTTCAATTCCCATACCGGTGCCAGAATGTGGCAAGTAAGGGCTTTTCACAGTAACTTCATTGAAGCCTACTTGTGACAATAAGCGATTATTATTGTGACAATAAGCAATTATTATTATTATTACTGCAGAGTCCCCTATACCTATCGCTCTCCTGCACTTTGTCCTTCCCTGCTGAGCAACAGAGCCAGTTGTGGTGCCACTGTTCTGGCTGCTGTTGTTTTCCACTGATAGGCTATTCCCCCCCGAACAGTATCCAAAAAGGTATACCTGTTAGAGAGGGGGACAGCCACAGAGGATTCCTGCACTGACTTCTCGCGGTCACCCTCTGTTTGCCTGAATCTTGGGTGTGACCACATCTCTATAACTCCTATCTATGACACTTTCCTCAGAGCATCCAACTGTTGCTCCAACCAAACCGTCTGTGAGGGGCTGCCATTGGTTACACTTGCTGCATATGTAGTCGACCGGAACGCTGGAAGCGTCACAGATCCGCCACATCTCACAGTTGGAGCACTGCACCCCACTGAGTGACATTTAAGCACTAGTTAATTAATTTAAAATAAACACATTGAATTGTTAGATTGAGTTTCAATTAACTACATGGCCCTGACGCTAGATTTTTATTGTAAAATTAAATGCTAAATACTAATCTCTCCTTTCAGGTTTAGTTACTCCACTATATAGTTAATCAATTAGATTTAATTACTTTCTCAATTTTTTTTCTCCAAAATTTAACACATTTCCTACCATTCAATCAGGTCACAGCTTTACTGTGATTTCACTTCTGTTTTACTCCCACAATTTGAAAAGGTATTTGTATCACTTATCTAGACAAGGCCGTGGGGCAGCACGGTAGCACAGTGGTTAGCACAGTTGCTCCACAGCTCCAAGGTCCCAGGTTTGATTCCCGGCTGGGCCACTGTCTGCGCGGAGTCTGCACATTCTCCCCGTGTCTGCGTGGGTTTCCTCCGGGTGCTCCGGTTTCCTCCCATGGTCCAAAGATGTGCGGGTTAGGTGGATTGGCCATGATAAATTGCCCTTAGTGTCCAAAAAGGTTAAGTGGGGGTTACTGGGTTACGGGGATAGGGTAGATACGCGGACTTGAGTAGCGTGCTCTTTGTAAGACCATAAGACCATAAGACATAGGAGTGGAAGTAAGGCTATTTGGCCCATCGAGTCCACTCCACCATTCAATCATGGCTGATTTCAACTCCATTTACCCGCTCTCTCTCCATAGCCCTTAATTCCTTGAGAAATCAAGAATTTATCAACTTCTGTCTTAAAGACACTCAACGTCCCTGCCTCCACCACCCTCTGTGGCAATGAATTCCACAGACCCACCACTCTCTGGCTGAAGACATTTCTCCTCATCTCTGTTCTAAAGTGACTCCCTTTTCTTCTAAGGCTGTGCCCCCGGGTCCTAGTCTCCCCTGCTAATGGAAACAAGTTCCCTACATCCACCCTATCTAAGCCATTCATTATCTTGTAAGTTTCTATTAGATCTCCCCTCAACCTCCTAAACTGCAATGAATATAATCCCAGGATCCTCAGACGTTCATCATATGTTAGGCCTACCATCCCTGGGATCAGCCGTGTGAATCTCCGCTGGACCCGCTCCAGCGCCAGTATGTCCTTCCTGAGGTGTGGGGCCCAAAATTGCTCACAGTATTCTAAATGGGGCCTAACTAATGCTTTATAAAGCTTCAGAAGTACATCCCTGCTTTTATATTCCAAGCCTCTTGAGATGAATGACAACATTGCATTTGCTTTCTTAATTACAGACTCAACCTGCAAGCTTACCTTTAGAGAATCCTGGACTAGGACTCCCAAGTCCCTTTGCACTTCAGCATTATGAATTTTGTCACCGTTTCGAAAATAGTCCATGCCTCTATTCTTTTTTCCATAGTGCAAGACCTCGCACTTGCCCACGTTGAATTTCATCAGCCATTTCTTGGACCACTCTCCTAAACTGTCTAAATCTTTCTGCAGCCTCCCCACCTCCTCCATACTACCTGTCCCTCCACCTATCTTTGTATCATCGGCAAACTTAGCCAGAATGCCCCCAGTCCCGTCATCTAGATCGTTAATATATAAAGAGAACAGCTGTGGCCCCAACACTGAACCCTGCGGGACACCACTCGTCACCGGTTGCCATTCCGAAAAAGAACCTTATATCCCAACTCTCTGCCTTCTGCCTGACAGCCAATCGTCAATCCATGTTAGTACCTTGCCTCGAATACCATGGGCCCTTATTTTACTCAGGGCCGGTGCGGACTTGATGGGCCGAATGGCTGCCTTCTACTCTGTAAATTCTATGAAGGCCACTCCGTCCATAGCATCAGCTCAAATCCAACACTGGGCGCTGCTACTAGTGGCTTATGAATACACGTTTGGCCACCGCCCTGGGACATAAGAACTAGGAGCAGGAGTAGGCCACCTGGCCCCTCGAGCCTGCTCCCCCATTCACTAAGATTATGGCTTATCTTTTATGGACTCAGATCCACTAACCTGCCCGCTCACTGTAACCTTTTATTACTATCTACCTTTGCCTTAAAAACATTTAATGAAGGAGCCTCAACTGCTTCACTGGGCAGGGAATTCCATAGATTCGCAATCCTTTGAATAAAGAAGTTCCTCCTCAACTCAGTCCTAAATCTGCTCCCCCTTATTTTGAGGCTATGCCCCCTCGTTCTAGTTTCACCCTCCAGTAGAAAGAACCCTCCTGCTTCTATTCTATTTATTCCCTTCATAATTTTATATGTTCCTATAAGATCCCCCCTCATTCTTCTAAATTCTAGCGAGTATCGTCCCAGTCTGCTCTCATAAGCTAATCCTCTCAACCGAGTGAATCTCCTCTGCACCCACTCCAGTGCCTGTACATCCTTTCTCAAGTAAGGAGAACCAAAACTGTACAAAGTACTCCAGGTGTGGCCTCACCAGCACCCTAAACAGTTGCAAAATAACCTCCCTGTTTTTAAACTCATTCCTCTAGCAATGAAGGATGGAATTCCATTTGCTTTTTTAATTATTTGCTGCAACTGCAAACCAATGTTTTGAGATTCATGCACAAAGAAAGCCAGGTCCCTCTGCACAGCAGCATGCTGCAATCTTTTAACCATTTAAATAATAGTCCACTTTGCTGTTATTCATTCTAAATTGGATGACCTCAAATTTACCAACATTGATCTCCATCTGCCAGACCCATGCCCACTCACTTAAACTATCTTTTTCCCCCTGCAGGCTTTCAATGTCTTCTGCACACTTTGCTCTACCACGCATCTTAGTGTCATCTGTAAACTCTGACACATTACACTTGGTCCCCAACTCCAGATCATCTATGTAAATTGTAAACAGATTTCCCATGCAGTCTCACTGAGTCACCTGCCGTTGTCTCGGAGTCGGTGCCTCCCCGCCATGTTGATGAATTGTTGACCATATTCAATTTTATGGATAGGCTTCCCGTCACCGCCTTGCGTATACATGAATGGATGCAAAAGCATCCTGTCTTGGCTGTGAAACGTCATCCTCATTGGAGGCAATGCAGATCAGTTACCTGGGCAGCTGAAGGCCTTTGCCACTATGTTGACCGTGTTAACTGTTGAAGATGGGGTCTTACTCTGGGGAGCACCTGTGGTGATCCCCGAGAAGAGTCAATCGATAAGGTGACCTCCATAGTGGCAATCTCGGGGCCTCATGGATGAAGATGTTAGTTCATAGCTACGTCTGGTTTGGAAAGCATCGAGACGGTGGCCCCGCTAGTGTGACATCTGTCAGGAACACCAGCGACTCCCCGTCACTGTGCCCCTGCAACTGTGGAAATGGCCTGGGTTTTTTTGGGCCTGCGTCCATGTCGATTTTGCAGTCTCTTTCTGGGCTCAATGTTTTTTCTGCTAATTGGCGCGCATGGCAAGTGGATGGAGGTCCACCGAATGCCGTCTTTCGCCATGGCAATGGCAATCAAGAAACTTTGCCTCACTTTCGCCACTCACGGGATTCCGGAGGTCCTCGTGTCCATTTGGGCCCTCGTTCATGAGCCAGGATTTCTCGGGCTTCTTGTGCTCCAACAAGGTCCGCCATGTCAGGATGGCCCCTACCATCCGCCGTCGATCGGGTTGTCCGAGCAGGCCATACATGAAAGCAGACCCTGAAACATGGTTTGAGGAAATAGAGCCCTGGCTTGTAGGATTTCTGATTGCTTACTGGACCACCCCGATGCAGTTAGAGGGATTGTTCCTGGATGGGTCGGCGTTTAAGGACCAGATTGGGGTTGCTGTCGCTTGACATAGGGGAAAAAGTGTGAAAGGGACTGGATCTTCAGGCTGCAGTTCTGCATTCCAAGGGCCCGGTTCGTGTTTTTGTCGCGGGGAACAAGGTTTATGTCCCGTAACTACGCTCAAGGTATCTGCTGGCTTAAGGGCACTGATTTATGGTAGACAGGGCCGACCTTGTATCACCTACAAGCGGGGCGCCAACAAATGAAGTATTCTGTGGACCACCTTAGAGACAGGCGCCCAGTGGCGGACCGCGGCCACATCCTCTGACAGCCCTTAGGACCCCCATGACGTTTCCGCCCCTCTGATTCGGAGATGGATTTGTATCCCCCGGTCCTGGAGCCTACGCCACAGGTGCCCAAAATTCTCCGCTGGCCTGGATGGAAGGGACACACCCTGCTCCGCTACTCATCACGGGATCCTCCTCCATATAGAAAAAGTGACATTGTACAGTGCAAAAAAAAAGAAGTCAAGACACAAATTGAACATAGTGCAACTCTGTTCACCCAAGGACCTGCCTCAATATCCCCCTACTCTACTCTACTCTACTCTCCCCTAGCAAACCCCCCCTCCCCGCCCCCCCCTGCTGACGCTTACTCCTCTGCGAAGAAGTCAACAAATGGCTGCCACCTTCGGGCGAACCCTAGTAGCGAACCTCTCAAGGCGAACTTGACTTTCTCTAGGCCAAGAAAGCTTGCCATGTCCGATAGCCATACCTCAGCCCTCAGTGGCTTTGAGTCCCTCCATGCTAACAGTATTCGTCGCCGGGCTACCAGGGAAGCAAAGGCCAAGACGTCGGCCTCTCTCTCTTCCTGGACTCTCGGGTCCTCCGAAACCCCAAAGATTGCCACCTCAGGGCTCATTACCTCCCCAGTTTTCAATACCCGGGACATGACATCCGCGAATCCCTGCCAATACCCCCGAGTTTAGGGCACGACCAGAACATGTGTACATGGTTAGCTGGCCCTCTGGCGCACCTAGTACACTTGTCCTCCAGCCCGAAGAATTTGCTCATCCGGGCCACCGTCATGTGGGCCCGGTTCACGCAGGGCGGATCTACTATGAAACTAATGAAGCTTAAGCTTCAGGGCCCCTAATCCCGGAGGGGCCCCAGAAGCGACTTTAGTCCACATTGCTTAAAAATTTTGGGTCTACTGTATGAGATGGGTTTTTAAAAAAAAATATATATTAATAATATAGTGTAATTCAATACAAAATAATAGTTAAAATAAAAATTAAAAGGTTATTAAAGTATCATGTGGGCTAGCCGTAAATGAAAAAACGTTCAAATTAAGGATGTTTCATTCTAAATATGTTTAATATAAAATAATTATAAATAATTAAAAAGATTATTAACATTTATGACAGAAATACAAACAGTAGATGACGTGTCGTAACAAAAAAGGGGAGCCGTTGAAAAGGCAATCACAATGCTAACGTGATAGCATTCGTGATAGCATTCGTGATAGCAATTTAGACAAGAATTTTTTTCAATAAAGTGTTCATAAGGATACAATATTTTAATTACCCCTACTCAAAAATAAATGTTATATTTCGAAAAGTAAGGTAAGTTCTAAAGGTGAAATAGTGTTAGATTAGCCTAAGCCTATTGTTTTGATGAAGAGGTGAATGGAAGGGAGGCTACGACCACATAGTCTGTGCTAATACTATATTACAAATATTTATGAAAAAATATTAAAAGGTTGAATTTGTGTTAAATTGTGTTTATTATGAAAAGCGTTCAAATAATGGTAAAATTGTGTTACATTACCTTAACCTATGAGTTTTGGTGGCCTAGTCTTGCCTAACTTAGTCTAGCCTAGTGTAGGCTAGCTTGAACATAGCCTAGTTTAGCCTATTTAGCTTATTTATTATAAATCTTAAAAAATGGCGCTTTACTTTCTGAGAAGGGTTTTTTAAAAAAAAACTTTTTCAGAAAGTAGACCTAATTTTTTTCCCTTTCAAAGCATGCGACAATAGTCGCATGACTCAAATTGATTAATTTTTTCTTGTATATATTAGAACAATTCCAAAGTTTGAGAGTCAGTAGCACAGATGTTGTAACGGTGGAGTGTTGGCTGTTCTGCTGTGGCTAATGTACACCCTACTCCAAAAGCACTCGCACTCAGCCAAGCAGGCATTCACAATGCCCAATAATTACAGTCAGCAGGTTTGTAAATGTAGACACAATTACGGTTTATTTAATAACAAAAATTATAATGAAATATGCTGCAAATACAACTGGTTAATTATTATCTAATTGCCACTTCAACTTTCCCCCCACCCTCTATATACACAGACACATACACACAAGGCTGACAAACACTGAGGTGAAGAAAGGGATAAAAAATAATAAGTACAAGGGAGAAAAAGTCTTTGTTTTAGTTAGTTGTTTCCAGCACCTTACTCCTCTTCAAACGTTCCTTTTAGCTTGTGGTCTTTATTATAGGTTTATTCAGATCTCTATAGTTTCAGAAATACAGCACACACAGTCTTTCTTGAGTGAGAGTGAGAGAGTGAGTGAGCGAGTGAGAGAGGCAGCTTGTCATGGTTTTCCTGGAGATTAATTCTTTCAGGTTCTCTACAGCCCCAGTAATACAGCCTTTCAGGAGAAAACAGGGAGGAGCGAGAGAACGACCTCCCCCCTGTGCTTTCAGGAGACAAACCGAAGCTTCTTCAGACTCTAAAATCAATCCACTGAGATAAGATCCAATCACCACCTGTCCGCCCTTTGGGCTAATTCAATGGTCACCAGCCAACCAATCAGACCGAGTCCCATCCCATCTCTCTCTGTGGCACCAACAAGTCTGAAGCTCCTGCTCAAACTAGCAGACTGTTCTCTCCAGCAACTTTTGAATTCCTCATTCTCTCTGCTGCTTGGCTTAAAGATACATGTCCATTAGTCATCCATGGATCAAAAATGATAACGGGAAAATAATAGAAAGGGGAAATAATGGAATAAACAGAAAGGACCCTTACAATACTGCATTCGGAAACCTACAAGTCTTTATTAGAGATCTCTCTTACCTCCGCTACTCAAAGGATCAATACTGTATCGGCCTTCTGACTGTTTCCCTGTAGAAAAAAGTTTGGAATATTTTCTGTTATTTAGTCTGTGAATTAAACTTAACCCTGTAACTGGCAGAAATTAGTATTTTGTATGAACACAGATGTAATATTTTATCTCAGATCTCAATGTCAATACAATTGGAATACAATCTCAGATCAGAGCAACATTACGCATCACAAACTTACATCGAAGATAGTATTGTGTAATATAAGCAAATTACTGCAGATGCTGGAATCTGAAACGAAAGAGAAAATGCTGGAAAATCTCAGCGGGTCTGGCAGCATCTGTAGGGAGAAAAAAGAGCTCATGTTTCGAGTCCGATGACGTTTTGACAAAGAGTAATCTGACTCGAAACGTTAGCTCTTTTCTCTCCCTACAGATGCTGCCAAATCTGTTGAGATCTTCCAGCATTTTCTCTTTCGTATTATGTAATATTCTGAGTTGCTCAAAACTGTTGCCACACACCAACAGAAGAGCAGGACCCAAATTATGATCTGTGAATACTGGTGGTTAAGGCCAGGATGACTCAGGAACCCTTTGAAAACGATGGATGGGACCCGGTTCCAGGATTCCTGACCTCGTTCCTGGGGTTTCCAGTTCTCTGGAGTGCAATCCCAACCTGGCCTGGTCCATTGCAAGGATAAGCATTTCCAAGTCCTCAGGAAATTTCATGAAGTCAGACCAGGTTTTCAATGTGCCATGGTTCATAGCACCTTGGATGTGGCATGAACCATAGGGTGTTTCAGGACTCTATTGGATTCTTGGGCTGTCAGCCAGACATACATAATGAGGCTTGTCTGGGAGCCCAAACAAACATACGAATTAGGAGCAGGAGTAGGCCACTTGGGCCTTTCCCGCCATTCAATATGATTGTCGCAGATCTGATTGTAACCGCCACCCCACATTCCTGCCACCCTCGATAACTCCCCTCTCACCTTGTTAATCAAGACTCTTTCTAGCTCTGCTTCTTTTAGGGTGGCACAGTAGTACAGTGGAACGAAGTTCGTGTGAAAAGCCTCTAGTCATCACATTCCAGCGCCTGTTCAGGTACACAGAGGGAGAATTCAGAATGTCCAAATTCCTAACAGCACGTCTTTCGGGACTTGTAGGAAGAAATCAGAGCACCCGAAGGAAACCCACACAGACATGGGGAAAACGTGCAGACTCCGCACAGTCAGTGACCCAAGCCGGGAATCGAACCTGGGACCCTGGCGCTGTGAAGCCATAATGCTACCCACTATGCTACCGAGCTGCACACTGAATTCTCCCTCCGTGCACAGGAACAGGCGACAGAGTGTGGTGACAGGGGAATTTTCACGGTAACTTCATTACATTGTTAATGTAAGCCTACTTGTGACACGAGTAAAGATTATTATTATTCTACTGCCTTTTGAGAAAGAGAGTCTTTGTTTTAAAATTATTTAAAATTTCAGAGCCTCATGATTCACAGAGAAAATAATTCTCCTCATCTTTGTCTTAAGGGGTCATTTTTAAAAAGTGACCCCTAGTTTTAGACCCTCCAACATGAGGAAACATCCTCTCCACATTCACCCTCTTAATACCCCTCGAATCTTCAGTGTTTTGATCAAGTCACCTCGCAGTCTTCTAAACATTAGTGGATATACATCTAACGTCTGCCATTTTTCCTCATAAGAAAACAAACTCATTCCTAATATTAGTCTGGTAAAACTTCTTTGAAAGTCTTCTGATGCATTTGCTCTTTGCTTAAATAAGGAGACCAATACTGTGCACAATCCTGCAGATGTGGTCTCACTAATTCCCCATACAATTGAGGCATAACTTCCCTACTCTGTAATCAATTTTCCCCACAATAAATGATAACATTCTATTATTTGCTGTGCCTGTATATCAGCCTTTTGTGATTCATGCACTCAGACACACAGATCCCTCTGCACCTCAGAGCTCTGAATTCTCTCACTATTTAGTATCACTCACCATTTACATCACAAGCTTTTTTTAATTTTTCCTGCCAAAATGGACAATATCACATTTGCCCACATTCTAGTCAGATTTTTTTACTCACTCACTTAAGGAGGTGACAAAAGGACAAGTGGATGCTGGAATCTGAAACAAAAACACAGATGACACAGACAACACAAAGGTTGGTTGAATTGCGGATAGCGATGAGGACTGTCAGAGGATACAGCAGGATTTTGATTGTTTGGAGACTTGGGCGGAGAGATGGCAGATGGAGTTTAATCTGGCCAAATGTGAGGTAATGCATTTTGGAAGGTCCAATGCAGGTAGGGAATATACAGTGAATGGTAGAACCCTCAAGAGTATTGAAAGTCAGAGAAATCTAGGTGTACAGGTCCACAGGTCACTGAAAGGGGCAACACAGGTGGAGAAGGTAGTCAAGAAGGCATACGGCATGCTTGCCTTCATTGATCGGGGCATTGAGTATAAGAATTGGCAAGTCATGTTGCAGCTGTATAAAACCTTAGTTAGGCCACACTTGGAGTATAGTGTTCAATTCTGGTCGCCACACTACCAGAAGGATATGGAGGCTTTAGAGAGGGTGCAGAAGAGATTTACCAGAATGTTGCCTGGTATGGAGGGCATTAGCTATGAGGAGCGGTTGAATAAACTTGGTTTTTTCTCAATGGAACGACGGAGGTTGAGGGGCGACCTGATAGAGGTCTACAAAATTATGAGCGGCATAGACAGAGTGGATAGTCAGAGGCTTTTCCCCAGGGTAGAAGGGGCAATTACTAGGGGGCATAGGTTTAAGGTGCGAGGGGCAAGGCTTAGAGTAGATATACGAGGCAAATTCTTGACACAGAGGGTAGTGGGTGCCTGGAACTCGCTGCCAGAGGAGGTAGTGGAAGCAGGGACGATAGTGACATTTAAGGGGCATCTTGACAAATACATGAACAGGATGGGAATAGAGGGATACGGACCCAGGAAGTGTAGAAGATTGTAGTTTCGTCGGGCAGCATGGTTGGCACGGGCTTGGGGTGGCACAACACTTGTGGCATCCTGACAACTAGAAAAGGACCCATTTATGCTTCCTGTTAGCCAACCAAACTTCAATCTCTGCCAATATGTTACTTTCCGCAGTAACCTTCAATATTGCAGCTAATCAAGTGCCTATGAAATCTAAATATGGTACATCTGCCAGGTTTCCTTTGTCCACAGTAAATGCAACTCCTTCAAAAATCTCCATGTTTAATCAATTTATTGACTTCCTTTTCACAAAACCATGTTGACTCTGCCCGATTGCGTTGAATTTTCCCAGTGCACCGATATGACATTTTTAATAATGATTTCCAACAGTTTCCCTGTCACAGATGTTAGGCTAACTGGCCTCAGAAATCCATCAGCCTGTTGAAACACCTGCGCCATGTGTTGGCATGGAGAGTTCCTTTGAAAGCTTCCTAATCCAGATTGTCTTTCCTGATTCCTATGAAGCATTGTAAACCATCCGTGAACCACGAGTAAGCTATAATCTTGCCCGACCCCATGACAACTACATACCCCCTAATTTAAATTTAACAAAATTATGGGATGTGGATGCTGATGATACAAAAATAGCTGGGGGAGTAAATTGTAAAGAGGTCACAACCTATCTACAGGTTGTGCTCTGATGAAATCATCCAGACTCAAAATGTTAGCATCTGTGGCGAGAGAACAGAGCTGTTAGACCTGCTGAGATTTTCCAGGTTTTTGTGTTTTTGTTTCAGATTCCAGCATCCACTTGTCCTTGTGTTAGCTAGGCCAGCATTTATTGCCCATCCCTAACTGCCCTTGGGATGATGGTGGTGAGTTTGCCTTCTTAAAACGCTGCAGTCCCCGAGGTAGAATTCCTAAGTGGAGCCAATCAGATTGGGAGTGCAGGATGCAGGCTCCTTATTTACACCCTTATCCCATATTGAAGAAAATGAGGGGAACCAGGAATGGGAACAGAAACTTCAGAATCAGTATCCACGCAAAGTTTTTAAATGGCTCTGGAGTCATTCTGACTCTGCAAAAACTTAGGTCCGCACAGATAGTCTACGCAGATAGACCAAGGGAATTGGTAGGAGCTTGTCAAACGGAGCATAATATGGCAAAATTTCAGGTTTTCCACTTTGTGGAGTGTCTGTTCCATTTTAATTATTTTCTATTCTTCCTGTCAATGTTGTGGTACAAAGGTGAGAAAATTAAGTGTGTGTGTGTGTGCATGTGCGATCATTGTGAGTGGGATTAGAATGAGTGTGAGGGAGGAGTGTGAGTGTGCAAGGGATGAGTGTGTGTGAGGGATCAGTGTATGTGAGAGAGACTCCAGGATTCCAGCAGCACTCTTCGCATTTGAACCAGGGCATCAGCACTCCTCCCATTAAAATGACAACAAGGCAAGACTCAAGCTTGTCTATTAATAAAATAATTATTTTATTAAATGACTTCCATAAATTAGGTTTGTACCTATTGCATGAAAACAATCATTGTTTGTGGTTTAATTCTTCAATATAATGATAATGTTTTCAAGGGTTCTTCAGTATTGGGAGGTCAAAAGGGATCCATGGCTGGAAATGTTTGGTAAACACAGCTTAAGAAGTTCTGTTTTCCCAGAATTGATCAATCCCTCTTTTCATTAAGCTCTCTGAAGAGAATATCAAATCATTCTCCGGCACGAGCATTTCAGTAGCCTGTGTCCCTTAAAATTGTGAACAGTTGGGGTACATTGGTTGAGCAAAATGGGTGACCTTCCCCTTAAACATAAAACCACCATATCTGTCATCGACCTCATTCCACACACCTGCTCCCACAGCAGTGTTTACCTCCCGCCTCCTCAGTCCAGTTCATGCTACAGTTTGTGCCGTAGCATTCTCCACTTTCCTTCCCTTTTCAGAATGCTCCCTATGAATCCCCACAAGTTTCATGGGCATTCCTAGCAACTTCCAACATGCTGAACGAATGTGTCCCACCTTATTGCAATGGTGACATCTAAGCTTCCAAGTCTCACCTCCACCTGCAGTACCTTCACACCGATGATTTGGAGTTGGGGACCAAGTGCAATGTGTCCAAGTTTGCAGACGACACTAGGGTGATTTGGAGTTGGGGACCAAGTGCAATGTGTCCAAGTTTGCAGACGACACTAAGATGAGTGGTAAAGCAAAAAGTGCAGAGGATACTGGAAGTCTGCAGAGGGATTTGGATAGTTTAAGTGAAGGGGCTAGGGTCTGGCAGATGGAATACAATGTTGACAAATGTGAGGTTATCCATTTTTGTCGGAATAACAGCAAAAGGGATTATTATTTAAATGATAAAATATTAAAACACGCTGCTGTGCCGAGGCACCTGGGTGTCACATTGCATGAGTCGCAAAAAGTTGGTTTACAGGTGCAACAGATGATTAAGAAGGCGAATAGAATTTTGTCCTTTTTGCTAGCGAGATGGAGTTTAAGACTAGGGAGGTTATGCTGCAATTGTACAAGATGTTAGTGAGGCCACAACTAGAGTATTGTGTTCAGTTTTGGTCTCCTTAGCTGAGAAAGGACGTACTGGCGCTGGAGGGTGTGCAGAGGAGTTCACTAGGTTAATCCCAGAGTTGAGGGGGTTGGATTACGAAAGAGGTTCAGTAGAAGAGATGCCTCATGCTGCACCACCACATGGGCTCCTTTGTGCTCCGAGCATCTCCATCAAATTTAAATGTTTAGCAACATCAATTATCTCTTCCTTCATAGCTTTAATTGGTATATCTACTTTCAATTCACCTGCGAATTCAACTAGCAGGTCTTTGTGGAGCCCTATTAAGTGAAGGTAAGAGCTTAATACATTTTCTTAAATAATTTAATTGGTGATAGGAATGTTGGTCAGTGGGGTTAAGTGCTGCACTTGTGAGATGTGGTAAATCCGTGATGCATCCAGCGACCCGGACGACTACATCTGCAGAGACTGCACCCAATTGCATCTCCTCACAGACCGCATGGATAGGTTGGACCAGCAGTTGATGCATTTAGGAGCATGAAGGTGGCGGAAAGCGTCCTAGACAGGAGTTTTAGTGATGTGGTGACACTCGAGATGCAGGCAGATAGATGGGTGACTGCTAGAAGTGGTAGACAGTCAGTGCAAGAACTCCTGTGGTTATCCCCTCTCTGACAAGTAAACCGTTTTCTGCTGGGGGGGGATGGCCTACCAGGGGATAGCAGCAGCAGCCAGAGCAGTGGCACCACTGCTGGCTCTGTTGTTAAGCAGGGAGGTCAAAGAGCACTAGAGTATAGTTTAAAAAAAAAAAAAAATTTATTCTCCTCCTTTTTCACATTTTCACCAAAATTTGCACCCACCAAAAATCAACAAAAAGTAGTAACGAATATGTCAATCCCCACATCAACAACAACAATCCCATCCTCCCACCAACCCCCAAACAACTGCCAGCATGTTAACATAAACAAATAACAAAAGGGAACCAGGAATCACCCATAGTCATCATTAACACATACAGTTCCCCTTCCCCCAACACTCCCAACCCTCCTCCCCAACTAATGTTCGATGTTATCCAATTCTTGAAAGTGCATAATGAATAACGCCCATGAATTGTAGAACCCCTCCATCCTTCCCCTCAGTTCAAACTTAACTTTCTCAAAAGTCAAGAATTCCAACAGGTCCCCCCGCCACGCCAGGGCACAGGGTGGAGAGGTTGCTCTCCATCCCAACAGGATCCGCCTTTGGGCGATCAACGAGGCGAAGGCTACAACATCTGCCTCTGCACCTGTTTCCAACCTCGGATGGTCCGACACCCTGAATATGGCCTCCCGAGGGCCCAGGTCCAGTTTCACGTGCGCCACTTTAGAGATTACCCTAAAAACCTCCTTCCAGTAATCCTCCAGATTTGGACAGGACCAAAATATATGAATGTAAACCACCCCCTTCTCCAGTCCCCCTGTCGTCAGCACCTCCTCCAGCAATGTGGAGGCCGGCTCCACCGGGAAGCTCTGTAGCTCCTTGCTGGCAAAATCTCGAACCTGCATGTATCTAAACATTTCCCCCTGCTCCAGCCCATACTTCGCTTCCAGCTCCTTCAATCCTGCCAACCGACCCCCAAGAAACAAATCTTTTAGTGTCTTAATCCCCTTCTCCTCCCATTTCCTAAAATTTCCGTCCCACTTTCCTGGCTCAAAGCTGTGGTTCCCCCGAATCGGCATTTCCCTTGACCCTTCCCCAACCCATAGTGTTGGCGAAACTGCCTCAAAATTCTCAATGAAGCTATTATTATCGGACTCCCTGAGTATTTCCCCGGGGCTATCGGGAGCGGCGCTGTTGCTAGTGCTTTCAATCCCGACCCCCTGCACAAACTCTCCTCCATTCTGACCCACTGGCAATCAACTCCTCTGACCCAGCTCCGCACCTTCTCCACATTCGCCGCCCAGTAATAATACATCAGGTTCGGAAGACCCAAACCCCCTGCCTGCCTTCCCCACTGTAGCAGCACCTTTCTAACTCTGGCCACCTTCCCTCCCCACATGAACGAGGTAATCATTCCCTCAATCTCTCTAAAAATCCCTTTGGCAGGAAAATCGGCAGGCATTGGAAAATAAACAGAAATTGCGGCGACACGTTTCTTTTAACCACCTGTACATGACCTGCCAGTGACAGAGAGAGACCATCCCACCTTGCCAGATCAGCTTTCACCCTCCCCACCAAACTAGAAATGTTGTACCTAATGGGCCCCCCCTACTCCCGAGCAACTTGCACCCCCAGGTATCTAAGTGAGTCCCTGCCCTACGGAATGGCAGCCCCCCCCCACCCCCACCCCTGCCTCACCCCCGACCGAGACACCACAAGATACTCACTCTTGTCTAGATTAAATTGTACCCCGAGAAAGACCCAAACACCCGAAGCAGCTCCAATATTCCCCCTATTGACACACTCGGTTCCCACACGTATAACAACAAGTCATCGGCATATCAGGATGCCCAATGCTCTATTAGCCCCCGCACTGTCCCTTTCCACACCCCGGACTTCTTAATGCGATGGCCAACGGCTCAATTGTGAGTGCAAACAGCAGGGGGGGGGACATAGGACATCCCTGCCTAGTCCAACAGTGGAGAAAAAAGTATCTCGGGCTGATGTTATTTGTGTGGACACTCACCCTCGGCTCCTTATATAGTAGCTTTACCCAGTCCACAAATCTTGGTCCAACCCCAACCGCTCCAGAACTGCCATCAAGTACCCCCATTCTACCCGGTCAAATGGCTTCTCGGCATCCAAAGCCACAACCACCTCTATTTTCTTCCCAGTGACAGCGGGAGTGCATCCCATCTCCGAAACTCCCTCTTCATTTGTTCCACCACTCTAGTCAAATTTAACTTATGCAACCTGCCCCAGTCACATGCCACCTGTATCCCCAAGTACTGGAAACTTTCCTCCACCAGCCTAAATGGCAGCTCCTTCAGTCTATTCTCCTGGCCCCTTGTCTGCACCACAAACATCTCACTCTTGGCCATATTTAATTTGTACCCTGAAAACCGGCCAAACGTCCTCAATGTTTCCAGTATATTTTCCATCCTGGCCAGTGGGTCCGGCACGTGAAGGAGCAGGTCGTCCGCATAGAGAGAGACCCTATGTTCCACCCCCCCCTAGTCATTCCCTTCCACCCCTTTGCAGCTCTCAACACAATCGCCAACGGCTCTATGGCTAGCGCGAACAGCAACGGGGAGAGTGGGCACCCCTGTCTGGTCCCGCGGTGTAGTCTGAAATAATCTGACATTATCCTGTTCGTCCTAACGCTAGCTTTTGGGGCCTGGTACAATAGTCTGACCCAATTAACCAGTCCCTCCCCGAACCCAAACCGTCCAAGCACCTCCCACAAATAGCCCCACTCCACCATGTCGAAGGCCTTCTCAGCGTCCATTGCCACCACTACCTCCACCTCCTTGCCCTTCGGGGGCATCATTATCACATTAAGCAATCTTCTCAAGTTAGCTGTCAGCTGCCTGCCTTTCACAAACCCTGTTTGATTGTCCCCAATCACCTCTGGTACGCAGTCCTCAATTCTAATCGCCAGGACCTTGGCCAGGAGCTTGGCATCCACATTGATCAGGGAGATTGGCCTGTATGACCCGCAGGATTCCGGGTCCTTGTCCCGCTTCAATATCAGCGAGATGGTGGCTTGCGACATCGTCAGTGGCAGGGTCCCTCTGTCCCTTTCCTCATTAAAAACCCTTGTCAGGACCGGTCCCACTATCTCCGAGAACTTCTTGTAAAACTCTACTGGGTATCTGTGGTGGTATGTATTAGGGGTAATACGGTACACCATGATGCCGACAGGCTGTTGGTAGATGGATACCGGGTCCTGATAGGATCTGCCGTCTACTGGGCTCCACCCAGAAATGCCGGTATAAGAACCCGGAATTCTCCCAGCAGCTGCATTCTGTAACCGAGCTGCTGGGGAACAAGTTCTGCTCAATAAAGCCTTTAATTGATGTTACCTCAACCTGCCATGCGTCATATTGACGGTCCTACAGTATCCATCCGGCCCCGGGGCTTTCCCTGACTGCATGGCCTTTAGGCCCCCCAATACCTCCTCCGCTCTAATCGGGGCCCCCAGCCTGTCCACTAGTCCCCTGCCTACTTTTGGGAAGGTTAGTCCATCCAGGAAGGTTAGTCCAACCGAAACACCCCTGGCAGCGCTGCCCGGCCCGCTCGGCTACCTGCAAAACCTGCGGAAAAAAGGGCCACTACGCAGCGGTGTGCCAGTCCCGCGGGGTCGCCGCGATCTCCGGGGAAGAAACGGGACCACAGACTCACACCCCCCCCCCCAGCGATCCACGTGCAGCCAACGGATGCCGCCATTTTGGGCCCCAGACGCCACGAGGGAGACATGGGTGCCGCCATTTTGTCCACCCCAGACGCATGCGATCCGTGGACGCTGCCAGCTTGGCTGACGGGAAAGGACCCCGACACGGACGGCCACATGCTGCCTGACAACGATGATCTGCTGCGACAACCACGCTTGGCATCGATGACCCTGGACCAGTCGCGGCCCCGGACACTCCAGACAGCAACGACTACAGTCCTGGTGAATGGGTATGCGATGCCGTGTTTAATCGACTCTGGGAGCACGGAGAGCTTTATTCATCCGGATACGGTAAGACACTGTTCCCTCGTAATTCGTCCAAGCACCCAGAAAATTTTCCTGGCGGCGGGGTCCCACTCCGTTGAGATCAAAGGGTTCTGCATCGCTAACCTAACGGTGCAGGGGAGGGAGTTCCGAAATTACCGGCTGTATGTCCTCCCCCATCTCTGTGCGCCCACACTCCTGGGGTTGGACTTCCAATGCAACCTCCAGAGCTTAAAATTTACATTTGGCGGCCCTATACCCCCACTGACTGTCTGCGGTCTCCCGACCCACAAGGTTGAACCGCCTTCCTTGTTTGCAAACCTTACCCCGGATTGCAAGCCCGTCGCCACTAGGAGCAGACGGTACAGCGCCCAGGACCAAGCATTCATCCGGTCTGAAGTCCAGAGGCTGCTGAAGGAAGGCATCATCCAGGCTAGCAACAGTCCCTGGAGAGCCCAGGTGGTAGTCGTAAAGGCCGGGGAGAAGCAGAGGATGGTCATCGACTATAGTCAGACCATCAACAGGTATACTCAGCTAGATGCGTACCCTCTCCCCCGTATGGAGGACTTGTAGACGGTCCACTTGTGCGTTGGCACATGTGCCGCGAGATAGGGCATCGGACGGCTCGTTCAGCTTTCCAGGACGGTACAAGATCTCATAATTGTAGGTGGAGAGTTCGATCCTCCACCACAAAATCTTGTCGTTCTTGATCTTGCCCCGCTGTGCATTATCGAACATGAAGGCAACCGACCGTTGGTCAGTGAGGAGAGTGAATCTCCTACCGGCCAGGTAATGCCTCCAGTGTCGCACAGCTTCCACTATTGCTTGTGCTTCCTTTTCCACTGAGGAGTGGTGGATTTCTAAGCATGGAGGGTTCGGGAGAAGAAGGCCACGGGTCTGCCTGGATGTTGCCTGAAATGGAGGGCATTAGCGATGAGAAGAGGTTGGAGAAACTTGGTTTGTTCTCACTGGAACAATGGAGGTTAAGGGGCGACCTGAGATTATATGGGACATGGACAGAGTGGATAGTCAGAAGCTTTTTCCCAAGGTGGAAGAGTCAATTACTAGGGGACATAGGTTTAAGGTGTGAGGGGCAAGGTTTCAAGGAGATATACGAGGCAAGGCTTTTTACACAGAAGGTGGTGGGAGACTGGAACTTGCTGCTGGGGAAGGTAGTGGAAGCTGATACGATAGTGACTTTTAAGGGACGTTTTGACAAATACATGAATAAGATGGGAATAGAGGGATATGGTTCCCGGAAGGGTAGGGGTTTTTAATTCAGACGGGCAGCATAGTCGGTGCAGACTTGGACGGATGAAGGGCCTGTTCCTGTGCTGCAATATTCTTTGTTCTTTGTTCTAAACCAGAGTTAAGCCTTACACCTGTAGAGAATACTTAGCAGCTGACACAGTAATCCGGTTATATAACTGCAAACCCAGTGTCTCTTTAATCTACACTGTAACACAAACTCGTTGTCTAATGTTCCAAGATCCTGAACGAGCCCCCAACTTATTGTACCCAACGCTGGGCTAGTGCATGGTTCATTCCAGCCCCACAGACCCCACAAGTGTTACAACACAAGTGAATTAATCAACAATTCGTATAAAATTTGTCGAATGTTTTGCCCTTTGATTGCTCAATAAGTATGTCAGTATGTCAGATTGGTCAGTTGAACGCAATAACTGATTGTTTATAACAGAAACAAAGTTGAAATATGCGGTAATTATGATGGAATAATGGCCAGCTAACCTTTAACTTCCCCTTTTTAACCATCCCACCCTCTGCTGAAAAGTACACATTCTAAAAGTACACACACACAGGGGCAGGGGAGGGGGGGTAAAAATAATAATAAGGGGATTAATAGGAAATGAAAGATGAGTATCCTTGCTTCCAATGTTAAAGTCATTGTCCCCCCAGGATGCTTAGTGATCAAAACCAGTGGCATAGATGCACAGTCCAAACATGTGCAGGTTAAGTGGATTGGCCATGATACATTGCCCTTGGTGTCCAAAAAGGGTACTGGATATGGGGATAGGGTGTAGTTTCAGGCCTAAGTCGGGTGCTCTTTCCAAGAGCTAGTGCAAACTCGATGGGCTGAATGGCCTCCTTCTGTACTGTAAATTCTATGGGAACCTGAATTGTAGCTCCAGTATACAGGAGGTTGAGAGTAGCGAGGTCATGAGTTGCAGGAGTGTACCGGCAGGCAGGAAGGTGGTTTAAAGTGTGTCTTCTTCAATGCCAGGAGCATCCGGAATAAGGTGGGTGAACCTGCGGCATGGGTTGATACCTGGGACTTTGATGTTGTGGCCATTTCGGAGACATGGATAGAGCAGGGACAGGAATGGTTGTTGCAGGTGCCAGGATTTAGATATTTCAGTAAGCTCAGGGAAGGTGGTAAAAGAGAGGGAGGGGTGGCATTGTTAGTCAAGGACAGTATTACGGTGGCAGAAAGGATGTTTGATGAGGACTCGTCTACTGAGGTAGTATGGGCTGAGGTTAGAAACAGGAAAGGAGAGGTCACCCTGTTAGGGGTTTTCTATAGGCCTCCGAAAAGTTCCAGAGATGTAGAGGAGAAGATTGCAAAGATGATTCTAGAGTGGAGCGAAAGCAACAGGCTAGTTGTTATGGGGACTTTAACTTTCCAAATATTGACTGGAAATGCTACAGTTCGAGTACATTAGATGGGTCCGTTTTTGTCCAATGTGTGCAGGAGGGTTTCCTGACACAGTATGTAGATAGGCCAACGAGAGGCGAGGCCATATTGGATTTGGTACTGGGCAATGAACCAGGACAGGTGTTAGATTTGGAGGTAGGTGAGCACTTTGGTGATAGTGACCACAATTCGATTACGTTTACTTTAGTGATGGAAAGGGATAGGCATATACCGCAGGGCAAGATTTATATCTGGGGGAAAGGCAATTGTGATGCGATGAGGCAAGACTTACGATACATCGGATGGAGAGGAAAACTGCAGGGGATGGGCACAATGGAAATGTGGAGCTTGTTCAAGGAACAGCTACTACGTGTCCTTGATAAGTATGTACCTGTCAGGCAGGGAGGAAGTGGCCGAGTGAGGGAACCGTGGTTTACTAAAGCAGTCGAAACACTTGTCAAGAGGAAGAAGGAGACTTATGTAAAGATGAGACATGAAGGTTCAGTTAGGGCGCTCGAGAGTTACAAGTTAGCTAGGAAGGACCTAAAGAGAGAACTAAGAAGAGCCAGGAGGGGACATGAGAAGTCTTTGGCAGGTAGGATCAAGGATAACCCTAAAGCTTTCTATAGATATGTCAGGAATAAAAGAATGAATAGGGTAAGAGTAGGGCCAGTCAAGGACAGCAGTGGGAAGTTGTGCGGGGAGTCCGAGGAGATAGGAGAGGTGCTAAATGAATATTTTTCGTCAGTATTCACACAGGAAAAAGACAATGTTGTCGAGGAGAATACTGAGATTCAGGCTACTAGACTAGAAGGGCTTGAGGTTCATAAGGAGGAGGTGTTAGCAATTCGGGAAAGTGTGAAAATAGATAAGTTACCTGGGCCGGTAGGGATTTATCCTAGGATTCTCTGGGAAGCTAGGGAGGAGATTGCTGGCCCTTGATCTTTAAGTCATCTTTGTCTCCAGGAATAGTGCCAGAAGACTGGAGGATAGCAAATGCTGTCCCCTTGTTCAAGAAGGGGAGTAGAGATAACCACGGTAACTATAGACCAGTGAGCCTTACTTCTGTTGTGGGAAAAATCTTGGAAAGGTTTATAAGAGATAGGATGTACAATCATCTGGAAAGGAATAATTTGATTAGAGATAGTCAACACGGTTTTGTGAAGGGTAGGCCGTGCTTCACAAGCCTTATTGAGTTCTTTGAGAAGGTGACCAAACAGGTGGATGAGGGTAAAGCAGTTGATGTGGTGTATATGGATTTCAGTAAAGTGTTTGATAAGGTTCCCCATGGTAGGCTACTGCAGAAAATACGGAGGCATGGGATTCAGGGTGATTTAGCAGTTTGGATCAGAAATTGGCTAGCTGGAAGAAGACAAAGGGTGGTGGTTGATGGGAAATGTTCAGACTGGAGTCCAGTTACTAGTGGTGTACCACAAGGATCTGTTTTGGGGCCACTGCTGTTTGTCATTTTTATAAATGACCTGGAGGAGGGTGCAGAAGGATGGGTGAGTAAATTTGCAGATGACACTAAAGTTGGTGGAGTTGTGTACAGTGCGGAAGGATGTTACAAGTTACAGAGGGACATAGATAAGCTGCAGCGCTGGGCTGAGAGGTGGCAAATGGAGTTTAATGCAGAAAATTGTGAGGTGATTCATTTTGGAAGGAATAACAGGAAGACTGAGTACTGGGCTAATAGTAAGATTCTTGGCAGTGTGGATGAGCAGAGAGATCTCGGTGTCCATGTACATAGATCCCTGAAAGTTGCCACCCAGGTTGAGAGGGTTGTTAAGAAGGCGTACGGTGTGTTAGCTTTTATTGGTAGAGGGATTGAGTTTAGGAGCCATGAGGACATGTTGCAGCTGTACAAAACTCTGGTGCGGCCGCATTTGGAGTATTGCGTGCAATTCTGGTCGCCGCATTATAGGAAGGATGTGGAAGCATTGGAAAGGGTGCAGAGGAGATTTACCAGAACGTTGCCTGGTATGGAAGGAAGATCTTATGAGGAAAGGCTGAGGGACTTGAGGCTGTTTTCGTTAGAGAGAAGAAGGTTAAGAGGTGACTTAATTGAGGCATACAAGATGATCAGAGGATTGGATAGGGTGGACAGTGAGAGCCTTTTTCCTCGGATGGTGATGTCTAGCATGAGGGGACATAGCTTTAAATTGAGGGGAGATAGATATAGGACAGATGTCAGAGGTAGGTTCTTTACTCAGAGACTAGTAAGGGCATGGAATGGACTCGCCAACACTAAGGACATTCAAATGGCCATTGGATAGACATATGGACGATAAGGGCTTTAAGTGTAGATGGGCTTTAGAGTGGTTTCACAGGTCGGCGCAACATCGAGGGCCGAAGGGCCTGTACTGCGCTGTAATGTTCTATGTTCTATGTTCTATGATGATTCTATTCTATGATGATAGTGTTAGAGCTATAGTGCTGGAGAGGAAATTGCTGAGGCCTTGACAGAAATCTTTGGATCCTCGCTGTCTTCAGGGGATGTCCCGGAGGACTGGAGAATAGCCAATGTTGTTCCTCTGTTTAAGAAGGGTAGCAAGGATAATCCCGGGAACTACAGGCCGGTGAGCCTTACTTCAGTGGTAGGGAAATTACTGGAGAGAATTCTTCGAGACAGGATCTACTCCCATTTGGAAGCAAACGGACGTATTAGTGAGAGGCAGCACGGTTTTGTGAAGGGAAGGTCGTGTCTCAATAACTTGATAGAGTTTTTCGAGGAGGTCACTAAGATGATTGATGCAGGTAGGGCAGTGGATGTTGTCTATATGGACTTCAGTAAGGCCTTTTTTTAATGCAGTTTTAAAACAAACACTCTATTATAACATGTTGGACAGTTGAAAGTATTGAGAGTCACATCGAAAACATCGATTTATCATACCCCGGTCATTTCTGGGGTTCATCTTCCTATTATAGGTTCTAACTGGGTTTCTGTCTTCATAATTTCCGAGTCCCAATCTCCTTTTATAGTCTTGGAACCTGTTTGTAGCTGTGCGATTTCGCCATCCTGTTAGTAGTGTATCTTCCATATTCTGCTTTATTGCACACTGACCTATTTGGGTCATCAGAGCCATCGGAATCGAATGTTTCCCCAGAAACTTTTTTAAAGCTTCTGCCATCTGATCGAATAAGGTGTCCTTATCCACAAACTGAACTCCTGTCAAAACCAGGAGCCTATCCATGTTGCTCACTCCAGCACAATCAAGTAATTTAAAGACCAACACAGACTGTGGAAATTGCAGGTTGTGTTTCTCCAGCCTTTTCTATAGTCTGCCAAATTCCATTATATAGTCTTCCATGGAGAAATCCTCTATTTTCCGGAACCTATCAAAATCTGACCATGCTTCATACGCACTTAACAAGTCATCCTTTTTATAAATCTTATCCATATAACGTAAGAGTCTCCAGACCTTCTTCTGAGTCTAACTCTTCAAATTCCAGCTCAGAAAACACTTTGCTTTGAATTTTACTGTCATACGGTAGAGAAAGAGCCAATGCCATACCTTGTTTTCTCTTTCAACTCTTCACATTTGCAGACCAACCATCCTCTGCTACCATTTGTTAGACCTTTAGCTGCTGTTGTATAACGATTCAAAGGTTCTGCTCCTTTTCACAAACGCCTTTATTTCACTTTAACAGACTCTGCACAAAACTCTATCTTCACATTACCTGACCCAAAGGCCACCTGAAGCCTCTTTACATATCAGTATCAATTATTGGATACTTAACATAAATGAGACAACTAAATGGAATGTCTCTTAACCCATCACTTAACACAGGCTTCTGACATCAAAAGAGAAAACACAGTCACTCAGAGGGAGGAACATTCAAGAGAAAACCCCGACCGATCTGCAGGGGCCAGTGACAAAGTCCAGCAATTCGAATTAGTCCATCGGCCGACAGCCCAGTCCATCAAGGTGTGTCAACACAGATCCGTCTGGAATCTGATGGTGTGAACTGCAAACAGCTCCATGCAACCTGCCTTGCCTTAGGGTCATAGGTCAATTTTCAGTTGAAACCAGCCACTCGAATTCAAGGAAAGTTCATCCTAAAGGAACCAGTACATTACTCGTCCATGTACAAAAATTGTAATCGCCAAAATAAAGAAAAAGAAAGGGAAATCAGCAGACAAACAGGTTTTAAACAGGAGGTGGTTTATAATACCCAGAACATCTGAGTAAATCTCCTCTGTACTGCCTCCAATGCTAATATATCTCTCCTTAAATAAGGGGACCAGAACTGACACGGTATTTCAAATATGGCCTGACTAGTAACTTGTACAGTTGCAGCAACACCTCTATTTTGATACTCCAGACACCTTGAAATGCCTTCCCTGTTAGTTTCTACACCTCTGAGCTAGCTTTCTGGGTTTCATGTACAAGGACCCCCAAGACCCTTTGTGCTACAGCTTTCTGCAGTCTCACGCCATTTAAATAATAATAATCGAACAGCCAGCTTCAAATCACTTCTTTTGTTGCCTTATGTAAACTTTTATTCTGGGTTTCCTGGTTTTCTCTGTTCATCATCATATCAAGGCAGCCAATGGGCGGCATGGTGTCACAGTGGTTAGCACTGCTGCCTCACAGTTCAAGGGTCCCGGGTTCAATTCCGTCCTTGGGTGACTGTCTGTGTGGAGTTTGCACTTTCTCCCCGTGTTTGTGAGAATTTTCTTCGGGTGCTCCGATTTCCTTCCACAGTCCAAAGATGTACAGGTTAGTTGGAGCGGCCATGATCAGTACCGTGGGTTAGGGGGATAGGGCGTGGGAGTGGGCCGAGATAGAGTGCTCTTTCAGATGGTTGGTGGAGGCTCGATGGGCCGAATGGCCTTCTTCTGCACTGTAGGGGTTCTATTCAGTGGGAAGTGCCTTAACACCTTACTTACTAATGTTTGGTCTTTGCAGTGTTTCTGTCTCTAATTCAATGAAACCAGTAACGCCCTCTCACCTCCACACAAGTTTGTTTTCCAGTATATGGGAATATGACAATAGAAAAAATATCAAATCTAGTTTTCCTGAAACATCATAAAAACTGTCCTTCACAATAATCCCGATCCCAATAGCTTTTCCACCACTGCCATTAAGTTAATTAGACTGCAGATTCACTGTTCACCCCTCCCACACTTTTTGAACAGGGGTGTAACACTTGCCATCCTCAAGCTCTGACCCCATTTCATTTACAAGGAGGTTTGAAAGATTGTGGTCGGACATTGTTTCCCATCCCGGAGGAAGTCAGCTTCTTTTTTTTTTATAAACATTTTATTGAGGTATTTATGGTTTTACAACAACAACAAAATAAACAATGTGCATGAAAATATAAACATAGTGCAAACGCCGTCTTCCTCCCTTACAGGTCCCAACTTTACTAACCCTCTACTCTAAACTAGGCTAACCCCTCAACCCCCCCCCCCCTTCTGCTCACGGTTAAGTCAACGAACGGCTGCCACCTCCGGGCGAACCCTAACAGTGACCCTTTCAGGGCGAACTTGATTTTCTCCAAACAGAGAAAGCTAGCCATGTCAGATAGCCAGGTCACCATCTTCGGGGACTTTGGGTCCCTTCAAGCTAATAGTATCTGTCTCCGGGCTACCAGGGAAGCAAAGGCTAGAACGTCTGCCTCTTTCTCCTCCTGGATTCCCGGGTCCTCCGACACTCCGAAAATCGCCACCTCTGGACTCAGTGCCACCCTTGTTTTCAACACTTTGGACATGACATCCGCAAACCCCTGCCAGAATCCCCTAAGCTTTGGGCATGCCCAGAACATATGAACATGGTTTGCTGGCCCTCCCGCACACCTTGCGCACCTGTCTTCTACCCCAAAGAACCTGCTCATCCGGGCCACTGTCATGTGGGCCCGGTGAACGACCTTAACTTGTATCAGGTTGAGCCTGACACATGCCCAGAGACCATCCTCTATCTCTCCTCCTAACTCCTTTTCCCACTTGCATTTCAACTTGCGTTTCAACTCCTCGGTCTGCATCTCCTCTGACCCCATGAGTTCCTTGTAAATGTCAGAAACCCTCCCTTCTCCCATCCACACTCTGGAAACTACCCTGTCCTGTTTCCCCCTTGGTGGTAGGAGTGGAAAGGTTGACATCTGCCTGCGTAGGAAGTCCCGCACCTGCAGGTACCTAAACACATTTCCCCTCGCCAATTCAAATTTCTCCTCCAGCTCCCTCAGGCTAGAAAAGCTCCCCTCCATAAACATATCTCCCATCCTCTCAATCCCTGCTCTCTGGCATCTCCGGAACACTTCATCCAGCCTTCCTGGGGCAAACCGGTGATTATTACAGATTAGAGACCACACCGATGCTCCCTCTGCTCCCACATGCCTCCTCCATTGCCCCCAGACCCTCAGAGCCGCCACCACCATGGGGCTGGTGGAGTTCCGTGCCGGCGGGAACGGCAGAGGTGCCGTTACCAGCGCCCCTAAACTGGTGCCCTTGCATGATAACGCTTCCACACGCTCCCATACCGGCCCCCCCCACCACCCACTTCCTGATCATGGCTATATTCGCCGTGATAATAATTACTAAAGTTCGGCAGCGCCATCCCGCCCTCTCCCCAGCTCCGCTCAAGCATCCCCTTTTTCACTCGTGGGGTCTGACCCGCCCATACAAAGCCAGTGATCACCTTATTGACCCGTTTAAAGAAGGACCGTGGAATTAAGATGGGGAGACACTGAAACACAAACAGGAATCTCGGGAGGACCATCGTTTTCACTGTCTGCACCCTCCCAGCTAGTGACAACGGAAGCACGTCCCACCTTCGGAAATCGTCCTTCATTTTGTCTACTAATTGGGCCAAATTGTGTAGTCATAGAACATAGAACTGTACAGCACAGAACAGGCCCTTCGGCCCTCGATGTTGTGCCGAGCTTTATCCGAAAGCAAGATCAAGCTATCCCACTCCCTGTCATTCTGGTGTGCTCCATGTGCCTATCCAATAACCGCTTGAAAGTTCCTAAAGTGTCCGACTCCACTATCACAGTAGGCAGTCCATTCCACACCCTAACCACTCTGAGTAAAGAACCTACCTCGGACATCCCTCCTATATCTCCCACCCTGAATCTTATAGTTATGCACCCTTGTAACAGCTACATCCACGCGAGGAAATAGTCTCTGAACGTCCACTCTATCTATCCCCCTCATCATTTTATAAACCTCTATTAAGTCGCCTCTCATCCTCCTCCACTCCAAAGAGAAAAGCCCTAGCTCCCTCAACCTTTCCTCATAAGACCTATCCTGCAAACCAGGCAGCATCCTGGTAAATCTCCTTTGCACCCTTTCCAATGCTTCCACATCCTTCCTATAATGAGGTGACCAGAACTGCACACAATACTCCAAATGTGGTCTCACCAGGGTCATGTATAGTTGCAGCATAGCCACTCGGCTCTGAAACTCAAGTTCTCCTCCTGGATTCCCGGGTACCACAAGGATCATTAATAAATGCTAACACACTATAAGCCTTCTTCACGGCTCTATCCACTTGAGTGGCAACCTTCAGAGATTTGTGGACATGAACCCCAAGATCTCTCTGTTCTTCCACATTCCTCAGAACCCTGCCGTTGACCCTATAATCCGCATTCAAACTTTTTCTACCAAAATGAATCACCTCGCACCTATCAGGGTTAAACTCCATCTGCCATTTTACAGCCCAGCTCTGCATCCTATCAATGTCTCTTTGCAGCCTACAACAGCCCTCCACCTCATCCACTACTCCATCAATCTTGGTGTCATCAGCAAATTTACTGACTCACCCTTCAGTCCCCTCCTCCAAGTCATTGATAAAAATCACAAATAGCAGAGGACCCAGCACTGATCCCTGTGGTACACCGCTGGTAACTGGTCTCCAGTCTGAAAATTTTCCATCCACCACCACCCTCTGTCTTCTATGTGATAGCCAGTTACTTATCCAATTGGCCAAATTTTCCTCTATCCCACACCTCCTTACTTTCTTCATGAGCCGACCATGGGGAACCTTATCAAACGTCTTACTAAAATCCATGTATACGACATCAACTGCTCTACCTTCATCCACACACTTAGTTACCTCCTCAAAGAATTCAATCAAATTTGTGAGGCAAGACTTACCCTTCACGAATCTGTGTTGACTATCCCGGATTAAGCTGCATCTTTCCAAATGTTCATAAATCCTATCTTTCAGGACCTTTTCCATTAACTTACCGACCACCGAAGTAAGACTAACTGGCCTATAATTACCAGGGTCATTCCTAATCCCTTTTTTGAACAGAGGAACAACATTCGCCACTTTCCAGTCCTCTGGCACTATCACCGTGGACAGTGAGGACCCAATTCATCAGCTAAAAGTCGTTCCCATTCCCATGACACCTGAATGCCTAGGTGTCAAAAGCTTCCCCCTACCACCCTAAACGGCAACTCCCCCAATCGCCACTCCTGCCCCCTTGCCTGGATCACAAACATCTCACTTTCCCCCATATTTAGTTTATCACCCAAAAAACGGCCAAATTCCCCCAGATTCCTCATAATTTCTTCCAGCCCTTCTAGTGGGTCCAAAACATATAGGAGCAGGTCGTCTGCGTATGGAGAGACTCTATGTTCCACTCCCCCCCCGGATCTGCCCCTTTCAGCCCCTTGGAGAGGGGCATCCCTGTCTCATCCCCCGAGGCAGCCTGAAGTAGTCCGATGTTGACCTGTTCGTCCGTACGCTCGCAACAAGAGCCTGATACAACAGCCTGACCCAGTCAATGAAGCCCCGTCCAAATCCAAACCACCCCAGTACCTCCCACAGATATTCCCATTCCACCCGATCAAATGCCTTCTCTGCGTCCACATCCCTACCTTCTGGGGGCATCATAATCACATTTAACAACCTTCTTGTGTTGGCCGTCAACTGCCGACCCTTAACAAATCCCGTTTGAGCCTCCACAATCACTTCCATAACAGTCTTAGAACATAGAACATAGAACGTAGAACGTAGAACGATACAGCGCAGTACAGGTCCTTCGGCCCACAATGTTGCACCGACATGGGAAGTCAAAAAACAAAAGCCATCTAACCTACACTATGCCATTATCATCCATATGCTTACCCAATAAACTTTTAAATGCCCTCAATGTTGGCGAGTTCACTACTGTTGCAGGTAGGGCATTCCACGGCCTCACCACTCTTTGCATAAAGAACCTACCTCTGACCTCTGTCCTATATTTATTACCCCTCTGTTTAAGGCTATGTCCCCTCGTGCTAGCCATTTCCATCCGCGAGAGAAGGCTCTCACTGTCCACCCTATCTAACCCCCTGATCATTTTGTATGCCTCTATTAAGTCTCCTCTTAACCTTCTTCTCTCTAACGAAAACAACCTCAAGTCCATCAGCCTTTCCTCATAAGATTTTCCCTCCATACCAGGCAACATCCTTGTAAATATCCTCTGCACCCGCTCCAAAGCTTCCACGTCCTTCCTATAATGCGGTGACCAGAACTGTACGCAATACTCCAAATGTGGCCGTACCAGAGTTTTGTACAGCTGCAACATGACCTCATGACTCCAGAACTCAATCCCTCTACCAATAAAGGCCAACACTCCATAGGCCTTCTTCACAACCCTATCAACCTGGGTGGCAACTTTCAGGGATCTATGTACATGGACACCTAGATCCCTCTGCTCATCCACACTTTCAAGAGCTTTACCATTAGCCAAATATTCCGCATTCCTGTTATTCCTTCCAAAGTGAATCACCTCACACTTCTCTACATTAAACTCCATTTGCCACCTCTCAGCCCAGCTCTGCAGCTTATCTGTGTCCCTCTGTAACCTGCAACATCCTTCCGCACTGTCGACAACACCACCGACTTTAGTGTCGTCTGCAAATTTACTCACCCACCCTTCTGCGCCCTCCTCTAGGTCATTGATAAAAATACAAACAGCAACGGCCCCAGAACAGATCCTTGTGGTACGCCACTTGTAACTGAACTCCATTCTGAACATTTCCCATCAACCACCACCCTGTCTTCTTTCAGCTAGCCAATTTCTGATCCACATCTCTAAATCAACCTCAATCCCCAGCCTCCGTATTTTCTGCAATAGCCTACCGTGGGGAACTTTATCAAACGCTTTACTGAAATCCATATACACCACATCAACTGCTCTACCCTCGTCTACCTGTTCAGTCACCTTCTCAAAGAACTCGATAAGGTTTGTGAGGCATGACCTACCCTTCACAAAGCCATGTTGACTATCCCTAATCATATTATTCCTATCTAGTTGATTATAAATCTTGTCTCTTATAATCCCCTCCAAGACTTTACCCACAACAGACGTGAGGCTCACCGGTCTATAGTTGCCGGGGTTGTCTCTACCCCCCTTCTTGAACACAGGGACCACATTTGCTATCCTCCAGTCCTCTGGCACTATTCCTGTAGCCAATGATAACATAAAAATCAAAGCCAAAGGCCCAGCAATCTCTTCTCTGGCTTCCCAGAGAATCCTAGGATAAATCCCAAAAGGCCCCGGGGACTTACCTATTTTCAGCCTGTCCAGAATTGGCAACACCACTTCCCTACGTACCTCAATGCCATCTATTCTAATAGCCTGAGTCTCAGCATTCTCCTCCACAACATTCACTTTTTCCTGAGTGAATACTGACGAAAAATATTCATTTAGTATCTCGCCTATCTCTTCAGACTCCACACACAACTTCCCATCCCTTTCCTTGAAAATACGGAGGCTGTGGACTTATGTTCAATCCTAGAGGACAAGATTTTGGCCAGCAGTTTGGCGTCCACATTTAGTAGGGATAAAGGCCTATAGGACCCCCATAGCTCCGGGTCCTTGTCCTGTTTCAGGATCAATGAAATTGTGGCCTGTGACATCGTCGGGGGAAGCACCCCACGTTCCTTTGCCTCATTGAATATCCTCATCAACAGCGACTCCAATATCCCAGAGAACCTTTTACAGAACTCCACTGGGTACCCGTCCGGCTCCGGAGCTTTACCTGACTGCATGGCCTTCAGTCCCTCTGCTATTTCCTCCAACCCGATCGGGGCCCCCAGCCCTTCTACCAACGGGATGGCTTCTACCAACAAGCATGGCTTCCATCCCGTCCACCTGCGGGAACTTCAGCCCCCCTAAAAAGTGCCTCATCCCTTCCGGCCCAGCTGGGGGTTCCGACTCATACAACCTACTGTTAAACTCCTTGAGCGCCTTATTAACCCCTGCTGAGTCTCCGACCAGGTTCCCGTCCCCGTCCCTTACTTTCCCTATCTCCCTGGCTGCCTCCCTCTTTCTGAGCTGCTGTGCAAGCATTCTGCTGGCCTTCTCTCCATGTTCATAAATCACCCCCCTTGCCTTCCTCATATGCTCCATCGCCTTCCCTGTAGTTAACAAGCCAAACTCTGCCTGTAGCCTCCGTCGCTCCGTCGCTGCCTCTGGGGTCTCTGCATACCTCCTGTCGACCTGCAATATCTCCTTTATCAGTCAGTCCGTCTCTGCTCTGTTGGCCTTCTCCCTGTGGGCCCGTACTGAGATCAGCTCCCCTCTAACCACCGCCTTCAATGCCTCCCAGACCACCGCTGCCAAAACAACACCCGTGTTGTTGATTTCCAGGTAGTTCTGAATACATTTCCTCAGCCGCCCACACCTGTTCATCAGCTAAAAGTCCCACGTCCAGCCTCCAGTGCGGGCGCTGTCTTTGCTAACCTGTAGGTCAACCCAGTGCGGGGCTTGATCTGAGATTGTGATCACCGAATACCCCATGTCCACTACCCCTGTCAGTAGAGCCCTGTTCAAAATAAAAAAGTCAATCCGGGAGTACATTTTATGCACATGTGAATCGAAGGAGAATTCCTTTACTCTCGGCTGCCCAAAACTCCATGGGTCCACCCACCCCATTTGCTCCATGAACCCCTTTAGCTCCTTCACCATTGCTGGCAGCCTGCCCGTCTTTTCGCTTGACCGGTCTAACCCAGGGTCGATAACTGTGTTAAAGTCCCCTCCCATGACCGACTTATGCGAATCCAGGACCGGGATCTTCCCCAACATCCTCTTTATAAACTCCGCATCATTCCAATTTGGCATGTACACGTTCACTAGTACCATCCCACATCCATAACTATTCTTCCCGCCTCAAATAACACTCGCATGTTAATCAGGATCGTGACACCTCTAGACTTCGAGGCAGGCCCAAGTGAAAAACCTGTCCGACCCATCCCTTCCTTAATCTAATCTGATCAGTTACTCTAAGGTGCGTCTCCTGTAACATTACCATGTCCGCCTTCAGTCCCCTCAGATGCGCGAACACACATGCCCTCTTAACTGGCCCATTTAGCCCTCTCACGTTCCATGTGATCAGCCTGGTTGGGGGGCTCATCGCCCCCCCCCCTTCCCAGCCTACACCCCTGGCCTCCTTTCTGTCCCACAGCAAACGTCCCTCCCCGTCAGCAGAACATTTTACCCCCTCGCCTCCTAGTAACAGCACTATGTAAACCAACCCCTTCAACAAGCATAACATCTGCTCACACCCCACTGCGCTTCCGTGAGCTAGCCCGTCCAGCTAGCTTGGTGACCCCTGCCCATGGCGTCAGACATTCTCCCACCTATTGTTCCCTCCCCTCCCACCCCCCTCCCCCCGCTCGGATACACATATGCAAAAGTAAAACAATCCCAACACAATTGCCCGAAAATAAAACGCGAAAAACAAAGAAAAGATCGAACAGAAGATCCAACATCTACCAAACACACCTCCATCCCCCATCAGTGCAAATGTAAACTTTAACTCACTCAGCTCTGCAACAGGCCCCAAATTAATACAGAAGGCATTACAGGTAACGTCTGATAAACAAGAAACTTTTTTAACATGACGCTGCAGCAAAGCTCAAAGACCTCAGTCCGCCACCAGGCCTTTCCTTCTAGCGAAGTCCATCGCTTCCTCGGGCGATTCAAAATAAAAATGTTGTTCCTCATACGTGAACCAAAGATGGGCCGCATACAGCAGTCCAAACTTAACCTTTTTCTTAAAAATGGCCGACTTTATCTGATTGAACCCCGTTCTTCTCATGGCTACATCCGCACTCAGATCCTGATAGATCCGCAGGATACTGTTCTCCCATTTACAACTCCATGTCTGCCTGGCCCACCGTAAAATACGCTCCTTGTCCAAGTACCTATGGAATCTCAGCACTTCTCGAACATGCCCGCTACGTATGCCACAGTGTCCGCTCATTCGGACCACTCCGGGAGACCGACGATTCTCAAGTTCTGCCGGCAGGACCTATTCTCTCGGTCCTCCACCTTCTCCAGGAGCCTTTTCTGCTGGTCCCTCAGCATCCCCACCTCCAACTCCACCGCTGTTTGATGTTCCTCCTGCTCAGCCAGCGCCTTCTCTACTTTCTGGATCGTCCGGTCTTGGGCATGCAGTCTAAGTTCTAGCCGCACAATCGATTCTTTAACCGGGTCCAAGCATTCCTGTTTCTGCTTGGTGAAGCTCTCCTGAATAAACTGCATCAGCTGCTCCGTCGACCGCTGGGTCAACAAGCCAGGACTCCGGTCGTCCGCCAAGCTTTCTCCTGCTGCAGCCTCAGCCCAAGACTTCTCTGTTCGTCTATTTCTTCCTTTGCGAGCACTTCTAGTCCGCCTCTCCATGTGCTGATGTAGGAATCCACTCCACAATTGTCTCCACCATCAATTTACCAAATCAAGTCCGACAAAAAATCGGGGGAAAAGGTCCAAAGGTCCGACCCGAGCGGGAGCCACCAAATGTGCTACCTACTCCTTCATAGCCGCCACTGGAAGTCTGAGGAAGTCAGCTTCTATCTGAACCACTGTTGTGTGGTATATTTTGAAAGAGAAAAGCTTATTTAACACATGTGAAATCAGAAAATGAATCATTTGCCTTTTTAGAGCACCTTTCATGACCTCAGGACATCCCAAATTAATTTATATTTCAAAATTAAAACAGTGTGTAGGAAATGAAAGAATGCGGGTTAGCCAAGTAACCAATTTGCTCACAGCAAGCTCCCACAGGCAGCAATAATGACCAGATAATCTGTTACATTAATTGTGGGCAAACTATTGGCCAAAATAAAACTTATTTAAAATTGCATGACAGGATCTTTTACATTCAATTGAGTTGGGACACGGTCTAAAGTTGAATCCAAAAATTGGCACATCTGACAGTGCAGCATCCCTTGGTAGTGCATTAGAGCATCGGACTGGATTGTGGCTGAGAATCGTGCCACCACCTATTTATGGCTAACATTTCAATGATCATTGGCTGCTTCACTAGTCGAGTGGATGTCTGTCTTTCGTATGTAAATAGTGGGACCTCCACACAACATTCGTTTTCATTCTCCTTGCAGCTAAACAATTAAATAGACACAATAGCTGCAGAAATAAATCTGTTCCATAAACAATTGCTGTTCTCAGCAGAAGCAAAAAACTGGCACCTCCTGTTGCCACTTACTTCCTTTATCTTTTCTTACATCCCTTGTTCTGTCCCTTTCCCGATGTTTTTCTCTTTCACTTCCCCGATGTTTTTCTCCTTCAATTCCCCGATGTTTTTCTCCATCTTTTCCTGTCTGTCGACCTGGTCCTTTCTTTGGATATTTCTCTGAAACAATAATAAGTATTTGATAATAGATTTCTGATGAAAACGAACTTCAGAAATATTGATCTCCCACATTCCACCATGTTTATAAACTATTTGAAAAATAAACAAAACATCACTATTATAATCATGAACATGTTACATATTAGCAGAGAGCCTTAGGTTAATAAAGGGGGGACATTCTTCATGGTAAAATGCTCAGAATGTTACACTCTGGGAATTTAGCACTGCCTCAACAGGGATGTTCATCAGGGCTTGTTGATCGAACGCTGGTAATATCTTGTTGTAAAATGTATTTTTGAAATGAATATATTTCAATATGACTGTGTTCACAGGCAATGCAGTGTAGTCTATTGAACAGCAGCACAGCCAAATGTGAGGTACTGAAGTGTTGTTAAATGCCATGGTCACCCAGTATTAAATCTGGAAACTGTAATCTGATCCAATCAATGACCAGCAGGAAGTGCAGCTTTCCCATTCCATGCAAAATCTCCACAAGTTCAGAGAAGGAATAACGCTAACACTCGAGTTCAACAAGGGCAGCATGACAGCACAGTGGTTAGCACAGTTCCTTCACAGCTCCAGGATCCCAGGTTCGATTCCCAACTTGGGTCACTGTTTGTGACGAGTCTGCACGTTCTACCAATGTCTGCGTGGGTTTCCACCGGGTGCTCCGGTTTTCTCCCACAGTCCAAAGATGTGCAGGTTAGGTGGATTGGCCATGATAAATTGACCTTAGTGTCCAAAAGGTTTGGGTGGGGTCACTGGGTTACGGAGATAGGGTAGAGGCGTGGGCTTGGGTGCAGTGCTTTTTCCAAGGGCCAGTGCAGACTCGATAGGCCGATTGGCCTCCTTCTGCACTGTAGATTCTATGATTCTATGAACTTTCACACTACGCATGCAATCAGTTCTGACAATGAAGCCAATTTAAAATCTCTGAACACCGACAATGCACAGGATTAACAGTAACGAGTCCAGGAAACGCAAAGTGCTGTCTGCTCCTGGGACCAATGCAGTCAGATCTTCTTAGCACTGTGTGTAGAGAGCACACAGTGTGTTAGTGCGGAGTTCAGAGAAAACAACAGGCCAATAATCTAAAGTTCAAATAATATGCAATCACTAACATTCCAGAGTTCAGAAAATATACCGCTGTTAATCTCGGGTTGTGATTACTCATTGCCTGAACTCATTGCCTGAAGTTCAGATAACACTCTGGAGCGTATATTGCCAAGCTCAGATTGAGCTAACATTCCTCAGATCATAAGAACATAAGAACATAAGAACTAGGAGCAGGAGTAGGCCATCTGGCCCCTCGAGCCTGCTCCGCCATTCAATGAGATCATGGCTGATCTTTTGTGGACTCAGCTCCACTTTCCGGCCCGAACACCATAACCCTTAATCCCTTTATTCTTCAAAAAACTATCTGTCTTTATCTTAAATCACTGAAACATTGGACTGCAATAAGTCTGCGCAGGAAAGCAACAGTGCAACACGATATTTCTGAATTCAGACAGATTTGGCAGCCTTATGATTTCTGCATCCAGACAACGCAACACAACACAGAAGCAACAGCACCAATACACACCACATGGAGCAGTGGAGCATTAATACTCCTGGGGCCAGTTACACGTGTTCACAAAACAACCAAAGCTACACTTCAGGGTGTTCATCAGAAAGGTTCAGCTCATATAACACACACACTTGATCAGTGAAGACACCACAACCTATATATCAGTGAACACACAGCACCCTCTGGGAGGTGAGTAGTGTATTTAAAAGCCTTACCTTTACAGGAGCAGCCCTTTGGATTTCGGCGGCAGCGGTGCGCAGGGGACTTCTTGGAGGTGAGTAGTGTATTTAAAAGCCTTACCTTTACAGGAGCAGCCCTTTGGATTTCGGCGGCAGCGGTGCGCAGGGGCCTTCTGGGAGGTGAGTAGTGTATTTAAAAAGCCTTACCTTTACAGGAGCAGCCCTTTGGATTTCGGCGGCAGTGGTGCGCAGGGGCCTTCTTGGAGGTGAGTAGTGTATTTAAAAGCCTTACCTTTACAGGAGCAGCCCTTTGGATTTCGGCGGCAGCGGTGCGCAGGGGCCTTCTGGGAGGTGAGTAGTGTATTTAAAAAGCCTTACCTGGTCCCGTGTCTGTTCTTCTTTTCTGTTTTATTTGTTTTTATATAAGGCGGGAACCGGAAGTCCGACCCGCGGACCTCTGGCAAGTCCCCCCCCCCCAACCAATAAATTCTGGTGGAGAGGAAACCCGAGACACTACACGTGTAGTGTCTCCCACCCGCCCTCCTCCTCTAACCTAATAATAAGACCCATTGGTGTAAGGTAAGTGCCATATTATATTATTATTATATTATTAGCATTGTGCAGGTCAAGGTTCGGAGGTGGAGGAGCAGTCTCTGTCAGCGAGAGAACCTGAGAACATCTGAGACACTCAGAAGGTAAGAAGGTAAGTAAGTGATTTTTACTTATTTTTACTTTTATACCTTTTTTCCAATTGTGTGTGTCGGGGGAAACTGAAGTGACATCACAGAAAAGCTGTGGCCAGATTGGCTGGTTGGGATTCTAACCTAAATTTAAAAAAAATTTGAGTATTTGGGAACTAATTAAACATAATGACTTAATTATAATTTAGAGGATATCTGAGCCAGAGATCGGAGAGTATTATAGTTAGCTATCGCATTTCTATTAGAAATCTAGTGCTAGGAAACAGATAGTTGACAGTAACTTTGAAATTTTAAAAAAAGTATTTAAAAAAAAAAGAGACAAATTTTAATTTTAATTAATTGACGCAATGTCAGTTAGAGGGGTGCTGTGCTCTGACTGTGAGATGTGGCAGGTCCGGGAGGCTTCCAGCGTCCCGGATGGCTTCATCTGCAGAAAGTGCACCCAACTGGAGCTCCTCACAGACCGCATGGTTCGGTTGGAGCAGCAATTGGATGCACTTAGGAGCATGCAGGTGGCGGAAAGCGTCATAGATCGCAGTTATGTAAATGTGGTCACACCCAAGGTGCAGGCAGAGAAATGGGTGACCACCAGAAAGGGCAGGCAGTCAGTGCAGGAATCCCCTGTGGTTGTCCCCCTCTCGAACAGATATACCCCTTTGGATACTGTCGGGGGGGATAGCCTATCAGGGGAAAACAGCAGCAGCCAGAGCAGTGGCACCACGGCTGGCTCTGATGTTCAGAAGGGAGGGTCAAAGCGCAGAAGAGTAATAGTAATAGGGGACTCTATAGCCAGGGGCACAGATAGGCGCTTCTGTGGACGTGAAAGAGACTCCAGGATGGTATGTTGCCTCCCTGGTGCCAGGGTCCAGGATGTCTCCGAACGGGTAGAGGGAATCCTCAAGGGGGAGGGCAAACAGGCAGAGGTCGTTGTACATATTGGTACTAACGACATAGGCAGGAAGGGGCATGAGGTCCTGCAGCAGGAGTTCAGGGATCTAGGCAGAAAGTTAAAAGACAGGACCTCGAGGGTTGTAATCTCGGGATTACTCCCTGTGCCACGTGCCAGTGAGGCTAGAAATAGGAAGATAGAGCAGATAAACACGTGGCTAAACAGCTGGTGTAGGAGGGAGGGTTTCCGTTATCTGGACCACTGGGAGCTCTTCCGGGGCAGGTGTGACCTGTATAAGATGGAAGGGTTGCATCTAAACCGGAGAGGCATAAATATCCTGGCCGCGAGGTTTGCTAGTGTCACACGGGAGGGTTTAAACTAGTATGGCAGGGGGGTGGGCACGGGAGCAATAGGTCAGAAGGTGAGAGCATTGAGGGAGAACTAGGGAATAGGGACAGTGTGGCTCTGAGGCAGAGCAGACGGGGAGAAGTTGCTGAACACAGCGGGTCTGGTGGCCTGAAGTGCATATGTTTTAATGCAAGGAGCATTACGGGTAAGGCAGATGAACTTAGAGCTTGGATTACTACTTGGAACTATGATGTTGTTGCCATTACAGAGACCTGGTTGAGGGAAGGGCAGGATTGGCAGCTAAACGTTCCAGGATTTAGATGTTTCAGGCGGGATAGAGGGGGATGTAAAAGGGGAGGCGAAGTTGCGCTACTTGTTCGGGAGAATATCACAGCTAGAGGACACCTCAGAGGGCAGTGAGGCTATATGGGTAGAGATCAGGAATAAGAAGGGTGCAGTCACAATGTTGGGGGTATACTACAGGCCTCCCAACAGCCAGCGGGAGATAGAGGAGCAGATAAGTAGACAGATTTTGGAAAAGAGTAAAAACAACAGGGTTGTGGTGATGGGAGACTTCAACTTCCCCAATATTGACTGGGACTCACTTAGTGCCAGGGGCTTAGACGGGGCGGAGTTTGTAAGGAGCATCCAGGAGGGCTTCTTAAAACAATATGTAAACAGTCCAACTAGGGAAGGGGCGGTACTGGACCTGGTATTGGGGAATGAGCCCGGCCAGGTGGTAGATGTTTCAGTAGGGGAGCATTTCGGTAACAGTGACCACAATTCAGTAAGTTTTAAAGCACTGGTGGACAAGGATAAGAGTGGTCCGAGGATGAATGTGCTAAATTGGGGGAAGGCTAATTATAACAATATTAGGCGGGAACTGAAGATTGGGGGCGGATGTTTGAGGGCAAATCAACATCTGACATGTGGGAGTCTTTCAAGTGTCAGTTGAAAGGAATACAGGAGCGGCATGTTCCTGTGAGGAAGAAAGATAAATACGGCAATTTTCGGGAACCTTGGATGACGAGTGATATTGTAGGCCTCGTCAAAAAGAAAAAGGAGGCATTTGTCAGGGCTAAAAGGCTGGGAACAGACGAAGCCTGTGTGGCATATAAGGAAAGTCAGAGGCTTTTCCCCAGGGTAGAGGGGTCAATTACTAGGGGGCATAGGTTTAAGGTGAGAGGGGCAAGGTTTAGAGTAGATGTACGAGGCAAGTTTTTTACGCAGAGGGTAGTGGGTGCCTGGAACTCACTACCGGAGGAGGTAGTGGAAGCAGGGACGATAGGGACATTCAAGGGGCATCTTGACAAATATATGAATAGGATGGGAATAGAAGGATACGGACCCAGGAATTGTAGAAGATTGTAGTTTAGTCGGGCAGTATGGTCGGCACGGGCTTGGAGGGCCGAAGGGCCTGTTCCTGCGCTGTACATTTCTTTGTTCTTTGTTTGTTCTTTGAAAGTAGGAAGGAACTTAAGCAAGGAGTCAGGAGGGCTAGAAGGGGTCATGAAAAGTCATTGGCAAATAGGGTTAAGGAAAATCCCAAGGCTTTTTACACGTACATAAAAAGCAAGAGGGTAGCCAGGGAAAGGGTTGGCCCACTAAAGGATAGGCAAGGGAATCTATGTGTGGAGCCAGAGGAAATGGGTGAGGTACTAAATGAATACTTTGCATCAGTATTCACCAAAGAGAAGGAATTGGTAGATGTTGAGTCTGGAGAAGGGGGTGTAGATAGCCTGGGTCACATTGTGATCCAAAAAGACGAGGTGTTGGGTGTCTTAAAAAATATTAAGGTAGATAAGTCCCCAGGGCCTGATGGGATCTACCCCAGAATACTGAAGGAGGCTGGAGAGGAAATTGCTGAGGCCTTGACAGAAATCTTTGGATCCTCGCTGTCTTCAGGGGATGTCTCGGAGGACTGGAGAATAGCCAATGTTGTTCCTCTGTTTAAGAGGGGTAGCAAGGATAATCCCGGGAACTACAGGCCGGTGAGCCTTACTTCAGTGGTAGGGAAATTACTGGAGAGAATTCTTAGAGACAGGATATACTCCCATTTGGAAGCAAATGGACGTATTAGTGAGAGGCAGCACGGTTTTGTGAAGGGGAGGTCGTGTCTCACTAACTTGATAGAGTTTTTCGAGGAGGTCACTAAGATGATTGATGCAGGTAGGGCAGTAGATGTTCTCTATATGGACTTCAGTAAGGCCTTTGACAATGCTAGTGTCACACGGGAGGGTTTAAACTAGTATGGCAGGGGGGTGGGCACGGGAGCAATAGGTCAGAAGGTGAGAGCATTGAGGGAGAACTAGGGAATAGGGACAGTGTGGCTCTGAGGCAGAGCAGACGGGGAGAAGTTGCTGAACACAGCGGGTCTGGTGGCCTGAAGTGCATATGTTTTAATGCAAGGAGCATTACGGGTAAGGCAGATGAACTTAGAGCTTGGATTACTACTTGGAACTATGATGTTGTTGCCATTACAGAGACCTGGTTGAGGGAAGGGCAGGATTGGCAGCTAAACGTTCCAGGATTTAGATGTTTCAGGCGGGATAGAGGGGGATGTAAAAGGGGAGACGGAGTTGCGCTACTTGTTCGGGAGAATATCACAGCTATACTGCGAGAGGACACCTCAGAGGGCAGTGAGGCTATATGGGTAGAGATCAGGAATAAGAAGGGTGCAGTCACAATGTTGGGGGTATACTACAGGCCTCCCAACAGCCAGCGGGAGATAGAGGAGCAGATAGGTAGACAGATTTTGGAAAAGAGTAAAAACAACAGGGTTGTGGTGATGGGAGACTTCAACTTCCCCAATATTGACTGGGACTCACTTAGTGCCAGGGGCTTAGACGGGGCGGAGTTTGTAAGGAGCATCCAGGAGGGCTTCTTAAAACAATATGTAAACAGTCCAACTAGGGAAGGGGCGGTACTGGACCTGGTATTGGGGAATGAGCCCGGCCAGGTGGTAGATGTTTCAGTAGGGGAGCATTTTGGTAACAGTGACCACAATTCAGTAAGTTTTAAAGTACTGGTGGACAAGGATAAGAGTGGTCCGAGGATGAATGTGCTAAATTGGGGGAAGGCTAATTATAACAATATTAGGCGGGAACTGAAGAACATAGATTGGGGGCGGATGTTTGAGGGCAAATCAACATCTGACATGTGGGAGGCTTTCAAGTGTCAGTTGAAAGGAATACAGGACAGGCATGTTCCTGTGAGGAAGAAAGATAAATACGGCAATTTTCGGGAACCTTGGATGACGAGTGATATTGTAGGCCTCGTCAAAAAGAAAAAGGAGGCATTTGTCAGGGCTAAAAAGGTTGGGAACAGACGAAGCCTGTGTGGCATATAAGGAAAGTAGGAAGGAACTTAAGCAAGGAGTCAGGAGGGCTAGAAGGGGTCATGAAAAGTCATTGGCAAATAGGGTTAAGGAAAATCCCAAGGCTTTTTACACGTACATAAAAAGCAAGAGGGTAGCCAGGGAAAGGGTTGGCCCACTGAAGGATAGGCAAGGGAATCTATGTGTGGAGCCAGAGGAAATGGGCGAGGTACTAAATGAATACTTTGCATCAGTATTCACCAAAGAGAAGGAATTGGTAGATGTTGAGTCTGGAGAAGGGGGTGTAGATAGCCTGGGTCACATTGTGATCCAAAAAGACGAGGTGTTGGGTGTCTTAAAAAATATTAAGGTAGATAAGTCCCCAGGGCCTGATGGGATCTACCCCAGAATACTGAAGGAGGCTGGAGAGGAAATTGCTGAGGCCTTGACAGAAATCTTTGGATCCTCGCTGTCTTCAGGGGATGTCCCGGAGGACTGGAGAATAGCCAATGTTGTTCCTCTGTTTAAGAAGGGTAGCAAGGATAATCCCGGGAACTACAGGCCGGTGAGCCTTACTTCAGTGGTAGGGAAATTACTGGAGAGAATTCTTCGAGACAGGATCTACTCCCATTTGGAAGCAAATGGACGTATTAGTGAGAGGCAGCACGGTTTTGTGAAGGGGAGGTCGTGTCTCACTAACTTGATAGAGTTTTTCGAGGAGGTCACTAAGATGATTGATGCAGGTAGGGCAGTAGATGTTGTCTATATGGACTTCAGTAAGGCCTTTGACAAGGTCCCTCATGGTAGACTAGTACAAAAGGTGAAGTCACACGGGATCAGGGGTGAGCTGGCAAGTTGGATACAGAACTGGCTAGGCCATAGAAGGCAGAGGGTAGCAATGGAGGGATGCTTTTCTAATTGGAGGGCTGTGACCAGCGGTGTTCCACAGGGATCAGTGCTGGGACCTTTGCTCTTTGTAGTATATATAAATGATTTGGAGGAAAATGTAACTGGTCTGATTAGTAAGTTTGCAGACGACACAAAGGTTGGTGGAATTGCGGATAGCGATGAGGACTGTCTGAGGATACAGAAGGATTTAGATTGTCTGGAGACTTGGGCGGAGAGATGGCAGATGGAGTTTAATCCGGACAAATGTGAGATAATGCATTTTGGAAGGTCTAATGCAGGTAGGGAATATACAGTGAATGGTAGAACCCTCAAGAGTATTGAAAGTCAAAGAGATCTAGGAGTACTGGTCCACAGGTCATTGAAAGGGGCAACACAGGTGGAGAAGGTAGTCAAGAAGGCATACGGCATGCTTGCCTTCATTGGCCGGGGCATTGAGTATAAGAATTGGCAAGTCATGTTGCAGCTGTATAGAACCTTAGTTAGGCCACACTTGGAGTATAGTGTTCAATTCTGGTCGCCACACTACCAGAAGGATGTGGAGGCTTTAGAGAGGGTGCAGAAGAGATTTACCAGAATGTTGCCTGGTATGGAGGGCATAAGCTATGAGGAGCGATTGAATAAACTCGGTTTGTTCTCACTGGAACGAAGGAGGTTGAGGGGAGACCTGATAGAGGTCTACAAAATTATGAGGGGCATAGACAGAGTGGATAGTCAGAGGCTTTTCCCCAGGGTAGAAGGGTCAATTACTAGGGGGCATAGGTTTAAGGTGAGAGAGGCAAGGTTTAGAGTAGATGTACGAGGGAAGTTTTTTACGCAGAGGGTAGTGGGTGCCTGGAACTCACTACCGGAGGAGGTAGTGGAAGCAGGGACGATAGGGACATTCAAGGGGCATCTTGACAAATATATGAATAGGATGGGAATAGAAGGATACGGACCCAGGAAGTGTAGAAGATTGTAGTTTAGTCGGGCAGTATGGTCGGCACGGGCTTGGAGGGCCGAAGGGCCTGTTCCTGTGCTGTACATTTCTTTGTTCTTTGTTTGTTCTTTGTTTGGTACCTGGAACTCGCTACCGGAGGAGGTAGTGGAAGCAGGGACGATAGGGACATTTAAGGGGCATCTTGACAAATATATGAATAGGATGGGAATAGAAGGATACGGACCCAGGAAGTGTAGAAGATTGTAGTTTAGTCGGGGAGTATGGTCGGCGCGGGCTTGGAGGGCCGAAGGGCCTGTTCCTGTGCTGTACATTTCTTTGTTCTTTGTTCTTTGTTCTCTCTAGCTCAGTGAACACCCAGCACCCTCTCTAGCTCAGTGAACACACAGCACCCTCTCTAGCTCAGTGAAGACACAGCACCCTCTCTAGCTCAGTGAACACACAGCACCCTCTCTAGCTCAGTGAACACACAGCACCCTCTCTAGCTCAGTGAAGACACAGCACCCTCTCTAGCTCAGTGAACACACAGCACCCTCTCTAGCTCAGTGAACACACAGCACCCTCTCTAGCTCAGTAAACACACAGCACCCTCTCTAGCTCAGTGAACACCCAGCACCCTCTCTAGCTCAGTGAACACACAGCACCCTCTCAAGCTCAGTGAAGACACAGCACCCTCTCTAGCTCAGTGAACACACAGCACCCTCTCTAGCTCAGTGAACACACAGCACCCTCTCTAGCCCAGTGAACACACAGCACCCTCTCTAGCTCAGTGAACACACAGCACCCTCTCTAGCTCAGTGAACACCCAGCACCCTCTCTAGCTCAGTGAACACACAGCACCCTCTCTAGCTCAGTGAACACCCAGCACCCTCTCTAGCTCAGTGAACACACAGCACCCTCTCTCGCTCAGTGAACACACAGCACCCTCTCTAGCTCAGTGAAGACACAGCACCCTCTCTAGCTCAGTGAACACACAGCACCCTCTCTAGCTCAGTGAACACACAGCACCCTCTCTAGCTCAGTGAACACACAGCACCCTCTCTCGCTCAGTGAACACACAGCACCCTCTCTAGCTCAGTGAAGACACAGCACCCTCTCTAGCTCAGTGAACACACAGCACCCTCTCTAGCTCAGTGAACACACAGCACCCTCTCTAGCTCAGTGAACACACAGCACCCTCTCTAGCTCAGTGAACACACAGCACCCTCTCTAGATCAGTGAAGACACAGAACCCTCTCTAGCTCAGTGAACACACAGCACCCTCTCTAGCTCAGTGAATACACAGCACCCTCTCTAGCTCAGTGAACACACAGCACCCTCTCTAGATCAGTGAAGACACAGAACCCTCTCTAGCTCAGTGAACACACAGCACCCTCTCTAGCTCAGTGAACACACAGCACCCTCTCTAGCTCAGTGAACACACAGCACCCTCTCTAGCTCAGTGAACACACAGCACCCTCTCTAGATCAGTGAAGACACAGAACCCTCTCTAGCTCAGTGAACACACAGCACCCTCTCTAGCTCAGTGAACACACAGCACGCTCTCTAGATCAGTGAAGACACAGAACCCTCTCTAGCTCAGTGAACACACAGCACCCTCTCTAGCTCAGTGAATACACATCACCCTCTCTAGCTCAGTGAACACACAGCACCCTCTCTAGCTCAGTGAACACACAGCACCCTCTCTAGCTCAGTGAACACCCAGCACCCTCTCTAGCTCAGTGAACACACAGCACCCTCTCTAGCTCAGTGAAGACACAGCACCCTCTCTAGCTCAGTGAACACACAGCACCCTCTCTAGCTCAGTGAACACACAGCACCCTCTCTAGCTCAGTGATCACACAGCACCCTCTCTAGCTCAGTGAACACACAGCACCCTCTCTAGCTCAGTGAACACACAGCACGCTCTCTAGCTCAGTGTGGTACCCTCAATAACGACGCTTAGAGTGTAAACGGTAAAGAAGGCTTTAATAGACTAAGAACTATGCTAGAGCCGAGACGTGTGCTAACTGCAGCACAGCCCACAAGGCAGCCCCTTATGTATGGCTGACAGATGGGCGGAGCCGGAGGCGGTGTCCCCAGGGTTCCAAGCCCGGTCTTAAAGGGGACATCACCTTACATGATGACAAGGCAGTAACCGTTCATCACATTCACCCCCTGTTTGAAAAAGAGTCCGGCGGGGGTGACGTGCCATCATAGGTCCATCCGTCGCGGTGGCCTCGTCGTCCTCATCGACCTCCTCAGTTCGGGCAGTGGTGCAGCGGGCACGGACGTCCCGGTTGAGGGTACCTCCAGCAGCACAGCGGTCGGTGCTTCGGTCCGGTCGGGGCAGGGGGACTAGGCAGGGCCGGGGGTAGCGGTGCCGGCGCCGGCGGGGTGTGTAAAGGGGGGTCGCGCGGTAGGTGCTCACCAACCTAGGGTAGGGTAGGGCCGGAAGGGGGTGTGTTGTAGGGGGCGCCGGGTCCTGCAGGGGAGCGGCGCGGGCAGGGGCGTCTGTAGTGGGGGATCCAGCGGGTGCCAGATCCTGGAGGAAAACCGTATCTTGCCTGCCGTCGGGGTACTCAACGTAGGCATAACGGGATGGCGTGGAGCAGTCGGACCTTTTCAACCAGGGGTTTCATTTTATGGCTCCTTGTGTGCCTCCGGAGAAGAACAGGTCCCGGAGCCAACAGCCAAGGTGGAAGCGAGACCCCGGAGGTAGACTTCCTGGGGAAGACAAACAATCGGTCGTGAGGGGTCTCATTCGTGGCCGTGCAGAGGAGTGACCAAATGGAGTGTAGGGCATCGGGTAGGACCTCCTGCCAGCGGGTAGTTGGGAGACTTCTCGACCGCAGGGCCAGAAGGACAGCCTTACACACTGTCGCGTTCTCCCTCTCCACTTGTCCATTTCCCTGCGGGTTATAACTGGTCGTTCTGCTCGAGGCAATGCCTTTGCTGAGCAGATACTGACGCAGTTCATCGCTCATGAATGATGTACCCCGGTCGCTGTAGATATAAGCGGGGAAACCGAACAGGGTGAAGGTGTTGTGCAGTGCCTTAATCACAGTGGGTGAGGTCATGTCGGGGCAGGGAATGGCGAATGGGAAACGGGAGAACTCATCGATAACGGTGAGGAAATAGGCACAATGATTGGTGGACGGGAGGGGCCCCTTGAAGTCCACGCTCAGTCGCTCAAAGGGACACAAGGCCTTCACGAGCCGAACCTTGTCTGGCCGGTAGAAGTGCGGTTTGCACTCTGCACAGATCTGGCAGGCCCTGACCATGGCCTTGACCTCCTTGGTTGAGTCAGGTAGGTTGTGGAGCTTGATAAATGGACGATCCGGGTGTAGCGCACAAAGACTCACGAGAGACGAATAGAGATGAAGTCGATGAGGCTTTATTAAGCGTGACTTGTTCCTCGCAGTTCAGTAACAGACTGGCCTGCGGGTGAGAACTCCTGGTTCTTATACTCCGCCTTCAGGGCGGAGCTAGAGGTCAACAGCCAACCAGGACCCGGGATCTGTCAGCCAATGACATCACGGCTTCACAGTCCCACATGACCCCTAATGCATACTACCACATTCACCCCTTGTTAAAAATGAACCCGGCGGGGTGGTGCTTCGCATGGTGGTAGGGGTTTACAAGGCTGGTCCTGGGAGGAAAACCTTTGCATGTCATCACAGTATATACAGGGTTTTTTTTGTTTTGCACTATTTACAGTAGTCGTAAGGGGGAAAAGAAAAAAAGTTCTCGTTAAAGTCCACAACATTGTAGTGTTACATCCATGCCACGAGTCGGTCGGGCGGTCTGGTCGTCCTTGTCGATCGCCTCGGCCCCGGTGGTGGTGCTTGTTCCCGTGTTGTCGTCTCCGGGAGCCTTACGGTTTCTGCTTCAGCTTCGCTTCTGGTCGGACCTGGGAGGAGGACCGATCCTCCCGGGAAGGGGGCGGTGGCGGGGTGCGCCGGTGGCAGGGAGGGGGTGATTGGTGTCGGGGGGGGGGTGCGTGTTGCCGGCGGGCGCCATATCTCGCAGGGAGAACGTGTCCTGTCGGCCGTCGGGGTACTCCACGTAAGTGTACTGCGGGTTCGCGTAGAGGAGGTGAACCCTCTCGACCAACGGGTCCGACTTGTGCGCCCGCACATGTTTTCGGAGCAAGATGGGTCCTGGGGCCGCCAGCCAGGTCGGCAGCGACGTTCCAGAGGAGGACTTCCTGGGGAAGACAAGGAGGCGCTCATGAGGCGTTTGGTTAGTGCTAGTACACAGTAGCGACCGGATGGAGTGGAGAGCGTCCGGGAGGACCTCCTGCCACCGTGAAACTGGGAGGTCCCTGGACCGTAGGGCCAGTAGGAAGGTCTTCCAGACCGTGCCGTTCTCCCTCTCTACTTGCCCGTTCCCCCGGGGGTTGTAGCTGGTCGTCCTGCTCGAGGCTATACCGTTGCTGAGCAGGAACTGGCGCAGCTCGTCACTCATGAAGGAGGACCCCCTGTCGCTGTGGACGTATGCGGGGCAACCGAACAGTGTGAATATGGTGTTAAGGGCTTTAATGACTGTGGCCGCTGTCATGTCAGGGCAGGGGATGGCGAAGGGGAAACGGGAGTACTCGTCCACCACATTCAGGAAGTATGTGTTGCGGTCGGTGGAGGGGAGGGGGCCTTTGAAATCCAGACTAAGGCGTTCAAAGGGACGGGAAGCCTTGATCAGGTGCGCACCATCCGGCCTGAAAAAGTGCGGTTTGCACTCTGCGCAGATGTGGCAGTTCCTTGTGACTGTACGGCCCTCCTCCACAGAGTAGGGGAGGTTGCGGGACTTTATAAAGTGGTAGAACCGAGTGACCCCCGGGTGGCAGAGGTCCTCGTGGAGGGTTTGGAGGCGGCTAATTTGTGCGTTGGCACATGTGCCGCGAGATAGGGCATCGGACGGCTCGTTCAGCTTTCCGGGACGGTACAGGATCTCATAGTTGAAGGTGGAGAGCTCGATCCTCCACCTTAAGATCTTGTCGTTTTTAATTTTGCCCCGCTGTGCGTTATCGAACATGAAGGCTACCGACCGTTGGTCCGTGAGGAGAGTGAATCTTCTGCCGGCCAGGTAATGCCTCCAATGTCGCACAGCTTCCACTATGGCTTGGGCTTCCTTTTCCACTGAGGAGTGGCGGATTTCTGAAGCGTGGAGGGTTCGGGAGAAAAAAGCCACGGGTCTGCCCGCTTGGTTAAGGGTGGCCGCTAGAGCTACATCGGAGGCGTCGCTCTCGACCTGGAAGGGGAGGGACTCGTCGATGGCGCGCATCGTGGCCTTTGCGATATCCGCTTTGATGCGGCTGAAGGCCTGGCAAGCCTCTGTTGACAGAGGGAAGGTCGTGGTCTGTATTAGGGGGCGGGCCTTGTCTGCGTACTGGGGGACCCACTGGGCGTAATATGAAAAGAACCCCAGGAGCAGTGAGGGAGGGGAAATTCCATGAGGGGGCGCATGCGTTCGGGGTCGGGGCCTATTATCCCATTGCGCACTACATATCCCAAGATGGCTAGCCGGTTTGTGCTGAAAACGCACTTGTCCTCGTTCTATGTGAGGTTCAAGGCTTTAGCGGTCTGGCGGAATTTTTGGAGGTTGGCGTCGTGGTCCTGCTGATCGTGGCCGCAGATGGTTACGTTGTCGAGATACGGGAACGTGGCCTGTAACCCGTGTTGATCAACCATTCGGTCCATCTCTCGTTGGAAGACCGAGACCCCGTTTGTGACGCCAAATGGGACCCTTAGGAAGTGGTATAATCGCCCGTCTGCCTCAAAGGCTGTGTACTTGCGGTCACTTGGGCGGATGGGGAGCTGATGGTAGGCGGACTTGAGGTCCACGGTGGAGAAGACCTTATATTGGGCAATCCGATTGACCATGTCGGATATGCGGGGAGAGGGTACGCATCTAGTTGTGTGTACCTGTTGATGGTCTGGCTATAGTCTATGACCATCCTTTGCTTCTCCCCTGTCTTTACTACTACCACCTGTGCTCTCCAGGGACTATTGCTGGCCTGGATTATGCCTTCCTTCAGTAGCCGCTGGACTTCGGACCGAATGAATGTCCGGTCCTGGGCGCTGTACCGTCTGCTCCTAGTGGCGACGGGTTTGCAATCCGGGGTGAGGTTTGCAAACAAGGATGGGGGCTCAACCTTGAGGGTTGCGAGGCCGCAGATTGTGAGTGGGGGTATTGGGCCGCCGAATTGGAAGGTTAGGCTCTGCAGATTGCACTGGAAGTCTAATCCCAGTAATGTGGGCGCGCAGAGTTGGGGAAGGACGTAGAGCCTGTAGTTTTTAAACTCCCTCCCTTGCACCGTTAGGGTTACTATGCAGAAGCCTTTAATCTGTACGGAGTGGGATCCTGCGGCTAGGGAAATCTTTTGCGCACTGGGACGGATGGTCAAAAAACAGCGTCTTACCGTGTCGGGGTGGATGAAGCTTTCTGTGCTCCCGGAGTCGAGCAGGCATGGTGTCTCGTGCCCGTTTATCAGCACCGTTGTTGTCGTCGTCTGGAGCGTCCGGGGCCGTGCTTTGTACAGCGTCATTGAGGCCAGAGGCTTGAGCGTCTTCCTCGAACCCAGTGGAGCCGTCGACACTGGGGTCCGTTGTTGCCGTCCAAGATGGCGGCGGGGGTGAACAAAATGGCCGCCCCCATGCATCGCACATGGCTGGGGGGTCACAAGATGGCGGCGGGGGTGGACAAAATGGCCGCCCCCATGCGTCGCACAGGTCTGGGGGGTCCCAAGATGGCGGCGCCCCTCCTCCCCTCGTGGTGGCCGGGACCCAAAATGGCGGCGCCTGCGGGTCGCACATGGGGCGCTGGGGGGGTTGGGGAGCGTTAGAAACGCGCAGGACGACTTCTTCTCCTGGGACAGCGGCGACCTCCCGGGACCGGCACACAGCCGCGAAATGGCCCTTTTTCCCGCAGCTATTGCAAATCGCTGCGCGGGCCGGGCAGCGCTGCCAGGGGTGTTTCGCCTGGCCGCAGAAATAGCAGCAGGCTCCCCCGGGACGACTTGGAGTCTGAACCGCGCAAGCCTGTGGGGTGGGGGGGGGGGATTTGTCGCGACGGGGGTCCACGGAGCCCAAGGGGCTGCCGCGCGGTCGGGCCGTACGCGCGGGCGTTTCGTGCGGCTACATCCAGGGAGGCTGCAAGGGCCCGTGCCTCTGAGAGTCCCAGCGACTCTTTTTCCAAAAGTCTTTGGCGGATTTGGGGTCATGTGGGACTGTGAAGCCGTGATGTCATTGGCTGAGATTTGGGGAGAGTTCATAACCTGCGACAAAAGCATCGCGCATCAACATGTCCATGTGTTCAATCGCGTTTACCGGCGGGCAGCTGCAGGCCCGTCCCAAAATTAGCAGCGCGGCGTAGAATTCGTCCAGCAATTCTCCGGGACTTTGCCGTCTCATTGCGAGTTGGTAGCGTGCGTAGATCTGGTTCACTGGGCGAACATAGATGCTCTTTAGTGCTGCGAACGCCGCCTGGAAATCCTCTGCGTCTTCGATGAGAGGGAAAATTTCCGGGCTTACCCTCGATTGCAGGACCTGTAGTTTCTGGTCTTCTGTGACCCGGCCGGGGGCCGTTCTGAGGTAGGCCTCGAAACAAGTCTGCCAGTGTTTGAAAACTGCTGCTGAGTTCACTGCGTGGGGGCTGATCCTCAGGCATTCCGGGATGATCCTGAGCTCCATAGTTCTTTAAGCACGCTTAATAAATTGTAGCGCACAAAGACTCACGAGAGACGAATAGAGATGAAGTCGATGAGGCTTTATTAAGCGTGACTTGTTCCCCGCAATTCAGTAACAGACTGGCCTGCGGGGGAGAACTCCTGGTTCTTATACTCCGCCTTCAGGGCGGAGCTAGAGGTCAACAGCCAACCAGGACCCGGGATCTGTCAGCCAATGACATCACGGCTTCACAGTCCCACATGACCCCTAATGCATACTACCACACCGGGTAACCCCCGGGTGGCAGAGGTCATTATGGATGGCTTGCAGGCGGTCATCCTGCGCATTGGCACATGTGCCGTGGGACTGGGCATCTGGGGGCTCGTTGAGCTCCTCTGGACGATACTTGATATCGTACGTGTAGGTGGAGAGTTCGATCCTCCACCTCAAAATTTTATCATTTTTTATTTTGTCCCGTTGCGTGTTATCGAACATATAGGCGACCGACCATTGGTCGGTGACGAGGGTAAACCCCCTACCGGCGAGGTAGTGTCTCCAGCGCAGCACAGCCTCCACAATGGTTTGTGCCTCTTTTTCGACTGCAGAGTGTCGAACCTCGGAGGCGGTGAGGGTTCGGGAGAAGAACGCTACTGGTCTGCCTTCCTGATTGAGGGTAGCAGCCAGGGCGATGTCTGATGCATCGCTCTCTACCTGGAAAGGGATGGTTTCGTCCACCGCGTGCATAGCGGCCTTGATGATGCCGGCCTTGATGTGGTTGAAGGCCAATTGAGCCTCAGCCGAGAGGGGAAAAATGGTGGTCTTAATGAGTGGGCGGGCTTTGTCCGCATACTTGGGGACCCACTGGGCGTAATAAGAGAAAAGCCCCAAGCACCGTTTGAGGGCCTTGAGGCTGCGGGGGAGAGGGAGTTCCTTAAGGGGGCGAATGTGGCCGGGGTCGAGACCTAGGACCCCGTCTTCCACGACATAGCCGAGGATGGCTAGCCGGGTGGTGTGGAAAACGCATTTTTCCTCGTTATATGTCAGGTTAAGGGCTCGGGCGGTCTGGAGAAACTTTTCGAGGTTAGTGTCATGGTCCTGCTGATCATGGCCGCAGATGGTGACATTGTCCAAGTACGGGTATGTAGCCCGGAAACCGTACTGGTCCACCATTTGATCCATCGCCCTTTGAAAGACGGAGACCCCATTTGTGACACCGAAGGGGACCCTGAGGAAGTGGAAGAGCAGGCCGGCTGCTTCGAAGGCAGTGTAGGGGCGGTCTTTTGGTCGGATGGGGAGCTGGTGGTAGGCGGGTTTGAAGTCGACCGTGGAAAAGACTCGGTATTGGGCGATCCGATTTACCATTTCCGCGATGCGAGGAAGAGGGTACGCATCAAGCTGCGTGAATTGGTTTATGGTCTGGCTATAATGATCCATGACCATCCGTTTCTTCTCCCCGGACCGGACTACCACCACCTGCGCTCTCCAAGGGCTGTTGCTAGCCTCGATGACCCCCTCTCCCAGTAAACGCTGGACCTCTGACTTGATAAAAGTCATATCTTGGACACTGTAGCGCCGGCTCCTGGTGGCGACGGGCTTACAGTCGGGAGTGAGGTTAGCGAATAGCGAGGGGGGTGCGACTTTCAGTGTCGCAAGGCAGCACACCGTGAGGGGGGGGCAAGGGTCCGCCGAACTTCAGTGTCAGGCTTCGGTGGCTGCACTGAAAATCCAGTCCGAGCAGCAGGGGGGCACAGAGGTGGGGGAGGATATAAAATTTGAAACGGGTGTATTCGGCGCCCTGGATCGAGAGATCCACAATACAGTACCCCTTGATTTGTACCGAGTGGGACCCAGATGCGAGGGCTATGGTTTGGGATGCGGGATGGGTGCGTAGGGAGCAGCGCCTTACCGTTTCAGGATGGATAAGGCTCTCCGTGCTCCCGGAGTCGAAGAGGCATGCAGTGTCGCGCCCGTTGACCTGGACCTGCATCATAGAGTTCTGCAGGTGTTTTGGTCGAGTTTGGTCGAGGGTGATCGCACCCACTCGTGGGTAGTCCGAGTCCTCAGCCGAGTCGGACTCGTAAAATGGCCGCCGCCGTCGGTCGCACGTGTCGGGTTGAGAAGATGGCCACCGATAAGATGGCCGCTCCCATGATTCGCACGAGGCTGATGACGCGTCAGAAGGGGGCCTGTCGGGTCGGTGCGCAGCCGCATTGCGAGGCCTGCGGGTCTGAGAGCCTGATTTTCGGGCTGGCTGTTCTTTGTTTTTCTGGCCCTTGGGTCTGGCCGCAGTCGCTGCATTTCGCGGAGCGGGCTGGGCAGCGTGGGCGTGGATGCTGGCCCTGTCCGCAGAAGTAGCACGGTGTGCCCCCATGGTGAGCAGGTGGCGCAGGCCTGTAATATGGCTGAGTCTGAGGAAGTCCGGGGGGGGGCTCGCAGAGTCCGCGGGGTACGTACCCAAGTTATGTTGGGCCACCTCCAGCGAGGAGGCGAGCGTTAGCGTGTCCTGGAGGTCTTTTGCCCCGTTTTCGAGCAGCCGCTGCCAGATGTAGGTCGAGCGGATGCCGGACACAAAAGCGTCTCTGATGTGCAGGTTCATATGGACTTCCCCTGTCACATCCTGATGGTCACAGTCCCTGGCAAGCACGGTGAGTTTCTCGATGAATTCTTCTAGTGATTGCCCCGAGCGCTGCCGGCAGGTAGAGAGCAGATGCCTGGCGCGTACCTCGTTGATGGGTTTGGCAAACAGCTTGCGGAGTAACTCGACCGCCTCTTCATAAGTCGTCGCCTTTTCGAGCGTGGAGGAGATTCTGTGACTCACCCGGGTATGGAGTAGGCTCAGCTTGCATGGCCCCAGGATGGGAGTCTCTGAGGAGTCCAGGTAGGTGTCGAAGCACCGCAGCCAGTATTAAAAAATTTCCTTTGCCTCCGGTGTCCGTGCTTCCAGGTTGAGCTTCTCTGATTTTAGGCCTGCTTCCATCCTGATCTAGTTTAGTCTATGAAATTGTGGTACCCTCAATAACGACACTTAGAGTGTAGACAGTAAAGAAGGCTTTAATAGACTAAGAACTATGCTAGAGCCGAGACGTGTGCTAACTGCTGCACAGCCCACAAGGCAGCCTCTTATATACGGCTCACAGATGGGTGGAGCCAGAGGCAGAGTCCCCAGGGTTCCAAGCCCGGTCTTAAAGGGGACATCACCTTACATGATGACAAGGCAGTAACCGTTCATCACACTCAGTGAACACACAGCACCCTCTCTAGCTCATTGAACACGCAGCAACCTCTCTAGCTCAGTGAACACAGCACCTGTCATGATATGCAGACATGCACATAATGAGATAAGCCAGGCAGCTAATGAGCACAGAGAACAGGACATGGCCAATCATCAGGGGGTGGTTTCCCACTATAAAAGGCACGAGGTACTCACACTCCGCCTCTTTCCACTCGGGACATCTACAGAGTGAGTCCGGTGTCTATATCACGTAACACATACAGCACGTGGCTAAGAGCTAGTCTGGTTCAGTCAGATGGAGAGACCATACTTAGGTTAGCAGAGAGTCGAACTCACAGCGAACTGTGCTAACTGTGTGACAGGTTCAATAAATCAAATTGAACTAACTTCAAGGTCTGGAGTCTATTTCAGTCACAGCTGCATCCAGTTGCAGCACATCTCAGTGTGCTTAACACGACATGGTACCAGTAGTAGACTGCTACCCTTAGGTGGTTTACCTTAATCTGTTCTGTGACAACCAGCAAAGGCATCCCGGCACCATGGAGAAGATCCAGGCTCCTCAACAGCTGCGGACCTCCGGCAATCTCAGTGCCAACTGGCAGACCTTCAAGCAAAGGTTTCTGCTGTACAGCGAAGCCTCAGACCTCGAGGGTGCGTCTGATACAAGAAAGATCGCGCTTCTCCTCTCAACAGCGGGTGATCAAGCCATCAAACTCTTTAACTCGTTTGACTTCACCGAAGGCCAGGACAAGACAAAGTTTCAGACCATCCTGGACAAGTTTGAGAGTCACTGTGAAGTGGACACCAATGAAATCTTGGAGCGCTACATATTCAAACAGCGTCTTCAAGGTAAAGACAAATCTTTCAACTCCTTCCTAACTAATCTCCGTCTACTGGCGCTATCCTGCAACTTTGGCAATATTGCTGACTCCATGATCAGGGACCAAATCGTTTTTGGCGTTCACTCTGATCCTCTGAGAGAGCAGCTACGGAAAATCCCTGCCAGTCGTGATTGAAACGTGTATGGTGCATGAGCACGCAAAAAATCGGTATTCCCAGTACAAATCGGCTGAAACTGAGAAACAGGCCATCGCCCGGATGCAGCGCCTCGGCCTTGATGAACGTGGCCATTTTGCGCGCTCTTCCCAGAGCCCCACGCATGCGCGATGCGAATGGGATAACAAAGTGGCCGATCACCACACTGCGCAGGTGCGAACGTCTGCCGACCGCACTGCGCATGTGCGACGATGCATGGAGCGTAATGATGTCATGACTTGCCTGAACTGTGGCACCGCCCACTTAAAGAAACACTGCCCTGCAAGAGGCAGGCGCTGTTAAAATTGTGGGAAGCCTGGACACTATGCAGCCTTGTGCAGGTTGGCACCACCAGTCAAGGGCGAGCGTTCCCAACTCCAACGCAGGTGCGTTTGGAGTGTCCAGCAAGGTTTACGGGATTCTGATCCTGGCAGCATTACGGATCCAGAGGATGATTTCCTGGAGTCCCCCTACCATGTGGGCATCATCACCACACATGAACATGCCTCACTGACATCATCACGGAACCTGCCCATCCTCACTGTGGATTCAGCGGACGAATGGCGTGCGGTGATGCGAGTAAATCAATGCTCTATCCAGTTCAAGCTGGACACGGGTGCTCCTGCCAATCTCCTTTCACAGGAAGATTTCAACCACATCGAGAAGCCCCCCAAGCTCCTTCCAGCAGCCTGCCAGCTCCTGGACTATAGCGGCAATGCCATCACAGCACTGGGATCCTGCCATCTGCTTGCCTCCAACAGGAGAATTCACGCAAGGCAGGGCCTCCCTTCTCGGCGCACTTGCATGCAAGCAGCTAAACCTTGTGCAGCGGGCCTACACAATGACCTCCCCCAACGCGGATCTTCAAGCCGGCATTGACGACATCCTCGCTCAGTATCCGGATGTGTTTGACGGGATGGGCACTCTGCCATATCGGTACAAGATCCTACTGTGGCCTGATGCCACGCCTGTGGTCCACGCTCCACGCCGGGTCCCGGCTCCACTGAAGGAGCGCCTGAAGGCGCAGTTGAAGGATCTTCAGGACCAGGGCATCATCTCCAAAGTCACAGAACCGACTGACTGGGTCAGCTCGATGGTCTGTGTAAAAAAGCCTTTGGGGGAGCTGCGCATCTGTATTGATCCCAAGGATCTCAACTCGAATATAATGCAGGAACACTACCCCACCCCGAAGTGGGAGGAACTAACAAGTGAGATGGCACATGCCCAGTTTTTCACAAAGTTAGATGCATCACACGGGTTCTGGCAAATCCAGCTGGATGAGTCCAGCAGAAGGCTCTGCACCTTCAACACACCGTTTGGCAGGTACTGTTATAATCGTATGCCGTTCGGCATTGTCTCTGCCTCGGAGATCTTCCATAGAATCATGGAGCAGATGATGAGGGCATTGAAGGGGTTTGTGTGTATGTGGACGACGTTATCATTTGGTCCACAACCCCCGAAGAGCACATCTCTCGTCTCCAGCAGGTATTCCGCCGTGTCCATGCCAATGGCCTCAAGCTGAACAGGGCAAGGTTTTGCTTTGGCATGTTGACACTGAAGTTCTTGGGTGACCAGATATCTCAGCAGGGTGTGCGCCCGGTCACAGACAAGGTCAAGGCCATCGAAGCCATGAAGACCCCTGAAGACAAGAAGGCGGTGCTGCGCTTCCTAGGAATGGTGAACTTTTTGGGCAAGTTTATCCCAAACCTGGCTCACACACCACGGCCCTCAGACACCTGGTGAAAAAGTCCACTGCCTTTGAGTGGCAGGCAGCACATCAGGCAGAGTGGTTGGAGCTGAAAGCCAAGCTCACCACTGCATTGGCATTTTTTGACCATGACAGGGAAACAAAAATCTCGACGGATGCGAGCCAGGACGGCATCAGCGCGGTGTTGCTCCAGCGCGATGACACTCCATCCTGGGCATCGGTTGCCTACGCAGCACGGGCAATGACACCCACCGAGCAGCGGTACGCCCAAATTGAAAAGGAATGCCTGGGCCTTCTTCCTGGAATTCTCAAGTTCCACGATTATGTCTACGGCCTGCCGACTTTCACCGCCGAGACGGACCACAGGCCTCTGGTCCACATTATCCACAAGGACATGAACGACATGACCCCCTGGCTGCAGCACATCCTCCTCAGGCTCAGACAGTATGACTTTGACCTCGTGTACACGCCTGGCAAGGAACTCATTATTGCGGATGCCTTGTCCCACTCCATAACCTTGCCTGCCGACCCGCTGGCATTCGTCCAACAGATCGAATCACAGGTGCAGCTGTGGGCCAGCAACCTCCCGGCGTCGGATGAAAAGGTGATCCGCATTCACGGCGAGACAGCCAAAGACCCGCTTCTGCAGCGTGTCATGCGCCACCTCGCCGATGGCTGCCAAAAAGGGCAATGCTCTCAATTCTTCAATGTGAAGGACGACCTGACAGTGGTTGATGGTATCCTCCTCAAGCTGGATTGCATTGTCATTCCACGCAGTCTCCAGAGCTTGGTGCTCCGGAAAATCCACGAGGGGCATCTGGGTGTCAAGAAGTGCATGCGCAGAGCCATGCAAACTGTCTACTCGCCTGGGATTAGTCAGGACATCTCAAATATGGTCCTCAACTGTCCGACCTGTCAACGCTTCCAGCCAGCACAGAGCAAGGAGATGCTTCAGCAGCACAAAATCGTGACCTCCCCGAGGTCCAAGGTGGGCATCGACCTCTTTCACGCCAATTGTCGTGATTATGTGCTCATCATCGATTATTTTTCCAACTATCCAGAAGCTGTGAAGCTCTCGGACCTCACATCCAAGATCGTCATAAGGCCTGTAAGGAGATGTTCTCCAGGCATGGTATTCCACTCAATGTCATGAGTGACAACGGTCCTTGCTTCAGCAGCCAAGAGTGGTCAAGATTTGCCCAGCGATATCAGTTTCATAGAACATAGAACAGTACAGCACAGTACACTGGAGTGAAGAAGGCAGAGAGGTGAATTGATAGAGGTGATGAGAGGCATGGATAGAGTGGATAGCCAGAGACTTTTCCCCAGGGTGGAAATGGCTGTCACGAGGGGAACATAATTTTAAGGTAAGTGGAGGAAGGTACAGGGGAGATGTCAGAGGTCGGTTCTTTACACAGAGAGTGGTGGGTGTGTGGAATGCACTGACAGCAGAGGTGGTGAAGTCAGAGTCATTCATCATGTCACTTCCAGCCTACATTACCCACAGTCCAACCGGAAGGGGTTGAGAAAGGGGTTCACATAGTGAAGCAGCTCATCTGCAAGGCTGCTGATTCTGCTTCTGACGTCAACCTTGCGCTGGTTGCGTACAGGGCAACCCCTCTGTCTACTGGTATGTCACTGGCTCAACTCCTGATAAAAGGGACCTGCGGACGACTCTTCCAGCCATACACTTGCCTGATCTGGATCACCTCCCGGTGCTGCAGAAGGTGCAGAAACTCAGGGACCGGCATGCCACCGGTTTGCCTCTGCTATCCCCGGCGGATGTTGTTTGGATCAAGCTACCTGATAGAGGCTGGTCAGCTCCAGCGGTTTTTGTCCGACAGGCTGCTCCTCGATCGTATGTTGTGCGTAAGGCTGATGGCTCTGTTGTGCGGCGAAACAGACGGGCACTGCGCACAGTTGCCCGCCTGCAACCACACTCTTCGTTGTTTCCATCTGTTACTGTGCCACCTCCTGACACCTCGAACCACGAGGCCACCAGTCTGGCTGCGATCCCGCCCATCAAGGCGCCGTCGACCCCACCACCACCTCTCCGGCGGTCGGCCAGGATCAGACGCAAGCCCCAGAGACTGGACTTATGAACATTTGTTTTGTTTGCTATGTTCTGTTTTCGTACACTAGACACCTGTTTTCATATGTACATATGTTCCCATCTGCCATCTCATGTAAATATGTTAGTTTTTCAGCCTACACATGTAAATACTTTCACATAGGCTGCAGAAAAACATTTCAAAAGGGGAGATGTCATGATATGCAGACATGCACCTAATGAGATACAGACAGGCAGGTAATGAGCACAGGGAACAGGACATAACCAATCAGCAGGCAGAACACTTGGGGGTGGTTTCCCACTATAAAAGGCACGAGGCACGAACACTCCGCCTCTTTCCACGAGGCACATCTACAGAGTGAGTCCGGTGTATATATCACGTAACGCATACAGCACGTGGCTAAGAGCTAGTCTAGTTCAGTCAGACAGAGAGAGTACACTTAGGTTAGCAGAGAGTCAAACTCACAGAGAACTGTGCTAACAGGTTCAATAAATCAAATTGAACTGACTTCAAGGTCTGGAGTCTATTTCAGTCATAGCTGCATCTAGTTGCAGCCCATGTTATCTCAGTGTGCTTAACACGACAGCACCCTCTCTAGCTCAGTGAACTCGCAGCAGCCTCTCTAGAACTGTCAGTGAACACTCTGCACTCTCCCAAGGTCAGTGAACACGCAGCACCCTCTCCAGATCAGTGAAAACACAACACCCTCTCTACATCAGTGAACACATAGCACTCTCTCGAGATCAGTAAACACACAGCACTCTCTCCCGCTCAGTGAAAACACAGCACCCAGTCTACGTCAGTGAGCACACGGCACTCTCTTGAGGTCAGTGAACACACAGCACTCTCTATAGCTCAGTGAACACACAGAGCCCTCTCTATGGATCAGTGACCACGCAGCACACTCTCTCGATCTGTGAATACACAACACTCTCTCTCGCTGAGTGAAAACACAGCACTCTCTCTCGTGATCAGTGAACACGATGCAACCTCTCGAGATCTGTGAACTCACAGCACTCTTTCTAGATCTGTGACCATATAACACTCTCTCTAGATGTGACTGTGGTAAACACCACTAGTAACACATTACATGTATTACGGTACTGCCGCTGTATTACAGGTACCACATTAAATCCCAGCCTGCTGGCTCCTCCCAGCAGGCGGCGTATAATAGTGTATGCTCTCCTGCGCTGCTCCCATTCTGGTTCCAGCTGCAGGAGGCACAACATCTTGTGCAATAAAGACTCGATTATTTCACCATTCTCGTCTTGTTGTAATTAACGGTACATCAATTTATTGCACAAGATTTTAAAAGATGGACTTCCGAATCAAGCCTGATTGCCTGGAGCTGAGCCCTCATGCAGCCAACGCCACGTCCGCCTTCGAGCACTGGCTAGCCTGCTTTGAAGGCTACCTCAGAGCAGCCACTGAAAATCTCTCGGACCCACAGAAGCTCCAAGTCCTCTACTCACGGGTGAGCCATCAAATATTTCCCCTCATCCGGGATGCGCCCCCTACACAGAAGCGATGACGCTACTAAAGGGACAGGACATTAAGTTGGTGAATCAAGTGTACGCCAGGCACCTCCTGAGAAGGCAACTCCCGGGGGAAACACTGGACGATTTCTCGCGGGCTCTACAGATTCTCGGTAGGAACTGTGACTGCCAGGCAGTTTCGGCAGTCCAACACACCGAACTACTAATGTCATGGGCATTAAGTCTACCTACGTTCGCCAGCGGCCATTGGAAAGCGATAAGCTCGATCTTGCAGAGACTGTGCAGCTTGCCAATTCCCTGGAAGTGGCCTCCCGTAATCTGGAGGCCTAAACCTCCGACCGCGCGGCACCCCCGTGGGCATCGTGGGCCCCACCAGCTGCTGACTCGAGTACACCGCAAGCCTGCGCCACACGGCAGCCAGCCTACTCCGGAGGGCCCAAATGTTATTTTTGCGGCCAGAGCAAACATCCCAGGCAGCGCTGCCCGGCTGCAACGGGTGCGGGAAGAAGGGCCACTTTGTTTCCGTTTGCCAGGTCCGGTCGGTCGCTGCTGTTTCCAGGCCCGGTATTGCTACACCCCCCAGGTGTGATCCAGGGGCGCCGCCATCTTCTCCACCACAAGCCACGTGCGGCCCGTGGGTGCCGCCATCTTTGACGCCGCCCGCCGTGCGCCCTGTGGGCGCACATCTTTGGCGCCATTTTGGACCGCTCCTCAGGACCCCTGCTCGTCGGGCCGTTCGCTGCCCGCTGATACCTCTGCCACCGCTGATCAGCCTGGGGCCTCCCAACATCTTCCGCTGCTCACCTCTATCACCCTGGATCAGTCTCAGCCCGGTAACCTTGCGACCGCTACAGCGACGGTAAAGATCAACGGGCACGAGACGACCTGTCTCTTTGACTCCGGGAACACAGAGAACTAGTTTCATCCACCCTGCTCCAGTAAGGCGCTGCTCCCTCTCGGTACTCCCCGTCACCCAGAAAATCTCCCTGGCCTCCGGATCTCATTCCGTGGAAATCCGGGGATACTGTGTCACGGCCCTCACCGTTCTGGGCCTTCAGCAACCTAGAGGTCAGCAACTTCCGGCTCTACGTCCTCCCCCATCTCTGCGCTGCCCTGTTACTAGGTCTTTATTTTCAATGCCACCTCCAAAGCCTTACTTTGAAATTCGGCAGAGCCCTGCCCCCCCCCCCCCCCCCCCCCCCTCACTGTCTGCGGCCTCACGACCCTTGAGGTCGATCCACCTTCACTATTTTCAAACATCACCCCTGACTGCAAGCCCGTCGCCACTAGGAGCAGACGGTATAGTGCGCAGGACAGGGCCTTTATCAAGTCGGAGGTCCAACGGCTTCTGCTGGAGGGGTTCATTGAGGCCAGCAACAGCCCCTGGAGAGCTCAAGTGGTGGTCGTGAAGACTGGGGATAAGCACAGGATGGTCATTGACTACAGCCAGACCATCAACCGGTTCATGCAGTTCGACGCGTACCCCCTCCCACGCATATCTGACATGGTCAATCAGATTGCGCAGTATCGCGTCTTTTCCACAGTGGAATTGAAGTCCGCCTACACCCGCTCCCCATCTGCCCGGAGGACAGCCAATACACTGCCTTCGAAGCAGATGGCCGCCTTCGGCCAATCTTCGGCTTGGTCTTCCAGCGAGAAATGGACTGAATGGTTGACCAGTACGGGCTGCGGGCCACCTTCCCGTACCTAGATAATGTCACCATCTGAGGCCACGATCAGCAGGACCATGACGCAAACCTCCAAAAATTCCTCCGTACCACCAAACTCCTTAACCTCACCTACCATAAGGAGAAATGCGAGTTCTGCACCAACCGCTTAGCCATCCTTGGCTACGTAGTGGAAAATGGTGTCCTAGGGCCCGACCCCAACCGCATGGAACTCCCTCTCCCCCACTGTCCCAAGGCCCTGAAACGATGCCTGGTGCTTTTCTCGTATTATGTCCAGTGGGTCCCTAATTATGCGGACAAGGCACGCCCACTCATTAAGTCCACAGTTTTTCCCCTGATGGCTGAGGCCCGCCAGGCCTTCAACCACATCAAAGCAGACATCGCCAAGGCCACGATGCACGCAGTCGACAAGACCCTCCCCTTTCAGGTGGAGAGCGATGCATCAGACGTAGCTCTGGCCGCCACCCTCAACCAGCACGGTAGCATTGTGGATAGCACAATTGCTTCACAGCTCCAGGGTCCCAGGTTCGATTCCGGCTTGGGTCACTGTCTGTGCGGAGTCTGCACATCCTCCCCGTGTCTGCGTGGGTTTCCTCCGGGTGCTCCGGTTTCCTCCCACAGTCCAAAGATGTGCAGGTTAGGTGGATTGGCCATGATAAATTGCCCTTAGTGTCCAAAATTGCCCTTAGTGTTGGGTGGGGTTACTGGGTTATGGGGATAGGGTGGAGGTGTTGACCTTGGGCAGGATGCTCTTTCCAAGAGCCGGTGCAGACTCAATGGGCCGAATGGCCTCCTTCTGCACTGTAAATTCTATGATAATCTATGAACCAGGCGGGCAGACCCGTGGCTTTCTTTTCCCACACCCTCCATGCCTCCGAAATTTGGCACTCTGTCGAAAAAGAGGCCCAAGCCATTGTGGAAGCTGTGCGGCATTGGAGGCATTACCTGGCCGGCAGGAGATTCACTCTCCTCACTGACCAACGGTTGGTTGCCTTCATGTTTAATAATACACAGCGGGGCAAGATCAAGAATGACAAGATCTTGAGGTGGAGGATCGAGCTCTCCACCTATAACTATGATATCTTGTATCGCCCGGGGAAGCTCAGTGAGGCCCCTGATGCCCTATCCCACGGTACATGTGCCAGCGCATAAGTGGACCGACTCCGGGCTCTCCACTATGACCTCTGCCACCCGGGGGTAACCCGGTTCTTCCATTTTGCCAAGGCCCGCAACCTGCCCTACTCCATTGAGGAGGTCAGGCCCATAACCAGGGACTGCCGCACATAACCAGGGACTGCCGCACTTCTACCAGCCAGATAGAATGCACCTGGTGAAGGCCTCCCGCCCCTTTGAGTGCCTCAGCATGGACTTCAAAGGGCCCCTCCCCTCCACCGACCGCAATGTGTACTTCTTGAACGTAATTGATGAGTACTCCCGGTTCCCTTTCACCACCCCATGCCCCGACATGACTTCTCCCATGGTCATCAAAGCCCTGCACGGCACCATCCCTCTGTTCGGTTTCCCCACCTACATCCACAGCGATCGGGGATACTCCTTCATGAGTGATGAGCTGCGTCAGTTCCTGATCAGCAAGGGCATCGCCTCGAGCAGGACGACCAGCTACAACCCCCGGGGAAACGGGCAGGTGGAGAGGGAGAACGGGACGGTCTGGAAGGCCGTCCTGCTGGCCCTTCGGTCTAGAAATCTCCCCGTCTCCCGCTGGCAGGAGGTCCTCCCCGACGTGCTCCACTCCATCCGGTCGCTCCTGTGCACCGCTAATGAGACCCCTCACGAATGTATGTTTGCCTTCCCTAGGAAGTCCACCTCCAGGGTCTCGTTCCCAACCTGGCTGACAGTTCTTGGAACCGTCCTCCTCCGGAAGCATGTGCGGAGCCATAAATCGGATTCCTTGGTTGAGAAAGTCCACCTCCTCCATGCAAACCCACAGTACACCTACGTGGCACACCAAGACGGGCGGCAGGACACAGTCACCCTCCGGGACCTGGCACCCGCTGGGTCCCCACCCACAGCCCTTGATCTGATACCGCTCCTACCACCCCCCCCCCCACCCCGGTTGCCTCATTCATCCCTGCGCCACCCACCCTCCCACCAGCGATCCTCACGCAGCCCCCACCCCAGCAGGATCCGTCCCCTCACTGGATCCACTAAGGGGTGACGAAGAAGAGGACAACACGCTCCCGGAATCGCAGGTGACCCGTCGGCGCCCACATCACCACCAGGACTGAGGCGATCGCAGCGGAGGGTCAGAGCCCCCGACAGACTCAATCTGTAATGTTTTTCTTCACCCCCTTTTTAAACAGGGGGTGAATGTGGTAAACACCACTAGTAACACAGTGCATATATTACGGTACTGCTGCTGTATTACAGGTACTACAGTAAATCCCAGCCTGCTGGCTCCTCCCAGCAGGCGGCGTATAAAAGTGTATGCTCTCCTGCGCTGCTCCCATTCTGGTTCCAGCTGCGGGAGGCACAACATCTTGTGCAATAAAGCCTCAATTATTTCACCATTCTCGTCTTGTGGTAATTGACGGTACATCAGCGACCACACAGCTCTCTCTCTAGTTCAGTAAACACGCAGCACCCTCTCCAGTTCAGTGAGCACACAGCACTCTCTCTAGCTCATTGATCACACAACACCCTCTCTAGATCTGTGACCACACAGCACTCTCTCTCAATCAGTGAATACACATAACCAACTCTACCTCAGTGAACACTATGCATTCTCTCAAGGTCAGTGAACACACAGCACTCTCTCTTGATCAGTGAACACACAGCTCACTCTCTAGACTTGTGTTTATGCAGCACTCTCTATAGATCTGTGAATAGACAGCACTATTTCTAGATCTGTGACCACACAGAACCCTCACTAGATCTGTGAACACACAGCACTCTGTCTACATCAGTGTGGTAGTCACAACTGTTGTATTATATTGTATATATGGGTATTACGGTAAGGCCCCTATACTACAGGTACGGGAGTAGATCCCTGCCTGCTGACTCCGCCCAGTAGGCGGTGTATAAATGTGTGTGATCTCCGAGCAGCAGCCATTTTGTCTGTTGCTGTAGGAGGCCACACATCTGTGTAATAAAGCCTTGATTACATTCTACTCTCGTCTCGTCGTAATTGATAGTTCATCAATTTATTACACAGAGATTTTTCAGAGATGGACCTCTGCATCAAGCTGGATTGCATCCTCAAGCAGACAATGCCAAAAAGGACTTCCAACATTGGCTAGCTTGCTTTGAAGTATACATCGGGTCTGCGCTAGACCCAATCTCAGAAGCACAGAAGCTCCATATTTTGTACACGCGGCCAGAGTGACGTCTGATGCATCGCTCTCAACTTGGAAGGGGAGCGTCTCGTCGACTGCATGCATCGTGGCCTTGGCGATGTCAGCCTTGATACGGTTGAAGGCCTGATGAGCCTTGGCTGTCAGTGGGAAAGCGGTGGATTGAATGAGTGGGCGGGCATAGTTTGGGACCCACTGGGGGAAAGACGAAAAGAACCCCAGGCATTGTTTGAGGGCCTTGGGGCAGTGGGGGAGGGGGAGTTCCATAGAACATAGAACATAGAACAATACAGCGCAGTACAGGCCCTTCGGCCCACGATGTTGCACCGAAACAAAAGCCATCTAACCTACACTATGCCATTATCATCCATATGTTTATCCAATAAACTTTTAAATGTCCTCAATGTTGGCGAGTTCACTACTGTAGCAGGTAGGGCATTCCACGGCCTCACTACTCTTTGCGTAAAGAACCTACCTCTGACCTCTGTCCTATATCTATTACCCCTCAGTTTAAAGTTATGTCCCCTCGTGCCAGCCATATCCATCCGCGGGAGAAGGCTCTCACTGTCCACCCTATCCAACCCCCTGATCATTTTGTATGCCTCTATTAAGTCTCCTCTTAACCTTCTTCTCTCCAACGAAAACAACCTCAAGTCCATCAGCCTTTCCTCATAAGATTTTCCCTCCAAACCAGGCAACATCCTGGTAAATCTCCTCTGCACCCGCTCCAAAGCCTCCACGTCCTTCCTATAATGCGGTGACCAGAACTGTACGCAATACTCCAAATGCGGCCGTACCAGAGTTCTGTACAGCTGCAACATGACCTCCCGACTCCGGAACTCAATCCCTCTACCAATAAAGGCCAACACTCCATAGGCCTTCTTCACAACCCTATCAACCTGGGTGGCAACTTTCAGGGATCTATGTACATGGACACCTAGATCCCTCTGCTCATCCACACTTTCAAGAACTTTACCATTAGCCAAATATTCCGCATTCCTGTTATTCCTTCCAAAGTGAATCACCTCACACTTCTCTACATTAAACTCCATTTGCCACCTCTCAGCCCAGCTCTGCAGCTTATCTATATCCCTCTGTAACCTGCTACATCCTTCCACACTATCGACAACACCACCGACTTTAGTATCGTCTGCAAATTTACTCACCCACCCTTCTGCGCCTTCCTCTAGGTCATTGATAAAAATGACAAACAGCAACGGCCCCAGAACAGATCCTTGTGGTACTCCACTTGTGACTGTACTCCATTCTGAACATTTCCCATCAACCACCACCCTCTGTCTTCTTTCAGCTAGCCAATTTCTGATCCACATCTCTAAATCACCCTCAATCCCCAGCTTCCGTATTTTCTGCAATAGCCTACCGTGGGGAACCTTATCAAACGCTTTGCTGAAATCCATATACACCACATCAACTGCTCTACCCTCGTCTACCTGTTCAGTCACCTTCTCAAAGAACTCAATAAGGTTTGTGAGGCATGACCTACCCTTCACAAAGCCATGCTGACTATCCCTGATCATATTATTCCTATCTAGATGATTATAAATCTTGTCTCTTATAATCCCCTCCAAGGCTTTACCCACTACAGACGTGAGGCTCACCGGTCTATAGTTGCCGGGGTTGTCTCTGCTCCCCTTTTTGAACAAAGGGACCACATTTGCTGTCCTCCAGTCCTCTGGCACTATTCCTGTAGCCAATGATGACATAAAAATCAAAGCCAAAGGTCCAGCAATCTCTTCCCTGACCTCTCAGAGAATCCTAGGATAAATCCCATCAGGTCCCGGGGACTTATCTATTTTCAGCCTGTCCAGAATTGCCAACACCTTTTCCCTACGTACCTCAATGCCGTCTATTCTATTAGCCTGGGGCTCAGCATTCTCTTCCACAACATTATCTTTTTCCTGAGTGAATACTGACGAAAAATATTCATTTAGTATCTCGCCTATCTCTTCAGACTCCACACACAATTTCCCATCCCTGTCCTTGACTGGTCCTACTCTTTCCCTAGTCATTCGCTTATTCCTGACATACCTATAGAAAGCTTTTGGGTTTTCCTTGATCCTTCCTGCCAAATACTTCTCATGTCCCCTCCTTGCTCGTCTTAGCTCTCTCTTTAGATCCTTCCTCGCTACCTTGTAACTATCCATCGCCCCAACCGAAACTTCACACCTCATCTTCACATAGGCCTCCTTCTTCCTCTTAACAAGAGATTCCACTTCCTTGGTAAACCACAGTTCCCTCGCTCGATGCCTTCCTCCCTGCCTGACCAGTACATTCTTATCAAGAACACGCAGTAGCTGATCCTTGAACAAGCCCCACTTATCCAGTGTGCCCAACACTTGCAGCCTACTTCTCCACCTTATCCCCCCCAAGTCACGTCTAATGGCATCATAATTGCCCTTCCCCCAGCTATAACTCTTGCCCTGCGGTGTATACTTATCCCTTTCCATCATTAACGTAAACGTCACCGAATTGTGGTCACTGTCCCCAAAGTGCTCTCCTACCTCCAAATCCAACACCTGGCCTGGTTCATTACCCAAAACCAAATCCAACGTGGCCTCGCCTCTTGTTGGCCTGTCAACATATTGTTTCAGGAAACCCTCCTGCGCACACTGTACAAAAACCGACCCATCTATTGTACTCGAACTATATCTTTTCCAGTCAATATTTGGAAAGTTAAAATCTCCCATAATAACTACCCTGTTACTTTCGCTCATATCCAGAATCATCTTCGCCATCCTTTCCTCTACATCCCTAGAACTATTAGGAGGCCTATAAAAAACTCCCAACAGGGTGACCTCTCCTTTCCTGTTTCTAACTTCAGCCCATACTACCTCAGAAGAAGAGTCCCCATCTAGCATCCTCTCCGCCACCGTAATACTGCTCTTGACTAGCAGCGCCACACCTCCCCCTCTTTTGCCTCCTTCTCTGAGCTTACTAAAACACCTAAACCCCAGAACCTGCAACATCCATTCCTGTCCCTGCTCTATCCATGTCTCCGAAATGGCCACAACATCGAAGTCCCAGGTACCAACCCATGCTGCCAGTTCCCCTACCTTGTTTCGTATACTCCTGGCATTGAAGTAGACACACTTCAAACCACCTACCTGAACACTGGCCCCCTCCTGCGACGTCAAATCTGTGCTCCTGACCTCTATACTCTCATGAGGGGGCGCATGCGATCGGGGACGGTCCCTAGAACTCCGTTCAGAATCACATAGCCGAGGATGGCTAATTGGTTTGTGGTGAATTCTCTAGATCTGTCGCCACACTACCAGAAGAATGTGGAGGCTTTAGAGAGGGTGCAGAAGAGATTTACCAGAATGTTGCCTGGTATGGAGGGCATTAGCTATGAGGAGCGGTTGAATAAACTCGGTTTGTTCTCACTGGAACGATGGAGGTTGAGGGGCGACCTGATAGAGGTCTACAAAATTATGAGGGGCATAGACAGAGTGGATAGTCAGAGGTTTTTCCCCAGGGTAGAGGGGTCAATTACTAGGGGGCATAGGTTTAAGGTGAGAAGGACAAGGTTTTGAGTAGATGTACGAGGCAAGTTTTTTTACACAGAGGGTAGTGGGTGCCTGGCACTCGCTACCGGAGGAGGTGGTGGAAGCAGGGACGATAGTGACATTTAAGGGGCATCTTGATAAATACATGAATAGGATGGGAATAGAGGGATACGGACCCAGGAAGTGTAGAAGATTGTAGTTTAGTCGGGCAGCATGGTCGGCACGGGCTTGGAGGGCCGAAGGGCCTGTTCCTGTGCTGTACATTTCTTTGTTCTTTGTTGTTGTTTGAAAACACTTTTCCTTGTTGTAAGTTAGGTTGAGGAGAATGGCGGTGTGGAGAAATTTGGAAAAGTTAGCGTTGTGGTCCTGCTGGTCGTGGCCGCAGATGGTGACGTTGTCCAGGTATGGGAAAGTGGCCTTACCGGTCAACCATTCGGTCCATCTCTCGTTGGAAATCCGAGACCCCATTGGTGATGCCATAGGGAACCCTAAGGAAATGGTAAAGGCGGCCATCTGCTCCAACCGCAGTGTATAGGCGGTCCACCTTACGGGTGGGGAGCTGGTGGTAGGCAGATTTCAGGTCCACTGTCGAGAAGACCCGGTACTGTGCAATCTGATTGACCATATCAGATATGCGTGGGAGGGGGTACGTTTCGAGCTGCGTGTACCGACTGATGGTCTGACTGTAGTCAACGACCATCCTGTTTTTCTCCCCAGTTTTCACCACTACCACTTGGGCTCTCCAGGGGCTGTTGCTGGCCTCGATGATACCTTCCCGCAGCAGCCGCTGGATCTCAGACCTGATGAAGGTCCTGTCCTGGGCGCTGTACTGTCTGCTCCTGATGGGGACGGGTTTGCAATCCAGGCTGAGGTTTGCAAACAGGGAAGGCAGATTGACCTTAAGTGTCGCGAGGCCGAAAACCATAAGGGGTGGTAGGGGCCCGCCAAATTTCAGGGTTAGGCTCTGGAGGTTGCACTGGAAGTCCAGGCCAAGTAGCAAGGCAGCGCAGAGGTTGGGGAGGACGTTGAGCCAGAAGCCGCTGAACTCTACGCCCTGGACGGTGAGGGTGGCAATGCAGTACCCCCGGATCGCCACGGAGTGTGATCCGGAGGCCAGGGAGATTCTTTGGTTAGCGGGGTGTACCGCGAGGAAGCAGCGCCTTACCATATCGGGGTGGGTGAAGCTCTCATGTGCTCCCAGCGTCCAGAAGGCAGGATATCTCGTGCCCGTCGACCTTCACCTTTGTCAAAGCGGTCATGAGGTTGTGCGGTCGAGTCTGGTCGATCGTGACCGAGGGGAGACGCGGCTGGACGTCGGCGGTTTCAAGCGATGAGCGGCCCGATGAGGTGCCCGACGGGCAGGGGTCCTGAGGTGGGTAAGGTGGCGGCAGATATGCACCGCACTTTCCTGGGGCAGGCAAGATGGCGGCGCCCTCGGGCTGCACGTGTCCTGGGGCAGGCAAGATGGCGGCGCCCTCGGGCTGCATGTGTCCTGGGGCAGGCAAGATGGCGGCGCCCACGGGCCGCATGTGTTGTGAGTGAAGCAAGATGGCGGCGCCCACAGTCCGCACGTCATCTGAGGAGAGCAAGATGGCGGCGCCCACTGGCCGCACGTGGGTGGCGCCGGGACAATAACAGCGATTGAGCGGGCCTGGCACACTGCAGCGAAATGTCCCTTCTTGCCACAGGCTTTGCAGAGCGCGCTCCGCACCGAGCACTGCTGCCGGGGGTGTTTTGTCTGTCCGCAGAAGTAGCACGTGGGTCCACCGGGGTTGGTTGGTTTACGCGCGGTGCATGCGTAGGGATGGCTGCGGGAGGTCGCTGATGGGGTCCATGATGGGGTGGCCGCTGGCGGGGTCCACGATGCACAGGGGGGGTGGACCGTGCGGTCGGGGGCATAAGCCTGTACATTGCGTGAGGCAACCGTGAGTGAGAGCACTAGTTTCTTGGTTGCCGTGAGGTCAAGTGTGGCCCCTTCTAAAAGGCACTGGCGGATGTAGTCAGACCCGATGCCCGTAACGAACGCGTCACTCATTGGCAGGTTCGAATGTTCAGTGGCCGAAAGGGCCCAGCAGTCAATCTCTCACCAGGGCGAGCAGGGCACGCCAGAAATCTTCCACAAACTCACCGGGAAGTTGGTGCCGCGTGGATAGGAGGTGCCTGGCGTAGACCTTGTTGGTCTGCTGAGCGTAATTCTTTTCAGTAGCGCCATGGCCTCTGCATAGGTAGGCCCGTGCTGGACGAAGGGAAAAACGTTGGAGCTCAGCTGCGTGTACAGAATCTGGAGCTTCTGTGCTCCTGAGATTGGGTCTGGCGCAGACCCGATGTATGCTTCAAAGCAAGCTAGCCAATGCTGGAGGTGCTTTTTGGCGTTTGGAAGTCCCTCTTGAGCGTGCACCTGCAGGCGATCGGGCTTGGTGCGGAGGTCCATCTCTGTGCAATAGATTGGTGCACTATCAATTACGATGAGACGAGAGTAGAAGGTAATTGAGGCTTTATTACACGGAGATGTGTGGCCTCCTACAGCAGCATACAAAATGGCTGCTGTTCGGAGAGCACACACATTTACACTCCGCCTCCTGGGCGGAGCCAGCAGGCAGAGATCTACCCCTCTGTACCTGTCGTGCAGGGGCCTTACCAATACCCATAGATACAATGTAATACAAAAATGGTGACTACCACACACAGCAGCCTCTCTTTATCAGTGAACTCAGAGAACCTTCTCTCTATCAGAGAACTCACAGCACCCTCTATAGATCAGTGACACATAGCACTCTCTCTAGATCAGTGAATACAAAGCACTCTCTCCAGATCAGTGATCAGCCAGCACACTCCCTAGATCAGTGATCACCCAGCACTATCTCTAGATCAGTGGCACACAGCACTCGCTAGATCAGTGATCACACAGCACTCTCACTAGATCAGTGAACACACAGCACTCGCTAGATCAGTGATCACACAGCACTCTCTCTAGATCAGTGAACACACAGCACTCGCTAGATCAGTGATCACCCAGCACTCTCACTAGATCAGTGAACACACAGCACTCGCTAGATCAGTGAACACCCAGCACTCTCTCTAGATCAGTGAACACACAGAACTCTCTCTAGATCAGTGAACACCCAGCACTCTCTCTAGATCAGTGAATACACAGCACTTTCTCTCGATCAGTGAACACGCAGCACTCTCTCTAGATCAGTGAACACACAGCACTCTCTCTAGATCAGTGAATACACAGCACTTTCTCTCGATCAGTGAACACGCAACACTCTCTCTAGATCAGTGAACACACAGCACTTTCTCTCGATCAGTGAACACGCAGCACTCTCTCTAGATCAGTGAACACACAGCACTCTCTCTAGATCAGTGAACACCCAGCACTCTCTCTAGATCAGTGAATACACAGCACTTTCTCTCGATCAGTGAACACGCAGCACCGTCTCAGATCAGTGAACACACAGCATTCTCTCTAGATCAGTGAACACCCAGCACTCTCTCTAGATCAGTGAACACACAGCACTCTCTCGATCAATGAACACACAGCACTCCCTATAGATCAGTGAATACACAGCACTCTCTCTAGATCAGTGACACACAGCACTCTCTCTCTAGATCAGTGAACACACAGCACTCTCTCTAGATCAGTGACACACAGCACTCTCTCTCTAGATCACCCGGCACCCTCTCTAGATCAGCGATCACACAGCACCCTCTCTAGATCAGTGAGTACACAGCACTCTCTCGATCAATGAACACTCAGCAATCTCTCTAGATCAGTGAACACCCAGCACTCTCTCTAGATCAGTGATCACACAGCACTCTCTATAGATCAGTGAACACCCAGCACTCTCTCTAGATCAGTAAACACACAGCACTCTCTCGATCAATGAACACTCAGCAATCTCTCTAGATCAGTGAACACCCAGCACTCTCTCTAGATCAGTGAATACAAAGCACTCTCTCCAGATCAGTGAATACAAAGCACTCTCTCCAGATCAGTGATCACCCAGCACTCTCTCTAGATCAGTGATCACACAGCACTCTCTATAGATCAGTGAACACTCAGCACTCTCTCTAGATCAGTAAACACACAGCACTCTCTCGATCAATGAACACTCAGCAATCTCTCTAGATCAGTGATCACACAGCACTCTCGAGAGATCAGTGAACATCCAGCACTCTCTCGAGATCAGTGAACACTCAGCACTCTCTCTAGATCAGTGAATACACTGCACTCTCTCCAGATCAGTGACCAGCCAGCACACTCCCTAGATCAGTGATCACCCAGCACTATCTCTAGATCAGTGAATACACAGCACTCTCTCTAGATCAGTGAATACACAGCACTCTCTCTAGACCAGTGAATACACAGCACTCTCTCTAGATCAGTGACACACAGCACTCTCTCTAGGTCAGTGATTCACAGCACTCTCTCTCTAGATCAGAGAACACACTGCACTCTCTCTCGATCAGTGAACACTCAGCACTCTCTCTAGATCAGTGAATACAAAGCACTCTCTCTAGTTCAGTGAATACAAAGCACTCTCTCTACATTAGTGAACACACAGCACCCTGTCTAGATCAGTGATCACCCAGCACACTCTCTCGATCAATGAACACATAGCACTCTCTAAAGATCAGTGAACACACAGCAATCTCTATAGGTCAGTGATCATCCAGCACCCTCTCTAGATCAGTGATCACACAGCACTCTCTCTAGATGTGTGACACACAGCACTCTCTCTCTAGATCACCCGGCACCCTCTCTAGATCAGTGATCACACAGCACCCTCTCTAGATCAGTGAATACACAGCACTCTCTCGACCAATGAACACTCAGCAATCTCTCTAGATCAGTGAACACCCAGCACTCTCTCTAGATCAGTGATCACACAGCACTCTCTATAGATCAGTGAACACCCAGCACTCTCTCTAGGTCAGTAAACACACAGCACTCTCTCGATCAATGAACACTCAGCAATCTCTCTAGATCAGTGAACACCCAGCACTCTCTCTAGATCAGTGATCACACAGCACTCTCTATAGATCAGTGAACACCCAGCACTCTCTCTAGATCAGTGATCACACAGCACCCACTCTAGATCAGTGAATACACAGCACTCACTCGAGATCAGTGAAAACCCAGCACTCTCTCTCGATCAATGAACACCCAGCACTCTCTCTAGATCAGTGATCACACAGCACTCTCTATAGATCAGTGAACATCTAGCACTCTCTCTAGATCAGTGATCACACAGCACCCACTCTAGATCAGTGAAGACACAGCACTCACTCGAGATCAGTGAAAACCCAGCACCCTCTCTAGATCAGTGAACACTCAGCACTCTCTCTAGATCAGTGAATACACTGCACTCTCTCCAGATCAGTGACCAGCCAGCACACTCCCTAGATCAGTGATCACCCAGCACTATCTCTAGATCAGTGAATACACAGCACTCTCTATAGATCAGTGAATACACAGCACTCTCTCTAGACCAGTGAATACACAGCACTCTCTCTAGATCAGTGACACACAGCACTCTCTCTAGGTCAGTGATTCACAGCACTCTCTCTCTAGATCAGAGAACACACTGCACTCTCTCTCGATTAGTGAACACTCAGCACTCTCTCTAGATCAGTGAATACAAAGCACTCTCTCTAGTTCAGTGAATACAAAGCACTCTCTCTACATCAGTGAACACACAGCACCCTGTCTAGATCAGTGATCACCCAGCACACTCTCTCGATCAATGAACACATAGCACTCTCTAAAGATCAGTGTACACACAGCAATCTCTATAGGTCAGTGATCATCCAGCACCCTCTCTAGATCAGTGATCACACAGCACTCTCTCTAGATCAGTGACACACAGCACTCTCTCTCTAGATCACCCGGCACCCTCTCTAGATCAGTGATCACACAGCACCCTCTCTAGATCAGTGAATACACAGCACTCTCTCGATCAATGAACACTCAGCAATCTCTCTAGATCAGTGAACACCCAGCACTCTCTCTAGATCAGTGATCACACAGCACTCTCTATAGATCAGTGAACACCCAGCACTCTCTCTAGATCAGTAAACACACAGCACTCTCTCGATCAATGAACACTCAGCAATCTCTCTAGATCAGTGAACACCCAGCACTCTCTCTAGATCAGTGATCACACAGCACTCTCTATAGATCAGTGAACACCCAGCACTCTCTCTAGATCAGTGATCACACAGCACCCACTCTAGATCAGTGAATACACAGCACTCACTCGAGATCAGTGAAAACCCAGCACTCTCTCTCGATCAATGAACACCCAGCACTCTCTCTAGATCAGTGATCACACAGCACTCTCTATAGATCAGTGGACACCCAGCACTCTCTCTAGATCAGTGATCACACAGCACTCTCTATAGATCAGTGAACACCCAGCACTCTCTCTAGATCAGTGATCACACAGCACCCACTCTAGATCAGTGAATACACAGCACTCACTCGAGATCAGTGAAAACCCAGCACTCTCTCTAGATCAGTGAACACTCAGCACTCTCTCTAGATCAGTGAATACACTGCACTCTCTCCAGATCAGTGACCAGCCAGCACACTCCCTAGATCAGTGATCACACAGCACTATCTCTAGATCAGTGAATACACAGCACTCTCGAAAGATCAGTGAATACACAGCACTCTCTCTAGACCAGTGAATACACAGCACTCTCTCTAGATCAGTGACACACAGCACTCTCTCTAGGTCAGTGATTCACAGCACTCTCTCTCTAGATCAGAGAACACACTGCAATCTCTCTCGATCAGTGAACACTCAGCACTCTCTCTAGATCAGTGAATACAAAGCACTCTCTCTACATCAGTGAACACACAGCACCCTGTCTAGATCAGTGATCACCCAGCACACTCTCTCGATCAATGAACACATAGCACTCTCTCTCTAGATCAGTGAACACACAGCACTCTCTCTAGATCAGTGACACACAGCACTCTCTCTCTAGATCAGTGAACACACAGCAATCTCTATAGGTCAGTGATCATCCAGCACCCTCTCTAGATCAGTGATCACACAGCACTCTCTCTAGATCAGTGACACACAGCACTCTCTCTAGATCAGTGACAGACAGCACTCTCTCTAGGTCAGTTAATACACATCACTCTCCATAGATCAGTTAATACACAGCACTTTCTCTCAATGAGTGATCACCCAACACTCTCTCTAGATCAGTGATCATCCAACACTCTCTCTAGATCAGTGAACACACAACACTCTCTCTAGATCAGTGATCACACAGCACTCTCTCTAGGTCAGGGACACACTGCACTCTCTCTCGATCAGTGATCACACGGCACTCTCTCTAGATCAGTGAATACCCAGCACTCTCTCTGGATCAGTGAACACCCGGCTCTCTCTCTAGATCAGTGAACACCCAGCACTCTCTATAGATCAGTGACACACAGCACTCTTTCCAGATCAGTGAATAGACAGCACTCTCTCTCGATCATTGAACACACAGCACACTCTCTAGATCAGTGATCACCCAGCACTATCTCTAGATCAGTGAATACACTGCACTCTCTATAGATTAGCGTTCACCCAGCACTCTCTATTGATCAGTGAATACACAGCACCCTCTCCAGATCAGTGAACACACAGCACTCTCCAGAGATCAGTGATCACCCAGCACCCTCTCTAGACCAGTGATCACCCAGCACTCTCTCTAGATCTGCGAACACTCAGCACTCTCTCTAGATCAGTGAATACAAAGCACTCTCTCTAGTTCAGTGAATACAAAGCACTCTCTCTACATCAGCGAACACACAGCACCCTGTCTAGATCAGTGATCACCCAGCACACTCTCTCGATCAATGAACACATAGCACTCTCTAAAGATCAGGAACACACAGCAATCTCTATAGGTGAGTGATAATCCAGCACCCTCTCTAGATCAGTGATCACACTGCACTCTCTCTCTAGATCAGTGAACACACAGCACCCTCTCTAGATCAGTGATCACCCGGCACCCCCCCTAGATCAGTGAACACTCAGCACTCTCTCTACATCAGTGATCACACAGCACCCTCTCTAGATCAGTGACACACAGCACTCTCTCTCTAGATCAGTGAACACACAGCACTCTCTCTAGATCAGTGACACACAGCACTCTCTCTCTAGATCAGTGAACACACAGCACCCTCTCTAGATCAGTGACACACAGCACTGTCTCTCTAGATCAGTGAACACAGAGCACTCTCTCTAGATCAGTGACACACAGCACTCTCTCTCTAGATCAGTGAACACACAGCACTCTCTCTAGATCAGTGAACACACAGCACTCTCTCTAGATCAGTGACAAACAGCACTCTCTCTCTAGATCAGTGATCAACCAGCACCCTCTCTAGATCAGTGAATACACAGCACTCTCTCTAGATCAGTGATCACCCGGCACCCTCTCTAGACCAGTGATCACACAGCACCCTCTCTAGATCAGTGATTACACAGCAATCTCTCTGGATCAGTGATCACCCAGCACTCTCTCTAGATCAGTGAACACTCAGCACTCTCTTTAGATCAGTGAATACAAAGCACTCTCTCTAGTTCAGTGAATACAAAGCACTCTCTCTACATCAGTGAACACACAGCACCCTGTCTAGATCAGTGATCACCCAGCACACTCTCTCGATCAATGAACACATAGCACTCTCTAAAGATCAGTGAACACACAGCAATCCCCATAGGTCAGTGATCATCCAGCACCCTCTCTAGATCAGTGATCACACAGCACTCTCTCTAGATCAGTGACACACAGCACTCTCTCTAGATCAGTGAACACCCAGCACACTCCCTAGATCAGTGATCACCCAGCACTCTCTAGAGATCAGTGACACACAGCACTCTCTCTAGATCAGTGATCACACAGCACTCTCTCTAGATCAGTAAACACACCGCACTTTCTCTCGATCAGTGAATACACAGCACTCTCCATAGATCAGTGACTACACAGCACTCTCTCTAGACCAGTGAAAACATAGCACTCTCTACAGATCAGAGATCACCCAGCACTCTCTCTAGATCAGTGATTACACAGCACTCTCTATAGAATGACGTTCACCCAGCACTCTCTATTGAACAGTGAATACACAGCACCCTCTTCAGATCAGTGACCAGCCAGCACACCCCCTAGATCAGTGATCAGCCAGCACTATATCTAGATCAGTGAATACATAGCACTCTCTATAGATCAGTCACACACAGCACTCTCTCAAGATCAGTGAACACACAGCACTCTCTCTAGATCAGAGAACACACTGCACTCTCTCCCGATCAGTGAACACACAGCACTCCCTCTAAATCATTGAACACACAGCACATTCTCGAGATCAGTGATCACACAGCACTCACTCCAAATCAGTGAACACACAGCACTCTCTCCAGATCAGTGACACACAGCACTCCCTCCAGATCAGTGAAGACACAGCACTCTCTCTCGATCTGTGAACACACAGCACACTCTCTAGATCAGTGATCACACAGCACTCTCTCTAGATCAGTGACACACAGCACTCTCTTTAGGTCAGTGACACACAGCACTCTCTCTAGATCAGAGAACACACTGCACACTCTCTAGATCAATGATCACACAGCACTCTCTCTAGATCAGTGACACACAGCCCTCTCTCTGGATCAGTGACACACAGCATTCTCTCTAGATCAGTGACGCACAGCACTCCCTCTAGATCAGTGAAGACACAGCACTCACTCTCGATCAGTGAACACCAAGCACACTCTCTAGATCATTGAAAACACATCACTCTCTATAGATCAGTTAATACACAGCACTTTCTCTAGATCAGAGAAAACACTGCACTCTCTCTCGATCAGTGATCACACAGCACTCTCTCTAGATCAGTGAATACACATTACTCTCTATAGATCAGTTAATACACAGCACTTTCTCTCGATGATTGATCACCCAACACTCTCTCTCGATCAGTGATCACAAAGCACTCTCTCTAGGTCAGTGACACACAGTACTCTCTCTCGATCAGAGAACACACTGCACTCTCTCTAGATCAGTGATCACACAGCACTCTCTCTAGATCAGTGACACACAGCACTCTCTCTAGATCAGTGACACACAGCACTCTCTCCAGATCAGTCAATAGACAGCACTCTCTCTAGATCAGTGATCACTCAGCACTATCTCTAGATCAGTGAATACATAGCACTCTCTATAGATCAGAGATCACCCAGCACTCTCTATTGATCAGTGAATACACAGCACTCTCTATAGATCAGTAATCACCCAGGACCCTCTCTAGAGCAGTGATCACCCAGCACTCTCCCTAGATCAGTGATCACCCAGCACCCTTTCTAGATCAGTGAACACACAGCACTCTCTCTCGATCAGTGATCACACAGCACTCTCTCCAGATCAGTGAACACACAGCACTCACTCGAGAACAGTAAACACACAGTACTTTCTCTTGATCAGTGAACACACCGCACTCTCTCTAGATCAGTGATCACACAGCACTCTCTATAGATCAGTGACACACAGCACTATCTCTAGATCAGTGAATACATAGCACTCTCTATTGATCAGTGAATACACAGCACCCTCTCCAGATCAGTGAACACACAGCACTCTCTCTAGATCAGTGATCACCCAGCACCCTCTCCAGACCAGTGATCACCCAGCACTCTCTCTAGATCAGTGAACACTCAGCACTCTCTCTAGATCAGTGAATACAAAGCACTCTCTCTAGTTCAGTGAATACAAAGCACTCTCTCTACATCAGTGAACACACAGCACCCTGTCTAGATCAGTGATCACCCAGCACACTCTCTCGATCAATGAACACATAGCACTCTCTCTAGATCAGTGACACACAGCACTCTCTCTCTAGATCAGTGAACACACAGCACCCTCTCTAGATCAGTGACACACAGCACTCTCTCTAGGTCAGTGACACACAGCAGCCTCTCTCGATCAGTGAACACCCAGCACTCTGTCTAGATCAGTGAATACACAGCACTCTCTATAGATCAGTGACTACACAGCACTCTCTCTAGACCAGTGAATACATAGCACTCTCTACAGATCAGAGATCACCCAGCACTCTCTCTAGATCAGCGAATACACAGCACTCTCTATAGAATAGCGTTCACCCAGCACTCTCTATTGAACAGTGAATACACAGCACCCTCTCCAGATCAGTGACAAGCCAGCACACCCCCTAGATCAGTGATCAGCCAGCACTATATCTAGATCAGTGAATACATAGCACTCTCTATAGATCAGTGACACACAGCACTCTCTATAGATCAGTGACACACAGTACTCTCTCAAGATCAGTGAACACACAGCACTCTCTTTAGATCAGAGAACACACTGCACTCTCTCTAGATCCGTGAACACTCAGCACTCTCTCAAGATCAGTGAACACACAGCACTCTCTTTAGATCAGAGAACACACTGCACTCTCTCCCGATCAGTGAACACACAGCACTCTCTCTAGATCAGTGAACACACAGCACTCTCTCTAGATCAGAGAACACACTGCACTCTCTCCCGATCAGTGAACACACAGCACTCTCTCTAGATCAGTGAACACACAGCACTCTCTCTAGATCAGTGAACACACAGCACTCTCTCTAGATCAGAGAACACACTGCACTCTCTCCAGATCAGTGAATAGACAGCACTCTCTCTAGATCAGTGACACACAGCACTCCCTCTAAATCATTGAACACACAGCACATTCTCTAGATCAGTAATCACCCAGGACCCTCTCTAGAGCAGTGATCACCCAGCACTCTCCCTAGATCAGTGATCACCCAGCACCCTCTCTAGATCAGTGAACACACAGCACTCTCTCTAGATCAGTGATCACACAGCACTCTCTCCAGATCAGTGAACACACAGCAGCCTCTCTAGATCAGTGACACACAGAACCCTCTCTAGGTCAGTGAACACACAGCAGCCTCTCTAGATCAGTGACACACAGCACCCTCTCTAGATCAGTGAACACACAGCAGCCTCTCTAGATCAGTGAACACCCAGCACCCACTCTAGATCAATGAACACTCAGCACTCTCTCTAGATCAGTGATTACAAAGCACTCTATAGATCAGTGAATACACAGCACTCTCTCTAGATCAGTGATCACCCGGCACCCTCTCTAGATCAGTGATCACCCGGCACCCTCTCTAGATCAGTGATCACACAGCACCCTCTCTAGATCAGTGAACACTCAGCACTCTCTCTAGATCAGTGATTACAAAGCACTCTATAGATCAGTGAATACACAGCACTCTCTCTAGATCAGTGAATACAAAGCACTCTCTCCAGATCAGTGACCAGCCAGCACACTCCCTAGATCAGTGACACACAGCACTCTCTCTAGATCAGTGATCACACAGCACTCTCTCTAGACAGTAAACACACCGCACTTTCTCTCGATCAGTGAATACACAGCACTCTCTATAGATCAGTGACTACACAGCACTCTGTCTAGACCAGTGAATACATAGCACTCTCTACAGATCAGAGATCACCCAGCACTCTCTCTAGATCAGTGAATACACAGCACTCTCTATAGAATAGCGTTCACCCAGCACTCTCTATTGAACAGTGAATACACAGCACCCTCTCCAGATCAGTGACAAGCCAGCACACCCCCTAGATCAGTGATCAGCCAGCACTATATCTAGATCAGTGAATACATAGCACTCTCTATAGATCAGTGACACACAGCACTCTCTCAAGATCAGTGAACACACAGCACTCTCTTTAGATCAGAGAACACACTGCACTCTCTCCCGATCAGTGAACACACAGCACTCTCTCTAGATCAGTGAACACACAGCACTCTCTCTAGATCCGTGAACACACAGCACTCTCTCAAGATCAGTGAACACACAGCACTCTCTCTAGATCAGAGAACACACTGCACTCTCTCCAGATCAGTGAATAGACAGCACTCTCTCTAGATCAGTGACACACAGCACTCCCTCTAAATCATTGAACACACAGCACATTCTCTAGATCAGTAATCACCCAGGACCCTCTCTAGAGCAGTGATCACCCAGCACTCTCCCTAGATCAGTGATCACCCAGCACCCTCTCTAGATCAGTGAACACACAGCACTCTCTCTAGGTCAGTGATCAAACAGCACTCTCTCCAGATCAGTGAACACACAGCACTCACTCGACAACAGTAAACACACAGTACTTTCTCTTGATAAGTGAACACACCGCACTCTCTCTAGATCAGTGATCACACAGCACTCTCTATAGATCAGTGAACACCCAGCACGCTCTCTCGATCAATGAACACACAGCACTCTCTATAGATCAGTGACACTCAGCACTCTCAAGATCAGTGAACACATAGCACTCTCTCAAGATCAGTCAACACACAGCACTCTCTCTAGATCACTGAACACACAGCACTCTCTCTCGTTCAGTGAACGCACAGCACCCTCTCTAGATCATTGAACACACAGCACTCTCTATAGATCAGTGACACACAGCACTCTCTCTAGATCAGTGACACTCAGCACTCTCTCTAGGTCAGTGACACACAGCACTCTCTCCAGATCAGTGAACACACAGCACCCTCTCTAGATCAATGAACACACAGCACTCTCTCTAGATCAGTGAATACACAGCACTTTCTCCAGATCAATGACACACAGCACTTTCTCTAGATCAGTGACACACAGCACTCTATCTAGATCAGTGACACACAGCACTCCCTCTGGATCAGTGAAGACACAGCACTCTCTCTCGATCATTGAACACACAGCACACTCTCTAGATCAGTGATCACACAGCACACTCTCTAGATCAGTGAACACACACTACTCTCTTTAGATCAATGAACACACCGCACTTTCTCTAGATCAGTGAACACACAGCACTCTCTCTCGATCAGTGACACACAGCACTCTCTCTTGGTCAGTCACACACAGCACTCTCTCTAGATCAGAGAACACACTGCACACTCTCCAGATCAATGATCACGAAGCACTCTCTCTAGATCAGTGACACACAGCATTCTCTCTAGTTCAGTGACGCACAGCACTCTCTCCAAATCAGTGAATACACAGCACTCTCTCCAGATCAGTGACACACAGCACTCCATCTAGATCAGTTAATACACAGCACTTTCTCTCAATGAGTGATCACCCAACACTCTCTCTAGATCAGTGAACACACAACACTCTCCCTACATCAGTGATCACACCGCACTATCTCTTGATCAGTAAACACACAGCACTCTATATTGATCAGTGAATACACAGCACTTTCTCTAGATCAGAGATCACACAGCCCTCTCTCTCGACAGTAAACACACAGCATTCTCTGTCGATCAGTGAACACACAGCACTTTCTCTAGATCAGTGAACACACAGCACTCTCTCTAGATCAGTCGACACACAGCATTCTCTAGAACAGTAAATACACAAGCGCTGTGTAAAGATCAGTGATTACACAGCACTTTCTCTAGATCAGCGTCACACAGCACTCTCTCTAGATCAGTGACACACAGCACTCTCTCTAGATCAGAGAACACACTGCACTCTCTCTAGATCACTGATCACACAGCACTCTCTCTAGATCAGTGAATACACAGCACTCTCTCTAGATCAGTAAATACACAGAACTCTCTCTAGATCAGTAAACACACAGCATTATCTCTAGATCAGTGAACACACAGCACTCTCGCTAGATCAGTGAATACACAGCACTCTCCATAGATCAGTTAATACACAGCACTTTCTCTCAATGAGTGATCACCCAACACTCTCTCTAGATCAGTGAACACACAACACTCTCCCTACATCAGTGATCACACCGCACTATCTCTTGATCAGTAAACACACAGCACTCTATATTGATCAGTGAATACACAGCACTTTCTCTAGATCAGAGATCACACAGACCTCTCTCTCGACAGTAAACACACAGCATTCTCTGTCGATCAGTGAACACACAGCACTTTCTCTAGATCAGTGAACACACAGCACTCTCTCTAGATCAGTCGACACACAGCATTCTCTAGAACAGTAAATACACAAGCGCTGTGTAAAGATCAGTGATTACAAAGCACTTTCTCTAGATCAGCGTCACACAGCACTCTCTCTAGGTCAGTGACACACAGCACTCTCTCTAGATCAGAGAACACACTGCACTCTCTCTAGATCACTGATCACACAGCACTCTCTCTAGATCAGTGAATACACAGCACTCTCTCTAGATCAGTAAATACACAGAACTCTCTCTAGATCAGTAAACACACAGCATTATCTCTAGATCAGTGAACACACAGCACCCTCTCTAGATCAATGAACACACAGCACTCTCTCTAGATCAGTGAATACACAGCACTTTCTCTAGATCAGTGACACACAGCACTCTATCTAGATCAGTGACACACAGCACTCTCTCTAGATCAGTGAACACACCGCACTCTCTCTAGATCAGTGAACACACTACACCCTCTCTAGGTCAGTGATCACACAGCACTCTCTCCAGGTCAGTGACACACAGCACTATCTCTAGATCAGAGAACACACTGCACTCTCTTGATCAGTGAACACATAGCACTCTCTCTAGAATAGTAAACACACAGCACTCTCTCTAGATCAGTGACACACAGCACACTCTCTAGATCAGTGAACACACAGCACACTCTCTAGATCAGTGAACACACAGCACTCTCTCTAGTTCAGTGACGCACAGCACTCTCTCCAAATCAGTGAATACACAGCACTCTCTCCAGATCAGTGAAGACACAGCATTCACTCTCGATCAGTGAACACACAGCCCTCTCTCTAGATCAGTGAATACACAGCACTCACTATAGATCAGTTAATACACAGCACTTTCTCTCGATGAGTGATCACCCAACACTCTCTCTAGATCAGTGAATACACAGCACTCTCTATAGGTCAGTTAATACACAGCAGTTTCTCTTGATCAGTGAACACACTGCACTCTCTCTAGATCACTGATCACACAGCACTCTCTCTAGATCAGTGAATACACAGCACTCTCTCTTGATCAGTGAACACACATAACTCTCTCTAGATCAGTAAACATACAGCACTCTATAAAGATCAGTGAATACACAGCACTTTCTCTCGATCAGTGAACACACAGCACTCTTTCTAGATCAGGGAAGACACAGCACTCTCTCTCGATCAGTAAGCACACAGCACACTCTCTAGATCAGTGAACACACAGTACTCTCTTTAGATCAATGAACACAGCGCACTTTCTCTAGATCAGTGAACACACAGCACTATCTAAAGATCAGTGAAAACACAGCACTTTCTCTCGATCAGTGAACACACAGCACTCTGTCTAGATCAGTGAGCACACAGCACTCTCTATAGATCAGTGACACACAGCACTCTCTAAATCAGTGACACACAGCACTCTCTCCAGTTCAGTGAATAGACAGCACTCTCTCTAGATCAGTGACGCACAGCACTCTCTCCAAATCAGTGAATACACAGCACTCTCTCTAGATCAGTGATCACACAGCACTCTCCCTAGGTCAGTGAACACACAGCACCCTCTTTAGATCGTTGAACACACAGCACCCTCGAAAGATGAGTGAACGCCCAGCCCTTTCTCCAGATCAGTGAATACACAGCACTCTCTCTAGATCAGTGATCACACAGCACTCTCTCTAGATCAGTGACACACAGCACTCTCTCTAGGTCAGTGATACACAGCACTCTCACTAGATCAGGGATCACACAGCACTCTCTCTAGGTCAGTGAACACACAACACTGTCTCTAGATCAGTGATCACACAGCACTCTCTCTCGGTCAGGGATACACTGCACTCTCTCTCGATCAGTGATCACACAGCACTCTCTCTCGATCAGTGAACACACAGCACTCTCTCTCGATCAGTGACACACAGCACTCTCTCTAGATCAGTGAACACACAGCACTCACACTAGATCAGTGATCACACAGCACCCTCTCTAGATCAGTAATCACACAGCACTCTCTCTAGGTCAGTGAACACACAGCACTGTCTCTTGATCAGTGATCACACAGCACTCTCTCTAGGTCAGGGACACACTGCACTCTCTCTCGATCAGTGATCACACAGCACTCTCTCTAGATCAGTGAACACACAGCACTCACACTAGATCAGTGATCACACAGCACTCTCTCTAGGTCAGGGACACACTGCACTCTCTCTCGATCAGTGATCACACAGCACTCTCTCTCGATCAGTGACCACACAGCACTCTCTCTAGATCAGTGATCGCACAGCACTCTGTCTAGATCAGTGAACACACAGCACTCTCTCTAGAACAGTAAACACACAGCACTATTTAAAGATCAGTGAAAACACAGCACTTTCTCTCGATCAGTGAACACACAGCACACTCTCTATATCAGTGAATACACAGCACTCTCTATAGATCAGTTAATACACAGCACTTTCTCTCGATGAGTGATCACCCAACACTCTCTCTAGATCAGTGATCACACAGAACTCTCTCAAGATCAGTGATCACACAGCACTCTCTCTCGATCAGTGAATACACAGCACTCTCTATAGATCAGTGATCACACAGCACTTTCTTTCGACCAGTGAGCACACAACACTCTCCCTAGATCAGTGACACACAGCACTCTCTCCAGATCAGTGAATAGACAGCACTCTCTCCAGGTCAGTGACACACAGCACTCCCTCTAGATCAGGGAAGACACAGCACTCTCTCTCGATCAGTGAGCACACAGCACACTCTCTAGATCAGTGAACACACAGAACTCTCTTTAGATCAATGAACACAACGCACTTTCTCTAGATCAGTGAACACACAGCACTCTCTCTAGATCAGTGACACACAGCACTCTCTCTCGGTCAGTGACACACGGCACTCTCACTAGATAAGAGAACACACTGCACACTCTCTAGATCAATGATCACACAGCACTCTCTCTAGATCAGTGACACACAGCATTCTCTCCAAATCAGTGAATACACAGCACTCTCTCTAGATCAGTGAAGACACAGCATTCACTCTCGATCAGTGAACACACAGCACACTCTCTATATCAGTGAATACACAGCACTCTCTATAGATCAGTTAATACACAGCACTTTCTCTCGATGAGTGATCACCCAACACTCTCTCTAGATCAGTGATCACACAGCACTCTCTCAAGATCAGTGATCACACAGCACTCTCTCAAGATCAGTGATCACACAGCACTCTCTCTAGATCAGTGAATACACAGCACGCTCTATAGATCAGTGATCACACAGCACTCTCTCTAGAAACTAAACACACAGCATTCTCTATCGATCAGTGAATACACAGCACTTTCTCTAGATCAGTGACACACAGCATTCTCTCAATATCAGTGACGCACAGCACTCACTCTCGATCAGTGAATACACAGCACTCTCTATAGATCAGTTAATACACAGCAATTTCTCTTGATCAGTGAACACTCTGCACTCTCTCTAGATCAGTGATCACACAGCACTTTCTTTCGATCAGTGAACACACAACACTCTCCCTAGATCAGTGATCACACAGCACTCTCTCTAGATCAGTGATCACACAGCACTCTCTCTAGATCAGTCAACACACAGCTATCTCTAGAACAGTAAATACACAAGCACTGTGTAAAGATCAGTGAATACACAGCACGTTATCTCGATCAGTGAACACACAGCACCTTCTATAGATCAGTGATCACACAGCACTCTCTCAAGATCAGTGATCACACAGCACTCTCTCAAGATCAGTGATCACACAGCACTCTCTCAAGATCAGTGATCACACAGCTCTCTCTTTAGATCAGAGAACACACTGCACACTCTCTAGATCAATGATCACACAGCACTCTCTCTAGATCAGTGAACACACAACACTCTCCCCAGGTCAGTGATCACACAGCACTCTCTCTTGATCAGTAAACACACAGCACTCTCTATCGATCAGTGAATACACAGCACTTTCTCTAGATCAGTGAGCACACAGCCCTCTCTCAAGACAGTAAACACACAGCATTCTCTGTCGATCAGTGAATACACAGCACTTTCTCTAGATCAGTGAACACACAGCACTCTCTCTAGATCAGTCAACACACAGCATTCTCTAGAACAGTAAATACACAAGCACTGTGTAATGGTCAGTGAATACACAGCACTTGTTCTCGATCAGTGAACACACAGCACTCTCTCTAGATCAGTGACACACAGCACTCTCTCTAGATCAGAGAACACACTGCACTCTCTCTAGATCACTGATCACACAGCACTCTCTCTAGATCAGTGAATACACAGCACTTTCTCTCGATCAGTGAACACACAGCACTCTGTCTAGATCAGTGACCACACAGCACTCTCTATAGATCAGTGACACACAGCACTCTCTAAATCAGTGACACACAGCACTCTCTCCAGATCAGTGAATAGACAGCACTCTCTCTAGATCAGTGACACACAGCACTCCCTCTAGATCAGTGAAGACACAGCACTCTCTCTCGATCAGTGAAAACACAGCACACTCTCTATATCAGTGAACACACAGTACTCTCTTTAGATCAATGAACACAAAGCACTTTCTCTAGATCAGTGAACACACAGCACTCTCTCTAGATCAGTGACACACAGCACTCTCTCTCGGTCAGTGACACACAGCACTCTCTCTAGATCAGAGAACACACTGCACACTCTCTAGATCAATGTTCACACAGCACTCTCTCTAGATCAGTGACACACAGCATTCTTTCTAGTTCAGTGTCGCACAGAAATCTCTCCAAATCAGTGAATACACAGCACTCTCTCTCGATCAGTGATCACACAGCACTCTCTCTCGATCAGTGAACACACAGCACCCTCTTTAGATCATTAAACACACAGCACCCTCGAAAGATGAGTGAACACACAGCCCTTTCTCCACATCAGTGAATACACAGCACTTTCTCTAGATCAGTGACACACAGCACTCTCTCTAGGTCAGGGACACACTGCACTCTCTCTCGATCAGTGATCACACAGTACTCTCTCTCGATCAGTGACCACACAGCACTCTCTCTAGATCAGTGACACACAGCACTCTCTCTAGATCAGTGAACACACAGCACTCTCACTGGATCAGTGATCACACAGCACTCTCTCTAGGTCAGTGAACACACAGCACTGTCTCTAGATCAGTGATCACAGAGCACTCTCTCTAGGTCAGGGACACACTGCACTCTCTCTCGATCAGTGATCACAGATCAGTCTCTCTCGATCAGTGACCACACAGCACTCTCTCTAGATGAGTGATCGCACAGCACTCTGTCTAGATCAGTGACACACAGCACTCCCTCTAGATCAGTGAAGACACAGCATTCACTCTCGATCAGTGAACACACAGCACACTCTCTATATCAGTGAATACACAGCACTCTCTATAGATCAGTTAATACACAGCACTTTCTCTCGATGAGTGATCACCCAACACTCTCTCTAGATCAGTGATCACACAGCACTCTCTCAAGATCAGTGATCACACAGCACTCTCTCTAGATCAGTGAATACACAGCACTTTCTCTAGATCGGTGACACACAGCATTCTCTCAATATCAGTGACGCACAGCACTCACTCTCGATCAGTGAATACACAGCACTCTCTATAGATCAGTTAATACACAGCAATTTCTCTTGATCAGTGATCACACAGCACTCTCTCTAGATCAGTGATCACACAGCACTCTCTCTAGATCAGTCAACACACAGCATTCTCTAGAACTGTAAATACACAAGCACTGTGTAAAGATCAGTGAATACACAGCACTTCATCTCGATCAGTGAACACACAGCACCTTCTATAGATCAGTGATCACACAGCACTCTCTCAAGATCAGTGATCACACAGCTCTCTCTTTAGATCAATGAACACACAGCACTCTCTATAGATCAGTGATCACACAGCACTCTCTCTAGATCAGTGAACACACAACACTCTCCCTAGGTCAGTGATCACACAGCACTCTCTCTCGGTCAGTGACACACGGCACTCTCTCTAGATCAGAGAACACACTGCACACTCTCTAGATCAGTGACACACAGCATTCTCTCTAGTTCAGTGACGCACTGCACTCTCTCCAAATCAGTGAATACACAGCACTCCCTCTAGATCAGTGAAGACACAGCATTCACTCTCGATCAGTGAACACACAGCACACTCTCTATATCAGTGAATACACAGCACTCTCTATAGATCAGTTAATACACAGCACTTTCTCTCGATGAGTGATCACCCAACACTCTCTCTAGATCAGTGATCACACAGCACTCTCTCAAGATCAGTGATCACACAGCACTCTCTCTAGATCAGTGAATACATAGCACGCTCTATAGATCAGTGATCACACAGCACTCTCTCTAGACACTAAACACACAGCATTCTCTATCGATCAGTGAATACACAGCACTTTCTCTAGATCAGTGACACACAGCATTCTCTCAATATTAGTGACGCACAGCACTCACTCTCGATCAGTGAAGACACAGCACTCTCTCTCGATCAGTTAATACACAGCAATTTCTCTTGATCAGTGAACACACTGCACTCTCTCTAGATCAGTGATCACACAGCACTTTCTTTCGATCAGTGAACACACAACACTCTCCCTAGATCAGTGATCACACAGCACTCTCTCTAGATCAGTCAACACACAGCATTCTCTAGAACAGTAAATACACAAGCACTGTGTGTGTAAAGATCAGTGAATACACAGCACCTTCTATAGATCAGTGATCACACAGCACTCTCTCAAGATCAGTGATCACACAGCTCTCTCTTTAGATCAATGAACACACAGCACTCTCTATAGATCAGTGACCACACAGCACTTTCTTTCGATCAGTGAACACACAACACTCTCCCTAGATCAGTGATCACACAGCACTCTCTCTAGATCAGTGATCACACAGCACTCTCTCTAGATCAGTCAACACACAGCATTCTCTAGAACAGTAAATACACAAGCACCGTGTGTGTAAAGATCAGTGAATACACAGCACCTTCTATAGATCAGTGATCACACAGCACTCTCTCAAGATCAGTGATCACACAGCTCTCTCTTTAGATCAATGAACACACAGCACTCTCTATAGATCAGTGACCACACAGCACTCTCTCTAGATCAGTGAACACACAACACTCTCCCTAGGTCAGTGATCACACAGCACTCTCTCTTGATCAGTAAACACACAGCACTCTCTATCGATCAGTGATTACACAGCCCTCTCTCCAGACAGTAAACACACAGCATTCTCTGTCGATCAGTGAATACACAGCACTTTCTCTAGATCAGTGAACACACAGCACGCTCTCTAGATCAGTCAACACACAGCATTCTCTAGAACAGTAAATACACAAGCACTGTGTAATGGTCAGTGAATACACAGCACTTGTTCTCGATCAGTGAACACACAGCACTCTCTCTAGATCAGTGACACACAGCACTCTCTCTAGATCAGAGAACACAGCACTCTCTAAATCAGTGACACAAAGCACTCTCTCCAGATCAGTGAATAGACAGCACTCTCTCTAGATCACTGATCACACAGCACTCTCTCTAGATCAGTGAATACACAGCACTTTCTCTCGATCAGTGAACACACAGCACTCTGTCTAGATCAGTGACCACACAGCACTCTCTATAGATCAGTGACACACAGCACTCTCTAAATCAGTGACACAAAGCACTCTCTCCAGATCAGTGAATAGACAGCACTCTCTCTAGATCAGTGACACACAGCACTCCCTCTAGATCAGTGAAGACACAGCACTCTCTCTCGATCAGTGAACACACAGCACACTCTCTATATCAGTGAACACACAGTACTCTCTTTAGATCAATGAACACACCGCACTTTCTCAAGATCAGTGAACACACAGCACTCTCTCTAGATCAGTGACACAGAGCACTCTCTCTCGGTCAGTGACACACAGCACTCTCTCTAGATCAGAGAACACACTGCACACTCTCTAGATCAATGATCACACAGCACTCTCTCTAGATCAGTGACACACAGCATTCTCTCTAGTTCAGTGACGCACAGAACTCTCTCCAAATCAATGAATACACAGCACTCTCTCTAGATCAGTGATCACACAGCACTCTCCCTAGGTCAGTGAACACACAGCACCCTCTTTAGATCATTGAACACACAGCACCCTCGAAAGATGAGTGAACACACAGCCCTTTCTCCAGATCAGTGAATACACAGCATTTTCTCTAGATCAGTGACACACAGCACTCTCTCTAGATCAGTGATCACACAGCACTCTCTCTAGATCAGTGACACACAGCACTCTCTCTAGGTCAGTGATACACAGCACTCTCTCTTGATTTGAGAACACACTGCACTCTCTCTCGATCAGTGATCACACAGCACTCTCTATAGATCAGTGACACACAGCACTCTCTCTAGATCAGTGAACACACAGCACTCTCAGTAGATCAGTGATCACACAGCACTCTCTCTAGGTCAGTGAACACACAGCACTGTCTCTAGATCAGTGATCACACAGCACTCTCTCTATGTCAGGGACACACTGCACTCTCTCTCGATCAGTGATCACACAGCACTCTCTCTAGATCAGTGACACACAGCATTCTCTCTAGTTCAGTGACGCACAGCACACTCTCTATATCAGTGAATAGACAGCACTCTCTCTAGATCAGTGACACACAGCATTCCCTCTAGATCAGGGAAGACACAGCACTCTCTCTAGATCAGTGAACACACAGAACTCTCTTTAGATCAATGAACACAACGCACTTTCTCTAGATCAGTGAACACACAGCACTCTGTCTAGATCAGTGAACAGACAGCACCCTCTATAGCTCAGTGATCACCCAACACTCTCTCTAGAACAGTGACACACAGCACTCTCTCTAGATCAGAGAACACACTCCACTCTCTCTAGATCACTGATCACACAGCACTCTCTCTAGATCTGTGAATACACAGCACTTTCTCTCGATCAGTGAAGACACAGCACTCTCACTAGATCAGTGAACACACAGAACTCTCTCTAGACCAGTAAACACACAGCACCCTCTCTAGGTCAATGAACACCCAGCACTCTCTCTAGATCAGTGACACACAGCACTCTCTCTAGATCAGTGAACACACAGCACTCTCTCTAGATCAGTGAACACACAGCACTCTCTCTACATCAGTGATCACACAGCACTCCCTCTAGATCAGTGAACACACTACACCCTCTCTAGCTCAGTGATCACACAGCACTCTCTCTCGATCAGTGACACACAGCAACCTCTATAGATCAGTGACACACAGCACTCTCTCTAGATCAGAGAACACACTGCACTCTCTCTCGATCAGTGAACACACAGCACTCTCACTAGATCAGTGATCACACAGCACTCTCTCTAGAATAGTAAACACACAGCACTATCTAAAGATCAGTGAAAACACAGCACACTCTCTCTAGATCAGTGAACACACAGTACTCTCTTTAGGTCAATGAACACACCGCACATTCTCTAGATCAGTGAACACAGAGCACTCTCTCTAGATCAGTGATCACAGAGCACTCTCTCTAGATCAGTGACACACAGCACTCTCTCTAGATCAGAGACACACAGCACTCTCTCTAGATCAGAGAACACACTGCACACTCTCTAGATCAATGATCACACAGCACTCTCTCTACATCAGTGACACACAGCACTCTCTAGATCAGTGAATACACAGCACTTTCTCTAGATCGGTGATCACACAGCACTCTCTCTCGATCAGTGAACACACAACACTCTCCCTAGATCAGTGATCTCACAGCACTCTCTCTTGATCAGTAAACACACAGCACTCTCTATCGATCAGTGAATACACAGCACTTTCTCTAGATCAGTGATCACACAGCACTCTCTCTAGATCAGTCAACACAAAGCACTCTCTCAAGATCAGTGAACACACAGCACTCTCTCTAGATCAGTGATCACACAGCACTCTCTCTAGCTCAGTGATACACAGCACTCTCTCTAGGTCAGTGATCCACAGTACTCTCTCTAGATTAGAGAACACACTGCACTATCTCTCGATCAGTGATCACACAGCACTCTCTGTAGATCAGTGACACACTGCACTCTCTCTCGATCAGTGAAGACACAGCACTCTCTCCAGATCAGTGAATAGACAGCACTCTCTCTAGATCAGTGAACACACAGTACTCTCTTTAGGTCAATGAACACACCGCACTTTCTCTAGATCAGTGAACACCCAGCACCCTCTCTAGATCAGTGATCACCCGACACTCTCTCTCGATCAGTGAACGCCCAGCACTCTCTCTAGATCAGTGAACACCCAGCACCCTCTCTAGATCAGTGATCACCCGACACTCTCTCTAGATCAGTGAACGCCCAGCACTCTCTCTAGATCAGTGAACACCCAGCACTCTCTCTATATCAGTGAACACCCAGCACTCTCTCTAGATCAGTGAACATCCCGCACCCTCTCTAGATCAGTGATCACCCAGCACTCTCACTAGATCAGTGAAAACCCAGCACTCTCGCTAGATCAGTGAACACACAGCACTCTCTCTAGATCAGTCATCACACAGCACTCTCTCTAGATCAGTGAACACCGAGTCCTCTCTCGATCAGTAATCACACAGCACTCCCTCAAGATCAGTGAACTCGCAGCACTCTCTATATATCAGTAATCACACAGCACACTCTCTAGATCAGTGAACACCCAGCACTCTCTCTAGATCAGTGATCACCCAGCACTCTCTCTAGATCAGTGAACACCCAGCACTCTCTCTAGATCAGTGAACACCCAGCACTCTCTCTAGATCAGTGAACACCCAGCACTCTCTCTAGATCAGTGATCACACAGCACTCTCGCTAGATCAGTGAACACACAGCACTCACTCGAGATCAGTAATCACACAGCACTCTCTCTAGATCAGTGAACACCGAGTACTCTCTCGATCAGTAATCACACAGCACTCCCTCTAGTTCAGTGAACACTCATCACTCTCTCTAGATCAGTGAACACAAAACACTCTCTCTAGATCAGTCATCACACAGCACTCTCTCTAGATCAGTGAACACCGAGTACTCTCTCGATCAGTAATCACACAGCACTCCCTCTAGATCAGTGAACACACAGCACTCTCTCTAGATCAGTGAACACACAGCACTCTCTCTAGATCAGTGAACACAAAGCACTCTCTCTAGATCAGTAATCACACAGCACTCTCTCTAGATCAGTGAACACCGAGTACTCTCTCGGTCAGTAATCACACAGCACTCCCTCTAGATCAGTGAACACCCAGCACTCTCTATATATCAGTAATCACACAGCATACTCTCTAGATCAGTGATCACCCAGCACTCTCTCTAGATCAGTGAACACCCAGCACCCTCTCTAGATCATTGATCACACAGCACTCTCTCTAGATCAGTGACACACAGCACTCTCTCTAGATCAGTGAACACCCAGCATTCTCTCTAGATCAGTGAACACCCAGCACTCTCTCTAGATCAGTGAACACCCAGCACTCTCTCTAGATCAGTGATCACCCAGCACTCTCTCTAGATCAGTGAACACCCAGTACTCTCTCTAGACCAGTGAACACCCAGCACCCTCTCTAGATCAGTGAACACCCAGCACTCTCTCTAGATCAGTGAACACCCAGCACTCTCTCTAGATCAGTGAACACCCAGCACTCTCTCTAGATCAGTGAACACCCAGCATTCTCTCTAGATCAGTGAACACACAGCACTCTCGCTAGATCAGTGAACACACAGCACTCTCTCGAGATCAATAATCACACAGCACTCTCTCTACATCAGTGAACACCGAGTACTCTCTCGATCAGTAATCACACAGCACTCCCTCTAGATCAGTGAACACTCATCACTCTCTCTAGATCAGTGAACACAAAGCACTCTCTCTAGATCAGTAATCACACAGCACTCTCTCTAGATCAGTGAACACCGAGTACTCTCTCGATCAGTAATCACACAGCACTCCCTCTAGATCAGTGAACACCCAGCACTCTCTATAGGTCAGTAATCACACAGCACTCTCTCTAGATCAGTGAACACCGAGTACTCTCTCGATCAGTAATCACACAGCACTCTCTCTAGATCAGTGAACACCCAGCACTCTCTCTAGATCAGTGAACATCGAGCTCCCTCTCGAGATCAGTGATCACCCAGCACTCTCTCTAGAACAGTGAACACCCAGCAGTCTCTCTCGATCAGTGAACACCCAGCACTCTCACTAGATCAGTGAACACCCAGCACTCTCGCTAGATCAGTGAACACACAGCACTCTCTCTAGATCAGTAATCACACAGCACTCTCTCTAGATCAGTGAACACCGAGTACTCTCTCGATCAGTAATCACACAGCACTCCCTCTAGATCAGTGAACTCGCAGCACTCTCTATTAATCAGTAATCACACAGCACACTCTCTAGATCAGTGAACACCCAGCACCCTCTCTAGATCAGTGATCACCCAGCACTCTCTCTAGATCAGTGAACACCCAGCACACTCTCTAGATCAGTGATCACACAGCACTCTCTCTAGATCAGTGACACACAGCACTCTCTCTAGATCAGTGATCACCCAGCACTCTCCATAGAACAGTGAACACCCAGCACTCTCTCTATATTAGTGATTACCCAGCACTCTCTCTATATCAGTGAACACCCAGCATTCTCTCTAGATCAGTGAACACACAGCACTCTCTCTAGATCAGGGAACACCCAGCACTCTCTATAGATCAGTAATCACACAGCACTCTCTCTAGATCAGTGAACACCCAGCACTCTCTCTAGATCAGTGAACATCGAGCTCCCTCTCGAGATCAGTGATCACACAGCACTCTCTCTAGAACAGTGAACACCCAGCAGTCTCTCTCGATCAGTGAACACCCAGCACTCTCACTAGATCAGTGAACACCCAGCACTCTCGCTAGATCAGTGAACACACAGCACCCTCTCTAGATCAGTCATCACCCAGCACTCTCTCTAGATCAGTGAACACCCAGTACTCTCTCTAGATCAGTGAACACCCAGCACTCTCTCTAGATCAGTGAACACCCAGCACTCTCTCTAGATCAGTCATCACCCAGCACTCTCTCTAGATCAGTGAACACCCAGTACTCTCTCTAGATCAGTGAACACCCAGCACTCTCTCTAGGTCAGTGAACACCCAGCACCCTCTCTAGATCAGTGATAACCCAGCACTCTCTCTAGATCAGTGAACACCCAGCACTCTCTCTAGATCAGTGAACACCCAGCACTCTCTCTAGATCAGTGAACACCCAGCACTCTCTCTAGATCAGTGAACACACAGCACTCTCGCTAGATCAGTGAACACACAGCACTCTCTCGAGATCAGTAATCACACAGCACTCTCTCTAGATCAGTGAACACCGAGTACTCTCTCGATCAGTAATCACACACCACTCCCTCTAGTTCAGTGAACACTCATCACTCTCTCTAGATCAGTGAACACAAAGCACTCTCTCTAGATCAGTAATCACACAGCACTCTCTCTAGATCAGTGAACACCGAGTACTCTCTCGATCAGTAATCACACAGCACTCCCTCTAGATCAGTGAACACACAGCACTCTCTCTAGATCAGTGAACACAAAGCACTCTCTCTAGATCAGTGAACACAAAGCACTCTCTCAAGATCAGTGATCACACAGCACTCTCTCTAGATCAGTGAATACACAGCACTCCCTCTAGATCAGTGAACACACAGCACTCTCTCTAGATCAGTGAACACAAAGCACTCTCTCTAGATCAGTAATCACACAGCACTCTCTCTAGATCAGTGAACGCCGAGTACTCTCTCGATCAGTAATCGCACAGCACTCCCTCTAGATCAGTGAACACCCAGCACTCTCTATATATCAGTAATCACACAGCACACTCTCTAGATCAGTGAACACCTAGCACCCTCTCTTGATCAGTGATCACCCAGCACTCTCTCTAGATCAGTGAACACCCAACACCCTCTCGAGATCAGTGATCACACAGCACTCTCTCTAGATCAGTGACACACAGCACTCTCTCTAGATCAGTGATCACTCAGCACTCTCCATAGAACAGTGAACACCCAGCACTCTCTCTAGATCAGTGATTACCCAGCACTCTCTCTAGATCAGAGAACACCCAGCATTCTCTCTCGATCAGTGAACACCCAGCACTCTCTCTCGATCAGTGAACACCCAGCACTCTCACTAGATCAGTGAACACCCAGCACTCTCGCTAGATCAGTGAACACACAGCACTCTCTCTAGATCAGTAATCACACAGCACTCTCTCTAGATCAGTGAACACCGAGTACTCTCTCGATCAGTAATCACACAGCACTCCCTCTAGATCAGTGAACTCGCAGCACTCTCTATTAATCAGTAATCACACAGCACACTCTCTAGATCAGTGAACACCCAGCACCCTCTCTAGATCAGTGATCACCCAGCACTCTCTCTAGATCAGTGAACACCCAGCACACTCACTAGATCAGTGATCACACAGCACTCTCTCTAGATCAGTGACACACAGCACTCTCTCTAGATCAGTGATCACCCAGCACTCTCCATAGAACAGTGAACACCCAGCACTCTCTCTATATCAGTGATTACCCAGCACTCTCTCTATATCAGTGAACACCCAGCATTCTCTCTAGATCAGTGAACACACAGCACTCTCTCTAGATCAGTGAACACCCAGCACTCTCTCTAGATCAGTCATCACCCAGCACTCTCTCTAGATCAGTGAACACCCAGTACTCTCTCTAGATCAGTGAACACCCAGCACTCTCTCTAGATCAGTGAACACCCAGCACTCACTCTAGATCAGTCATCACCCAGCACTCTCTCTAGATCAGTTAACACCCAGTACTCTCTCTAGATCAGTGAACACCCAGCACTCTCTCTAGATCAGTGAACACCCAGCACCCTCTCTAGATCAGTGATAACCCAGCACTCTCTCTAGATCAGTGAACACCCAGCACTCTCTCTAGATCAGTGAACACCCAGCACTCTCTCTAGATCAGTGAACACCCAGCACTCTCTCTTGATCAGTGAACACACAGCACTCTCGCTAGATCAGTGAACACACAGCACTCTCTCGATCAGTAATCACACACCACTCCCTCTAGTTCAGTGAACACTCATCACTCTCTCTAGATCAGTGAACACAAAGCACTCTCTCTAGATCAGTAATCACACAGCACTCTCTCTAGATCAGTGAACACCGAGTACTCTCTCGATCAGTAATCACACAGCACTCCCTCTAGATCAGTGAACACACAGCACTCTCTCTAGATCAGTGTACACAAAGCACTCTCTCTAGATCAGTAATCACACAGCACTCTCTCTACATCAGTGAACGCCGAGTACTCTCTCGATCAGTAATCGCACAGCACTCCCTCTAGATCAGTGAACACCCAGCACTCTCTATATATCAGTAATCACACAGCACACTCTCTAGATCAGTGAACACCTAGCACCCTCTCTTGATCAGTGATCACCCAGCACTCTCTCTAGATCAGTGAACACCCAGCACCCTCTCGAGATCAGTGATCACCCAGCACTCTCTCTAGATCAGTGACACACAGCACTCTCTCTAGATCAGTGATCACTCAGCACTCTCCATAGAACAGTGAACACCCAGCACTCTCTCTAGATCAGTGATTACCCAGCACTCTCTCTAGATCAGAGAACACCCAGCAATCTCTCTCGATCAGTGAACACCCAGCACTCTCTCTAGATCAGTGAACACCCAGCACCCTCTCTAGATCAGTGATCACCCAACACTCTCTCTAGATCAATGAACACCCAGCACTCCCTCTATATCAGTGAACACCCAACACTCTCTCTAGATCAGTGAACATCCAGCACCCTCTCTAGATCAGTGATCACCCAGCACTCTCTCTATATCAGTGAACACCCAGCACTCTCTCTAGATCAGTGAACATCCAGCACCCGCTCTAGATCAGTGAACATCCAGCACTCTCGCTAGATCAGTGGACACACAGCACTCTCTCTAGATCAGTAATCACACAGCACTCACTCTAGATCAGTGAACACCGAGTACTCTCTCGATCAGTAATCACACAGCACTCCCTCTAGATCAGTGAGCACTCATCACTCTCTCTAGATCAGTGAACACAAAGCACTCTCTCTAGATCAGTAATCACACAGCACTCTCTCTAGATCAGTGAACACCGAGTACTCTCTCGATCAGTAATCACACAGCACTCCCTCTAGATCAGTGAACACCCAGCACTCTCTATAGATCAGTAATCACACAGCACTCTCTCTAGATCAGTGAACACCCAGCACTCTCTCTAGATCATTGATCACCCAGCACTCTCTCTAGATCAGTGAACACCCAGCACCCTCTCTAGATCAGTGAACACCCAGCACTCTCTCTAGATCAGTGAACACCCAGCACTCTCTCTAGATCAGTGAACACCCAGCACTCTCTCTAGATCAGTGAACACCCAGCACTCTCTCTAGATCAGTGAACACACAGCACTCTCGCTAGATCAGTGAACACACAGCACTCTCTCGAGATCAGTAATCACACAGCACTCTCTCTACATCAATGAACACCGAGTACGCTCTCGATCAGTAATCACACAGCACTCCCTCTAGATCAGTGAACACCCAGCACTCTCTCTAGATCAGTGAACACACAGCACTCTCGCTAGATCAGTGAACACACAGCACTCTCTCGAGATCAGTAATCACACAGCACTCTCTCTAGATCAGTGAACACCGAGTACTCTCTCGATCAGTAATCACACAGCACTCTCTCTACATCAGTGAACACCGAGTACTCTCTCGATCAGTAATCACACAGCACTCCCTCTAGATCAGTGAACTCGCAGCACTCTCTATTAATCAGTAATCACACAGCACACTCTCTAGATCAGTGAACACCCAGCACCCTCTCTAGATCAGTGATCACCCAGCACTCTCTCTAGATCAGTGAACACCCAGCACACTCACTAGATCAGTGATCACACAGCACTCTCTCTAGATCAGTGACACACAGCACTCTCTCTAGATCAGTGATCACCCAGCACTCTCCATAGAACAGTGAACACCCAGCACTCTCTCTATATCAGTGATTACCCAGCACTCTCTCTATATCAGTGAACACCCAGCATTCTCTCTAGATCAGTGAACACACAGCACTCTCTCTAGATCAGTGAACACCCAGCACTCTCTCTAGATCAGTCATCACCCAGCACTCTCTCTAGATCAGTGAACACCCAGTACTCTCTCTAGATCAGTGAACACCCAGCACTCTCTCTAGATCAGTGAACACCCAGCACTCACTCTAGATCAGTCATCACCCAGCACTCTCTCTAGATCAGTTAACACCCAGTACTCTCTCTAGATCAGTGAACACCCAGCACCCTCTCGAGATCAGTGATCACCCAGCACTCTCTCTAGATCAGTGACACACAGCACTCTCTCTAGATCAGTGATCACTCAGCACTCTCCATAGAACAGTGAACACCCAGCACTCTCTCGAGATCAGTCATCACCCAGCACTCTCTCTAGATCAGAGAACACCCAGCATTCTCTCTCGATCAGTGAACACCCAGCACTCTCTCTAGATCAGTGAACACCCAGCACCCTCTCTAGATCAGTGATCACCCGACACTCTCTCTAGATCAGTGAATGCCCAATACTCTCTCTAGATCAATGAACACCCAGCACTCTCTCTATATCAGTGAACACCCAGCACTCTCTCTAGATCAGTGAACATCCAGCACCCTCTCTAGATCAGTGATCACCCAGCACTCTCTCTATATCAGTGAACACCCAGCACTCACTCTAGATCAGTGAACACCCAGCACCCGCTCTAGATCAGTGAACATCCAGCACTCTCGCTAGATCAGTGGACACACAGCACTCTCTCTAGATCAGTAATCACACAGCACTCACTCTAGATCAGTGAACACCGAGTACTCTCTTGATCAGTAATCACACAGCACTCCCTCTAGATCAGTGAACACTCATCACTCTCTCTAGATCAGTGAACACAAAGCACTCTCTCTAGATCAGTAATCACACAGCACTCTCTCTAGATCAGTGAACACCGAGTACTCTCTCGATCAGTAATCACACAGCACTCCCTCTAGATCAGTGAACACCCAGCACTCTCTATAGATCAGTAATCACACAGCACTCTCTCTAGATCAGTGAACACCGAGTACTCTCTCGATCAGTAATCACACAGCACTCCCTCTAGATCAGTGAACACCCAGCACTCTCTATATATCAGTAATCACACAGCACACTCTCTAGATCAGTGAACATCCAGCACCCTCTCTCGATCAGTGATCACCCAGCACTCTCTCTAGATCAGTGAACACCCAGCACCCTCTCTAAATCAGTGATCACACAGCACTCTCTCTAGATCAGTGACACACAGCACTCTCTCTAGATCAGTGATCACCCAGCACTCTCCATAGAACAGTGAACACCCAGCACTCTCTCTAGATCAGTGATTACCCAGCACTCTCTCTAGATCAGTGAACACCCAGCATTCTCTCTAGATCAGTGAACACCCAGCACTCTCTCTAGATCAGTGAACACCCAGCACTCTCTCTTGATCAGTGAACACCCAGCACTCTCTCTAGATCAGTGAACACCCAGCACTCTCTCTAGATCAGTGAACACCCAGCACTCTCTCGAGATCAGTAATCACACAGCACTCTCTCTACATCAATGAACACCGAGTACTCTCTCGATCAGTAATCACACAGCACTCCCTCTAGATCAGTGAACACCCAGCACTCTCTCGAGATCAGTGAACACACAGCACTCTCGCTAGATCAGTGAACACACAGCACTCTCTCGAGATCAGTAATCACACAGCACTCTCTCTACATCAGTGAACACCGAGTACTCTCTCGATCAGTAATCACACAGCACTCCCTCTAGATCAGTGAACACTCATCACTCTCTCTAGATCAGTGAACACAAAGCACTCTCTCGAGATCAGTAATCACACAGCACTCTCTCTAGATCAGTGAACACCGAGTACTCTCTCGATCAGTAATCACACAGCACTCCCTCTAGATCAGTGAACACCCAGCACTCTCTATAGATCAGTAATCCCACAGCACTCTCTCTAGATCAGTGAACACCCAGCACCCTCTCTAGATCAGTGAACACCCAGCACTCTCTCTAGATCAGTGAACACCCAGCACTCTCTCTAGATCAGTGAACACCCAACACTCTCTCTAGATCGGTGAACACCCAGCACTCTCTCGAGATCAGTGAACACACAGCACTCTCGCTAGATCAGTGAACACACAGCACTCTCTCGAGATCAGTAATCACACAGCACTCTCTTTAGATCAATGAACACCGAGTACTCTCTCGATCAGTAATCACACAGCACTCCCTCTAGATCAGTGAACACACAGCACTCTCGCTGGATCAGTGAACACACAGCACTCTCTCGAGATCAGTAATCACACAGCACTCTCTCTACATCAATGAACACCGAGTACTCTCTCGATCAGTAATCACACAGCACTCCCACTAGATCAGTGAACACACAGCACTCTCGCTAGATCAGTGAACACACAGCACTCTCTCGAGATCAGTAATCACACAGCACTCTCTCTACATCAATGAACACCGAGTACTCTCTCGATCAGTAATCGCACAGCACTCCCTCTAGATCAGTGAACACCCAGCACTCTCTATATATCAGTACTCACACAGCACACTCTCTAGATCAGTGAACACCTAGCACCCTCTCTTGATCAGTGATCACACAGCACTCTCTCTAGATCAGTGAATAGCCAGCACCCTCTCGAGATCAGTGATCACCCAGCATTCTCTCTAGATCAGTGACACACAGCACTCTCTCTAGATCAGTGATCACTCAGCACTCTCCATAGAACAGTGAAAACCCAGCACTCTCTCTAGATCAGTGATTACCCAGCACTCTCTCTAGATCAGAGAACACCCAGCATTCTCTCTAGATCAGTGAACACCCAGCAGTCTCTCTAGATCAGTGAACACCCAGCACTCTCTCTAGATCAGTGATAACCCAGCACTCTCTCTAGATCAGTGAACACCCAGCACTCTCTCTAGATCAGTGAACACCCAGCACTCTCTCTAGATCAGTGAACACACAGCACTCTCTCTAGATCAGTGAACACACAGCACTCTCGCTAGATCAGTGAACACACAGCACTCTCTCGAGATCAGTAATCACACAGCACTCTCTCTAGATCAGTGAACACCGAGTACTCTCTCGATCAGTAATCACACACCACTCCCTCTAGTTCAGTGAACACTCATCACTCTCTCTAGATCAGTGAACACAAAGCACTCTCTCTAGATCAGTAATCACACAGCACTCTCTCTAGATCAGTGAACACCGAGTACTCTCTCGATCAGTAATCACACAGCACTCCCTCTAGATCAGTGAACACACAGCACTCTCTCTAGATCAGCGAACACAAAGCACTCTCTCTAGATCAGTGAACACAAAGCACTCTCTCAAGATCAGTGATCACACAGCACTCTCTCTAGATCAGTGAATACACAGCACTCCCTCTAGATCAGTGAACACACAGCACTCTCTCTAGATCAGTGAACACAAAGCACTCTCTCTAGATCAGTAATCACACAGCACTCTCTCTAGATCAGTGAACGCCGAGTACTCTCTCGATCAGTAATCGCACAGCACTCCCTCTAGATCAGTGAACACCCAGCACTCTCTATATATCAGTAATCACACAGCACACTCTCTAGATCAGTGAACACCTAGCACCCTCTCTTGATCAGTGATCACCCAGCACTCTCTCTAGATCAGTGAACACCCAGCACCCTCTCGAGATCAGTGATCACCCAGCACTCTCTCTAGATCAGTGACACACAGCACTCTCTCTAGATCAGTGAACACCGAGTACTCTCTCGATCAGTAATCACACACCACTCCCTCTAGTTCAGTGAACACTCATCACTCTCTCTAGATCAGTGAACACAAAGCACTCTCTCTAGATCAGTAATCACACAGCACTCTCTCTAGATCAGTGAACACCTAGCACCCTCTCTTGATCAGTGATCACCCAGCACTCTCTCTAGATCAGTGAACACCCAGCACCCTCTCGAGATCAGTGATCACCCAGCACTCTCTCTAGATCAGTGACACACAGCACTCTCTCTAGATCAGTGATCACTCAGCACTCTCCATAGAACAGTGAACACCCAGCACTCTCTCTAGATCAGTGATTACACAGCACTCTCTCTAGATCAGAGAACACCCAGCATTCTCTCTCGATCAGTGAACACCCAGCACTCTCTCTAGATCAGTGAACACCCAGCACCCTCTCTAGATCAGTGATCACCCGACACTCTCTCTAGATCAGTGAACGCCCAACACTCTCTCTAGATCAATGAACACCCAGCACTCTATCTATATCAGTGAACACCAAGCACTCTCTCTAGATCAGTGAACATCCAGCACCCTCTCTAGATCAGTGATCACCCAGCACTCTCTCTATATCAGTGAACACCCAGCACTCTCTCTAGATCAGTGAACATCCAGCACCCGCTCTAGATCAGTGAACATCCAGCACTCACGCTAGATCAGTGAACACACAGCACTCTCTCTAGATCATTAATCACAGAGCACTCACTCTAGATAAGTGAACACCGAGTACTCTCTCGATCAGTAATCACACAGCACTCCCTCTAGATCAGTGAACACTCATCACTCTCTCTAGATTAGTGAACACAAAGCACTCTCTCTAGATCAGTAATCACACAGCACTCTCTCTAGATCAGTGAACACCCAGCACCCTCTCTAGATCAGTGATTACCCAGCACTCTCTCTATATCAGTGAACACCCAGCATTCTCTCTAGATCAGTGAACACACAGCACTCTCTCTAGATCAGTGAACACCCAGCACTCTCTCTAGATCAGTGATCACCCAGCACTCTCTCTAGATCAGTGAACACCCAGTACTCTCTCTAGATCAGTGAACACCCAGCACTCTCTCTAGATCAGTGAACACCCAGCACCCTCTCTAGATCAGTGATAACCCAGCACTCTCTCTAGATCAGTGAACACCCAGCACTCTCTCTAGATCAGTGAACACCCAGCACCCTCTCTAGATCAGTGATAACCCAGCACTCTCTCTAGATCAGTGAACACACAGCACTCTCTCTAGATCAGTGAACACCCAGCACTCTCTCTAGATCAGTGAACACCCAGCACTCTCTCTATATCAGTGAACACCCAGCATTCTCTCTAGATCGGTGAACACACAGCACTCTCTCTAGATCAGTGAACACCCAGCACTCTCTCTAGATCAGTGATCACCCAGCACTCTCTCTAGATCAGTGAACACCCAGTACTCTCTCTAGATCAGTGAACACCCAGCACTCTCTCTAGATCAGTGAACACCCAGCACCCTCTCTAGATCAGTGATAACCCAGCACTCTCTCTAGATCAGTGAACACCCAGCACTCTCTCTAGATCAGTGAACACCCAGCACTCTCTCTAGATCAGTGAACACCCAGCACTCTCTCTAGATCAGTGAACACACAGCACTCTCGCTAGATCAGTGAACACACAGCACTCTCTTGAGATCAGTAATCACACAGCACTCTCTCTAGATCAGTGAACACCGAGTACTCTCTCGATCAGTAATCACACACCACTCCCTCTAGTTCAGTGAACACTCATCACTCTCTCTAGATCAGTGAACACAAAGCACTCTCTCTAGATCAGTAATCACACAGCACTCTCTCTAGATCAGTGAACACCGAGTACTCTCTCGATCAGTAATCACACAGCACTCCCTCTAGATCAGTGAACACCCAGCACTCTCTATAGATCAGTAATCACACAGCACTCTCTCTAGATCAGTGAACACCCAGCACTCTCTCTAGATCAGTGATCACCCAGCACTCTCTCTAGATCAGTGAACACCCATTACTCTCTCTCGATCAGTAAACACCCAGCACTCTCTCTAGATCAGTGAACACCCAGCACCCTCTCTAGATCAGTGAACACCCAGCACTCTCTCTAGATCAGTGATTACCCAGCACTCTCTCTAGATCAGTGAACACCCAGCATTCTCTCTAGATCAGTGAACACCCAGCACTCTCTCTAGATCAGTGAACACCCAGCACTCTCTCTTGATCAGTGAACACCCAGCACTCTCTCTAGATCAGTGAACACCCAGCACTCTCTCTAGATCAGTGAACACCCAGCACTCTCTCGAGATCAGTAATCACACAGCACTCTCTCTACATCAATGAACACCGAGTACTCTCTCGATCAGTAATCACACAGCACTCCCTCTAGATCAGTGAACACCCAGCACTCTCTCGAGATCAGTGAACACACAGCACTCTCGCTAGATCAGTGAACACACAGCACTCTCTCGAGATCAGTAATCACACAGCACTCTCTCTACATCAGTGAACACCGAGTACTCTCTCGATCAGTAATCACACAGCACTCCCTCTAGATCAGTGAACACTCATCACTCTCTCTAGATCAGTGAACACAAAGCACTCTCTCTAGATCAGTAATCACACAGCACTCTCTCTAGATCAGTGAACACCGAGTACTACCTCGATCAGTAATCACACAGCACTCCCTCTAGATCAGTGAACACCCAGCACTCTCTATAGATCAGTAATCCCACAGCACTCTCTCTAGATCAGTGAACACCCAGAACTCTCTCTAGATCAGTGATCACCCAGCACTCTCTCTAGATCAGTGAACACCCAGTACTCTCTCTAGATCAGTGAACACCCAGCACTCTCTCTAGATCAGTGAACACCCAGCACCCTCTCTAGATCAGTGAACACCCAGCACTCTCTCTAGATCAGTGAACACCCAGCACTCTCTCTAGATCAGTGAACACCCAGCACTCTCTCTAGATCGGTGAACACCCAGCACTCTCTCTAGATCAGTGAACACACAGCACTCTCGCTAGATCAGTGAACACACAGCACTCTCGCTAGATCAGTGAACACACAGCACTCTCTCGAGATCGGTAATCACACAGCACTCCCTCTAGATCAGTGAACACACAACACTCTCGCTAGATCAGTGAACACACAGCACTCTCTCGAGATCAGTAATCACACAGCACTCTCTCTAAATCAATGAACACCGAGTACTCTCTCGATCAGTAATCACACAGCACTCCCTCTAGATCAGTGAACACACAGCACTCTCGCTAGATCAGTGAACACACAGCACTCTCTCGAGATCAGTAATCACACAGCACTCTCTCTACATCAATGAACACCGAGTACTCTCTCGATCAGTAATCGCACAGCACTCCCTCTAGATCAGTGAACACCCAGCACTCTCTATATATCAGTACTCACACAGCACACTCTCTAGATCAGTGAACACCTAGCACCCTCTCTTGATCAGTGATCACACAGCACTCTCTCTAGATCAGTGAACAGCCAGCACCCTCTCTAGATCAGTGATCACCCAGCACTCTCTCTATATCAGTGAACACCCAGCACTCTCTCTAGATCAGTGAACATCCAGCACCCGCTCTAGATCAGTGAACATCCAGCACTCTCGCTAGATCAGTGGACACACAGTACTCTCTCTAGATCAGTAATCACACAGCACTCACTCTAGATCAGTGAACACCGAGTACTCTCTCGATCAGTAATCACACAGCACTCCCTCTAGATCAGTGAACACTCATCACTCTCTCTAGATCAGTGAACACAAAGCACTCTCTCTAGATCAGTAATCACACAGCACTCTCTCTAGATCAGTGAACACCGAGTACTCTCTCGATCAGTAATCACACAGCACTCCCTCTAGATCAGTGAACACCCAGCACTCTCTATAGATCAGTAATCACACAGCACTCTCTCTAGATCAGTGAACACCCAGCACTCTCTCTAGATCAGTGATCACCCAGCACTCTCTCTAGATCAGTGAACACCCATTACTCTCTCTCGATCAGTGAACACCCAGCACCCTCTCTAGATCAGTGAACACCCAGCACTCTCTCTAGATCAGTGATTACCCAGCACTCTCTCTAGATCAGTGAACACCCAGCATTCTCTCTAGATCAGTGAACACCCAGCACTGTCTCTAGATCAGTGAACGCCCAGCACTCTCTCTTGATCAGTGAACACCCAGCACTCTCTCTAGATCAGTGAACACCCAGCACTCTCTCTAGATCAGTGAACACCCAGCACTCTCTCGAGATCAGTAATCACACAGCACTCTCTCTACATCAATGAACACCGAGTACTCTCTCGATCAGTAATCACACAGCACTCCCTTTAGATCAGTGAACACCCAGCACTCTCTCGAGATCAGTGAACACACAGCACTCTCGCTAGATCAGTGAACACACAGCACTCTCTCGAGATCAGTAATCACACAGCACTCTCTCTACATCAGCAAACACCGAGTACTCTCTCGATCAGTAATCACACAGCACTCCCTCTAGATCAGTGAACACTCATCACTCTCTCTAGATCAGTGAACACAAAGCACTCTCTCTAGATCAGTAATCACACAGCACTCTCTCTAGATCAGTGAACACCGAGTACTCTCTCGATCAGTAATCACACAGCACTCCCTCTAGATCAGTGAACACCCAGCACTCTCTATAGATCAGTAATCCCACAGCACTCTCTCTAGATCAGTGAACACTCATGAACTCTCTCTAGATCAGTGATCACCCAGCACTCTCTCTAGATCAGTGAACACCCAGTACTCTCTCTAGATCAGTGAACACCCAGCACTCTCTCTAGATCAGTGAACACCCAGCACCCTCTCTAGATCAGTGAACACCCAGCACTCTCTCTAGATCAGTGAACACCCAGCACTCTCTCTAGATCAGTGAACACCCAGCACTCACTCTAGATCGGTGAACACCCAGCACTCTCTCTAGATCAGTGAACACACAGCACTCTCGCTAGATCAGTGAACACACAGCACTCTCGCTAGATCAGTGAACACACAGCACTCTCTCGAGATCAGTAATCACACAGCACTCCCTCTAGATCAGTGAACACACAACACTCTCGCTAGATCAGTGAACACACAGCACTCTCTCGAGATCAGTAATCACACAGCACTCTCTCTACATCAATGAACACCGAGTACTCTCTCGATCAGTAATCACACAGCACTCCCTCTAGATCAGTGAACACACAGCACTCTCGCTAGATCAGTGAACACACAGCACTCTCTCGAGATCAGTAATCACACAGCACTCTCTCTACATCAATGAACACCTAGTACTCTCTCGATCAGTAATCGCACAGCACTCCCTCTAGATCAGTGAACACCCAGCACTCTCTATATATCAGTACTCACACAGCACACTCTCTAGATCAGTGAACACCTAGCACCCTCTCTTGATCAGTGATCACACAGCACTCTCTCTAGATCAGTGAACAGCCAGCACCCTCTCGAGATCAGTGATCACCCAGCACTCTCTCTAGATCAGTGACACACAGCACTCTCTCTAGATCAGTGATCACTCAGCACTCTCCATAGAACAGTGAACACCCAGCACTCTCACTAGATCATTGATTACCCAGCACTCTCTCTAGATCAGAGAACACCCAGCATTCTCTCTAGATCAGTGAACACCCAGCAGTCTCTCTAGATCAGTGAACACCCAGCACTCTCTCTAGATCAGTGATAACCCAGCACTCTCTCTAGATCAGTGAACACCCAGCACTCTCTCTCGATCAGTGAACACCCAGCACTCTCTCTAGATCAGTGAACACCCAGCACTCTCTCTAGATCAGTGAACACACAGCACTCTCGCTAGATCAGTGAACACACAGCACTCTCTCGAGATCAGTAATCACACAGCACTCTCTCTAGATCAGTGAACACCGAGTACTCTCTCGATCAGTAATCACACACCACTCCCTCTAGTTCAGTGAACACTCATCACTCTCTCTAGATCAGTGAACACAAAGCACTCTCTCTAGATCAGTAATCACACAGCACTCTCTCTAGATCAGTGAACACCGAGTACTCTCTCGATCAGTAATCACACAGCACTCCCTCTAGATCAGTGAACACACAGCACTCTCTCTAGATCAGTGAACACAAAGCACTCTCTCTAGATTAGTGAACACAAAGCACTCTCTCAAGATCAGTGATCACACAGCACTCTCTCTAGATCAGTGAATACACAGCACTCCCTCTAGATCAGTGAACACACAGCACTCTCTCTAGATCAGTGAACACAAAGCACTCTCTCTAGATCAGTAATCACACAGCACTCTCTCTAGATCAGTGAACGCCGAGTACTCTCTCGATCAGTAATCGCACAGCACTCCCTCTAGATCAGTGAACACCCAGCACTCTCTATATATCAGTAATCACACAGCACACTCTCTAGATCAGTGAACACCTAGCACCCTCTCTTGATCAGTGATCACCCAGCACTCTCTCTAGATCAGTGAACACCCAGCACCCTCTCGAGATCAGTGATCACCCAGCACTCTCTCTAGATCAGTGACACACAGCACTCTCTCTAGATCAGTGATCACTCAGCACTCTCCATAGAACAGTGAACACCCAGCACTCCCTCTAGATCAGTGATTACCCAGCACTCTCTCTAGATCAGAGAACACCCAGCATTCTCTCTCGATCAGTGAACATCCAGCACCCTCTCTAGATCAGTGATCACCCAGCACTCTCTCTATATCAGTGAACACCCAGCACTCTCTCTAGATCAGTGAACATCCAGCACCCGCTCTAGATCAGTGAACATCCAGCACTCACGCTAGATCAGTGAACACACAGCACTCTCTCTAGATCAGTAATCACACAGCACTCACTCTAGATCAGTGAACACCGAGTACTCTCTCGATCAGTAATCACACAGCACTCCCTCTAGATCAGTGAACACTCATCACTCTCTCTAGATTAGTGAACACAAAGCACTCTCTCTAGATCAGTAATCACACAGCACTCTCTCTAGATCAGTGAACACCGAGTACTCTCTCGATCAGTAATCACACAGCACTCCCTCTAGATCAGTGAACACCCAGCACTCTCTATAGATCAGTAATCACACAGCACTCTCTCTAGATCAGTGAACACCCAGCACTCTCTCTAGATCAGTGATCACCCAGCACTCTCTCTAGATCAGTGAACACCCAGTACTCTCTCTCGATCAGTGAACACCCAGCACTCTCTCTAGATCAGTGAACACCCAGCACCCTCTCTAGATCAGTGAACACCCAGCACTCTCTCTAGATCAGTGAACACCCAGCACTCTCTCTAGATCAGTGAACACCCAGCACTCTCTCTAGATCAGTGAACACCCAGCACTCTCTCTAGATCAGTGAACACACAGCACTCTCGCCAGATCAGTGAACACACAGCACTCTCTCGAGATCAGTAATCACACAGCACTCTCTCTACATCAATGAACACCGAGTACTCTCTCGATCAGTAATCACACAGCACTCCATCTAGATCAGTGAACACCCAGCACTCTCTCTAGATCAGTGAACACACAGCACTCTCGCTAGATCAGTGAACACACAGCACTCTCTCGAGATCAGTAATCACACAGCACTCTCTCTAGATCAGTGATCACCGAGTACTCTCTCGATCAGTAATCACACAGCACTCCCTCTAGTTCAGTGAACACTCATCACTCTCTCTAGATCAGTGAACACAAAGCATTCTCTCTAGATCAGTAATCACACAGCACTGTCTCTAGATCAGTGAACACCGAGTACTCTCTCGATCAGTAATCACACAGCACTCCCTCTAGATCAGTGAACACACAGCACTCTCTCTAGATCAGTGAACACAAAGCACTCTCTCTAGATCAGTAATCACACAGCACTCTCTCATGATCAGTGAACACCGAGTACTCTCTCGAGATCAGTGAACACACAGCACTCTCGCTAGATCAGTGAACACACAGCACTCTCTCGAGATCAGTAATCACACAGCACTCTCTCTACATCAGTGAACACCGAGTACACTCTCGATCAGTAATCACACAGCACTCCCTCTAGATCAGTGAACACCCAGCACTCTCTCGAGATCAGTGAACACACAGCACTCTCGCTAGATCAGTGAACACACAGCACTCTCTCGAGATCAGTAATCACACAGCACTCTCTCTACATCAGTGAACACCGAGTACTCTCTCGATCAGTAATCACACAGCACTCCCTCTAGATCAATGAACACTCATCACTCTCTCTAGATCAGTGAACACAAAGCACTCTCTCTAGATCAGTAATCACACAGCACTCTCTCTAGATCAGTGAACACCGAGTACTCTCTCGATCAGTAATCACACAGCACTCCCTCTAGATCAGTGAACACCCAGCACTCTCTATAGATCAGTAATCCCACAGCACTCTCTCTAGATCAGTGAACACCCAGAACTCTCTCTAGATCAGTGATCACTCAGCACTCTCTCTAGATCAGTGAACACCCAGTACTCTCCCTAGATCAGTGAACACCCAGCACTCTCTCTAGATCAGTGAACACCCAGCACCCTCTCTAGATCAGTGAATACCCAGCACTCTCTCTAGATCAGTGAACACCCAGCACTCTCTCTAGATCAGTGAACACCCAGCACTCTCTCTAGATCGGTGAACACCCAGCACTCTCTCTAGATCAGTGAACACACAGCACTCTCGCTAGATCAGTGAACACACAGCACTCTCTCGAGATCAGTAATCACACAGCACTCTCTCTAGATCAATGAACACCGAGTACTCTCTCGATCAGTAATCACACAGCACTCCCTCTAGATCAGTGAACACACAGCACTCTCGCTAGATCAGTGAACACACAGCACTCTCTCGAGATCAGTAATCACACAGCATTCTCTCTACATCAATGAACACCGAGTACTCTCTCGATCAGTAATCGCACAGCACTCCCTCTAGATCAGTGAACACCCAGCACTCTCTATATATCAGTAATCACACAGCACACTCTCTAGATCAGTGAACACCTAGCACCCTCTCTTGATCAGTGATCACCCAGCGTTCTCTCTAGATCAGTGAACACCCAGCACCCTCTCGAGATCAGTGACACACAGCACTCTCTCTAGATCAGTGATCACTCAGCACTCTCCATAGAACAGTGAACACCCAGCACTCTCTCTAGATCAGTGATTACCCAGCACTCTCTCTAGATCAGAGACCACCCAGCATTCTCTCTAGATCAGTGAACACCCAGCACTCTCTCTAGATCAGTGAACACCCAGCACTCTCTCTAGATCAGTGATCAGCCAGCACTCTCTCTAGATCAGTGAACACCCAGTACTCTCTCTCGATCAGTGAACACCCAGCACTCTCTCTAGATCATTGAACACCCAGCACCCTCTCTAGATCAGTGATCACCCGACACTCTCTCTAGATCAGTGAACGCCCAACACTCTGTCTAGATCAATGAACACCCAGCACTCTCTCAAAATGAGTGAACACCCAGCACTCTCTCTAGATCAGTGAACATCCAGCACCCTCTCTAAATCAGTGATCACCCAGCACTCTCTCTATATCAGTGAACACCCAGCACTCTCTCTAGATCAGTGAACATCCAGCACCCTCTCTAGATCAGTGAACATCCAGCACTCTCGCTAGATCAGTGAACACAAAGCACTCTCTCTAGATCAGTAATCACACAGCACTCTCTCTAGATCAGTGAACACCGAGTACTCTCTCGATCAGTAATCACACAGCACTCCCTCTAGATCAGTGAACACCCAGCACTCTCTATAGATCAGTAATCACACAGCACTCTCTCTAGATCATTGAACACCCAGCACTCTCTCTAGATCAGTGATCACCCAGCACTCTCTCTAGATCAGTGAACACCCAGTACTCTCTCTCGATCAGTGAATACCCAGCACTCTCTCTAGATCAGTGAACACACAGCACCCTCTCTAGATCAGTGAACACCCAGCACTCTCTCTAGATCAGTGAACACCCAGCACTCTCTCTAGATCAGTGAACACCCAGCACTCTCTCTAGATCAGTGAACACACAGCACTCTCGCTAGATCAGTGGACACACAGCACTCTCTCGAGATCAGTAATCACACAGCACTCTCTCGACATCAATGAACACCGAGTACTCTCTCGATCAGTAATCACACAGCACTCCCTCTAGATCAGTGAACACCCAGCACTCTCTCGAGATCAGTGAACACACAGCACTCTCGCTAGATCAGTGAACACACAGCACTCTCTCGAGATCAGTAATCACACAGCACTCTCTCTAGATCAGTGAACACCGAGTACTCTCTCGATCAGTAATCACACAGCACTCCCTCTAGTTCAGTGAACACTCATCACTCTCTCTAGATCAGTGAACACAAAGCATTCTCTCTAGATCAGTAATCACACAGCACTCTCTCTAGATCAGTGAACACCGAGTACTCTCTGGATCAGTAATCACAAAGCACTCCCTCTAGGTCAGTGAACACACAGCACTCTCTCTAGATCAGTGAACACAAAGCACTCTCTCTAGATCAGTAATCACACAGCACTCTCTCATGATCAGTGAACACCGAGTACTCTCTCGATCAGTAATCACACAGCACTCCCTCTAGATCAGTGAACACCCAGCACTCCCTATATATCAGTAATCACACAGCAAACTCTCTAGATCAGTGAACACCCAGCACCCTCTCTCGATCAGTGATCACCCAGCACTCTCTCTAGATCAGTGAACACCCAGCACCCTCTCTAGATCAGTGATCACACAGCACTCTCTCTAGATCAGTGACACACAGCACTCTCTCTAGATCAGTGATCACCCAGCACTCTCCATAGAACAGTGAACACCCAGCACTCTCTCTAGATCAGTGATTACCCAGCACTCTTTCTAGATCAGTGAACACCCAGCATTCTCTCTAGATCAGCGAACACCCAGCACTCTCTCTAGATCAGTGAACACCCAGCACTCTCTCTTGATCAGTGAACACCCAGCACCCTCTCTAGATCAGTGAACACCCAGCACTCTCTCTAGATCAGTGAACACCCAGCACTCTCTCTAGATCAGTGAACACCCAGCACTCTCTCTAGATCAGTGAACACCCAGAACTCTCTCCAGATCAGTGAACACACAGCACTCTCGCTAGATCAGTGAACACACAGCACTCTCTCGAGATCAGTAATCACACAGCACTCTCTCTACATCAGTGAACACCGAGTACTCTCTCGATCAGTAATCACACAGCACTCCCTCTAGATCAGTGAACACTCATCACTCTCTCTAGATCAGTGAACACAAAGCACTCTCTCTAGATCAGTAATCACACAGCACTCTCTCTAGATCAGTGAACACCGAGTACTCTCTCGATCAGTAATCACACAGCACTCCCTCTAGATCAGTGAACACCCAGCACTCTCTATAGATCAGTAATCCCACAGCACTCTCTCTAGATCAGTGAACACCCAGAACTCTCTCTAGATCAGTGATCACCCAGCACTCTCTCTAGTTCAGTGAACACCCAGTACTCTCTCTAGATCAGTGAACACCCAGCACTCTCTCTAGATCAGCGAACACCCAGCACCCTCTCTAGATCAGTGAACACCCAGCACTCTCTGTAGATCAGTGAACACCCAGCACTCTCTCTAGATCAGTGAACACCCAGCACTCTCTCTAGATCGGTGAACACCCAGCACTCTCTCTAGATCAGTGAACACACAGCACTCTCGCTAGATCAGTGAACACACAGCACTCTCTCGAGATCAGTAATCACACAGCACTCTCTCTACATCAATGAACACCGAGTACTCTCTCGATCAGTAATCACACAGCACTCCCTCTAGATCAGTGAACACTCATCACTCTCTCTAGATCAGTGAACACAAAGCACTCTCTCTAGATCAGTAATCACACAGCACTCTCTCTAGATCAGTGAACACCGAGTACTCTCTCGATCAGTAATCACACAGCACTCCCTCTAGATCAGTGAACACCCTGCACTCTCTATAGATCAGTAATCACACAGCACTCTCTCTAGATCAGTGAACACCCAGCACTCTCTCTAGATCAGTGAACATCCAGCTCCCTCTCTAGTTCAGTGATCACCCAGCACTCTCTCTAGAACAGTGAACACCCAGCAGTCTCTCTAGATCAGTGAACACCCAGCACTCTCACTAGATCAGTGAACACCCAGCACTCTCGCTAGATCAGTGAACACACAGCACTCTCTCTAGATCAGTAATCACACAGCACTCTCTCTAGATCAGTGAACACCGAGTACTCTCTCGATCAGTAATCACACAGCACTCCCTCTAGATCAGTGAACACCCAGCACTCTCTATATATCAGTAATCACACAGCACACTCTCTAGATCAGTGAACACCCAGCACACTCTCTAGATCAGTGATCACCCAGCACACTCTCTAGATCAGTGAACACCCAGCACCCTCTCTAGATCAGTGAACACCCAGCACTCTCTCTAGATCAGTGAACACCCAGCACTCTCTCTAGATCAGTGAACACACAGCACTCTCGATAGATCAGTGAACACACAGCACTCTCTCGAGATCAGTAATCACACAGCACTCTCTCTACATCAGTGAACACCGAGTACTCTCTCGATCAGTAATCACACAGCACTCTCTCTAGATCAGTGAACACTCATCACTCTCTCTAGATCAGTGAACACAAAGCACTCTCTCTAGATCAGTAATCACACAGCACTCTCTCTAGATCAGTGAACACCGAGTACTCTCTCGATCAGTAATCACACAGCACTCCCTCCAGATCAGTGAACACCCAGCACTCTCTCTAGATCAGTGATCACCCAGCACTCTCTCTAGATCAGTGAACACCCAGTACTCTCTCTAGATCAGTGAACACCCAGCACTCTCTCTAGATCAGTGAACACCAAGCACCCTCTCTAGATCAGTGAACACCCAGCACTCTCTCTAGATCAGTGAACACCCAGCACTTTCTCTAGATCAGTGAACATCCAGCACCCTCTCTAGATCAGTGATCACCCAGCACTCTCTCTAGAACAGTGAACACCCAGCAGTCTCTCTAGATCAGTGAACACCCAGCACTCTCACTAGATCAGTGAACACCCAGCACTCTCGCTAGGTCAGTGAACACACAGCACTCTCTCTAGATCAGTAATCACACAGCACTCACTCTAGATCAGTGAACACCGAGTACTCTCTCGATCAGTAATCACACAGCACTCCCTCTAGATCAGTGAACTCGCAGCACTCTGTATATATCAGTAATCACACAGCACACTCTCTAGATCAGTGAACACCCAGCACCCTCTCTAGATCAGTGATCACACAGTACTCTCTCTAGATCAGTAACACACAGCACTCTCTCTAGATCAGTGATCACCCAGCACTCTCCATAGAACAGTGAACACCCAGCACTCTCTCTCGATCAGTGATTACCAAGCACTCTCTCTAGATCAGTGAACACCCAGCATTCTCTCTAGATCAGTGAACACCCAGCACTCTCTCTAGATCAGTGAACACCCAGCACTCTCTCTAGATCAGTGATCACCCAGCACTCTCTCTAGATCAGTGAACACACAGTACTCTCTCTAGATCAGTGAACACCCAGCACCCTCTCTAGATCAGTGATCACCCAGCACTCTCTCTAGATCAGTGAACACCCAGCACTCTCTGTAGATCAGTGAACACCCAGCACTCTCTCTAGATCAGTGAACACACAGCACTCTCGCTAGATCAGTGAACACACAGCACTCTCTCGAGATCAGTAATCACACAGCACTCTCTCTAGATCAGTGAACACCGAGTACTCTCTCGATCAGTAATCACACAACACTCCCTCTAGTTCAGTGAACACTCATCACTCTCTCTAGATCAGTGAACACAAAGCACTCTCTCTAGATCAGTAATCACACAGCACTCTCTCTAGATCAGTGAACACCGAGTACCCTCTCGATCAGTAATCACACATCACTCCCTCTAGATCAGTGAACACACAGCACTCTCTCCAGATCAGTGAACACAAAGCACTCTCTCTAGATCAGTAATCACACTGCACTCTCTCTAGATCAGTGATCACCGAGTACTCTCTCGATCAGTAATCACACAGCACTCCCTCTAGATCAGTGAACACCCAGCACTCTCTATATATCAGTAATCACACAGCACACTCTCTAGATCAGTGAACACCCAGCACCCTCTCGAGATCAGTGATCACCCAGCACTCTCTCTAGATCAGTGAACACCCAGCACCCTCTCTAGATCAGTGATCACACAGCACTCTCTCTAGATCAGTGACACACAGCACTCTCTCGAGATCAGTGATCACCCAGCACTCTCCATAGAACAGTGAACACCCAGCACTCTCTCTAGATCAGTGATTACCCAGCACTCTCTCCACATCAGTGAACACCCAGCATTCTCTCAAGATCAGTGAACACCCAGCACTCTCTCTAGCTCAGTGAACACCCAGCACCCTCTCTAGATCAGTGAACACCCAGCACTCTCTCTAGATCAGTGAACACCCAGCACTCTCTCTAGATCAGTGAACACCCAGCACTCTCTCTAGATCAGTGAACACCCAGCACTCTCTCTAGATCAGTGAACACACAGCACTCTCGCTAGATCAGTGAACACGCAGCACTCTCTCGAGATCAGTAATCACACAGCACTCTCTCTAGATCAGTGAACACCGAGTACTCTCTCGATCAGTAATCACACAGCACTCCCTCTAGATCAGTGAACACCCAGCACTCTCTATAGATCAGTAATCACACAGCACTCTCTCTAGATCAGTGAACACCCAGCACTCTCTCTAGATCAGTGAACACACAGCACTCTCGCTAGATCAGTGAACACACAGCACTCTCTCGAGATCAGTAATCACACAGCACTCTCTCTACATCAGTGAACACCGAGTACTCTCTCGATCAGTAATCACACAGCACTCCCTCTAGATCAGTGAACACACAGCACTCTCTCTAGATCAGTGAACACAAAGCACTCTCTCTAGATCAGTAATCACACAGCACTCTCTCCAGATCAGTGAACACCGAGTACTTTCTCGATCAGTAATCACACTGCACTCCCTCTAGATCAGTAAACACCCAGCTCTCTCTATATATCAGTAATCACACAGCACACTCTCTAGATCAGTGAACACCCAGCACCCTCTCTAGATCAGTGATCACCCAGCACTCTCTCTAGATCAGTGAAAACCCAGCACCCTCTCTAGATCAGTGATCACACAGCACTCTCTCTAGATCAGTGACCCACAGCACTCTCTCTAGATCAGTGATCACCCAGCACTCTCCATAGAACAGTGAACACACAACACTCTCTCTAGATCAGTGATTACCCAGCACTCTCTCTAGGTCAGTGATCACACAGCACTCTCTCTAGATCAGTGATTACCCAGAACTTTCTCTAGGTCAGTGATCACCCAGCACTCTCTCTAGGTCAGTGAACACACATCACTCTCTCTAGATCAGTGAACACAAAGCACTCTCTCTAGATCAGTAATCACACAGCACTCTCTCTAGATCAGTGAACACCGAGTACTCTTTTGATCAGTAATCACACAGCACTCCCTCTAGATCAGTGAACACCCAGCACTCTCTATAGATCAGTAATCACACAGCACTCTCTCTAGATCAGTGAACACCCAGCACTCTCTCTAGATCAGTGAACACACAGCACTCTCTCGAGATCAGTAATCACACAGCACTCTCTCTACATCAGTGAACACCGAGTACTCTCTCGATCAGTAATCACACAGCACTCCCTCTAGATCAGTGAACACTCATCACTCTCTCTAGATCAGTGAACACAAAGCACTCTCTCTAGATCAGTAATCACACAGCACTCTCTCTAGATCAGTGAACACCGAGTACTCTCTGGATCAGTAATCACAAAGCACTCCCTCTAGGTCAGTGAACACACAGCACTCTCTCTAGATCAGTGAACACAAAGCACTCTCTCTAGATCAGTAATCACACAGCACTCTCTCATGATCAGTGAACACCGAGTACTCTCTCGATCAGTAATCACACAGCACTCCCTCTAGATCAGTGAACACCCAGCACTCCCTATATATCAGTAATCACACAGCAAACTCTCTAGATCAGTGAACACCCAGCACCCTCTCTCGATCAGTGATCACCCAGCACTCTCTCTAGATCAGTGAACACCCAGCACCCTCTCTAGATCAGTGATCACACAGCACTCTCTCTAGATCAGTGACACACAGCACTCTCTCTAGATCAGTGATCACCCAGCACTCTCCATAGAACAGTGAACACCCAGCACTCTCTCTAGATCAGTGATTACCCAGCACTCTTTCTAGATCAGTGAACACCCAGCATTCTCTCTAGATCAGCGAACACCCAGCACTCTCTCTAGATCAGTGAACACCCAGCACTCTCTCTTGATCAGTGAACACCCAGCACCCTCTCTAGATCAGTGAACACCCAGCACTCTCTCTAGATCAGTGAACACCCAGCACTCTCTCTAGATCAGTGAACACCCAGCACTCTCTCTAGATCAGTGAACACCCAGAACTCTCTCCAGATCAGTGAACACACAGCACTCTCGCTAGATCAGTGAACACACAGCACTCTCTCGAGATCAGTAATCACACAGCACTCTCTCTACATCAGTGAACACCGAGTACTCTCTCGATCAGTAATCACACAGCACTCCCTCTAGATCAGTGAACACTCATCACTCTCTCTAGATCAGTGAACACAAAGCACTCTCTCTAGATCAGTAATCACACAGCACTCTCTCTAGATCAGTGAACACCGAGTACTCTCTCGATCAGTAATCACACAGCACTCCCTCTAGATCAGTGAACACCCAGCACTCTCTATAGATCAGTAATCCCACAGCACTCTCTCTAGATCAGTGAACACCCAGAACTCTCTCTAGATCAGTGATCACCCAGCACTCTCTCTAGTTCAGTGAACACCCAGTACTCTCTCTAGATCAGTGAACACCCAGCACTCTCTCTAGATCAGCGAACACCCAGCACCCTCTCTAGATCAGTGAACACCCAGCACTCTCTGTAGATCAGTGAACACCCAGCACTCTCTCTAGATCAGTGAACACCCAGCACTCTCTCTAGATCGGTGAACACCCAGCACTCTCTCTAGATCAGTGATCACACAGCACTCTCGCTAGATCAGTGAACACACAGCACTCTCTCGAGATCAGTAATCACACAGCACTCTCTCTACATCAATGAACACCGAGTACTCTCTCGATCAGTAATCACACAGCACTCCCTCTAGATCAGTGAACACTCATCACTCTCTCTAGATCAGTGAACACAAAGCACTCTCTCTAGATCAGTAATCACACAGCACTCTCTCTAGATCAGTGAACACCGAGTACTCTCTCGATCAGTAATCACACAGCACTCCCTCTAGATCAGTGAACACCCTGCACTCTCTATAGATCAGTAATCACACAGCACTCTCTCTAGATCAGTGAACACACAGCACTCTCTCTAGATCAGTGAACATCCAGCTCCCTCTCTAGTTCAGTGATCACCCAGCACTCTCTCTAGAACAGTGAACACCCAGCAGTCTCTCCAGATCAGTGAACACCCAGCACTCTCACTAGATCAGTGAACACCCAGCACTCTCGCTAGATCAGTGAACACACAGCACTCTCTCGAGATCAGTAATCACACAGCACTCTCTCTACATCAGTGAACACCGAGTACTCTCTCGATCAGTAATCACACAGCACTCCCTCTAGATCAGTGAACACTCATCACTCTCTCTAGATCAGTGAACACAAAGCACTCTCTCTAGATCAGTAATCACACAGCACTCTCTCTAGATCAGTGAACACCGAGTACTCTCTCGATCAGTAATCACACAGCACTCCCTCTAGATCAGTGAACACCCAGCACTCTCTATAGATCAGTAATCCCACAGCACTCTCTCTAGATCAGTGAACACCCAGAACTCTCTCTAGATCAGTGATCACCCAGCACTCTCTCTAGTTCAGTGAACACCCAGTACTCTCTCTAGATCAGTGAACACCCAGCACTCTCTCTAGATCAGCGAACACCCAGCACCCTCTCTAGATCAGTGAACACCCAGCACTCTCTGTAGATCAGTGAACACCCAGCACTCTCTCTAGATCAGTGAACACCCAGCACTCTCTCTAGATCGGTGAACACCCAGCACTCTCTCTAGATCAGTGATCACACAGCACTCTCGCTAGATCAGTGAACACACAGCACTCTCTCGAGATCAGTAATCACACAGCACTCTCTCTACATCAATGAACACCGAGTACTCTCTCGATCAGTAATCACACAGCACTCCCTCTAGATCAGTGAACACTCATCACTCTCTCTAGATCAGTGAACACAAAGCACTCTCTCTAGATCAGTAATCACACAGCACTCTCTCTAGATCAGTGAACACCGAGTACTCTCTCGATCAGTAATCACACAGCACTCCCTCTAGATCAGTGAACACCCTGCACTCTCTATAGATCAGTAATCACACAGCACTCTCTCTAGATCAGTGAACACCCAGCACTCTCTCTAGATCAGTGAACATCCAGCTCCCTCTCTAGTTCAGTGATCACCCAGCACTCTCTCTAGAACAGTGAACACCCAGCAGTCTCTCCAGATCAGTGAACACCCAGCACTCTCACTAGATCAGTGAACACCCAGCACTCTCGCTAGATCAGTGAACACACAGCACTCTCTCTAGATCAGTGAACACCCAGCACTCTCTCTAGATCAGTGAACACACAGCACTCTCGATAGATCAGTGAACACACAGCACTCTCTCGAGATCAGTAATCACACAGCACTCTCTCTACATCAGTGAACACCCAGCACCCTCTCTCGATCAGTGAACACCCAGCACTCTCTCTAGATCAGTGAACACCGAGCACTCTCTCTAGATCAGTGAACACACAGCACTCTCGATAGATCAGTGAACACACAGCACTCTCTCGAGATCAGTAATCACACAGCACTCTCTCTACATCAGTGAACACCGAGTACTCTCTCGATCAGTAATCACACAGCACTCCCTCTAGATCAGTGAACACTCATCACTCTCTCTAGATCAGTGAACACAAAGCACTCTCTCTAGATCAGTAATCACACAGCACTCTCTCTAGATCAGTGAACACCGAGTACTCTCTCGATCAGTAATCACACAGCACTCCCTCCAGATCAGTGAACACCCAGCACTCTCTCTAGATCAGTGATCACCCAGCACTCTCTCTAGATCAGTGAACACCCAGTACTCTCTCTAGATCAGTGAACACCCAGCACTCTCTCTAGATCAGTGAACACCAAGCACCCTCTCTAGATCAGTGAACACCCAGCACTCTCTCTAGATCAGTGAACACCCAGCACTTTCTCTAGATCAGTGAACATCCAGCACCCTCTCTAGATCAGTGATCACCCAGCACTCTCTCTAGAACAGTGAACACCCAGCAGTCTCTCTAGATCAGTGAACACCCAGCACTCTCACTAGATCAGTGAACACCCAGCACTCTCGCTAGGTCAGTGAACACACAGCACTCTCTCTAGATCAGTAATCACACAGCACTCACTCTAGATCAGTGAACACCGAGTACTCTCTCGATCAGTAATCACACAGCACTCCCTCTAGATCAGTGAACTCGCAGCACGCTGTATATATCAGTAATCACACAGCACACTCTCTAGATCAGTGAACACCCAGCACCCTCTCTAGATCAGTGATCACACAGTACTCTCTCTAGATCAGTAACACACAGCACTCTCTCTAGATCAGTGATCACCCAGCACTCTCCATAGAACAGTGAACACCCAGCACTCTCTCTCGATCAGTGATTACCAAGCACTCTCTCTAGATCAGTGAACACCCAGCATTCTCTCTAGATCAGTGAACACCCAGCACTCTCTCTAGATCAGTGAACACCCAGCACTCTCTCTAGATCAGTGATCACCCAGCACTCTCTCTAGATCAGTGAACACACAGTACTCTCTCTAGATCAGTGAACACCCAGCACCCTCTCTAGATCAGTGATCACCCAGCACTCTCTCTAGATCAGTGAACACCCAGCACTCTCTGTAGATCAGTGAACACCCAGCACTCTCTCTAGATCAGTGAACACACAGCACTCTCGCTAGATCAGTGAACACACAGCACTCTCTCGAGATCAGTAATCACACAGCACTCTCTCTAGATCAGTGAACACCGAGTACTCTCTCGATCAGTAATCACACAACACTCCCTCTAGTTCAGTGAACACTCATCACTCTCTCTAGATCAGTGAACACAAAGCACTCTCTCTAGATCAGTAATCACACAGCACTCTCTCTAGATCAGTGAACACGAGTACCCTCTCGATCAGTAATCACACATCACTCCCTCTAGATCAGTGAACACACAGCACTCTCTCCAGATCAGTGAACACAAAGCACTCTCTCTAGATCAGTAATCACACTGCACTCTCTCTAGATCAGTGATCACCGAGTACTCTCTCGATCAGTAATCACACAGCACTCCCTCTAGATCAGTGAACACCCAGCACTCTCTATATATCAGTAATCACACAGCACACTCTCTAGATCAGTGAACACCCAGCACCCTCTCGAGATCAGTGATCACCCAGCACTCTCTCTAGATCAGTGAACACCCAGCACCCTCTCTAGATCAGTGATCACACAGCACTCTCTCTAGATCAGTGACACACAGCACTCTCTCGAGATCAGTGATCACCCAGCACTATCCATAGAACAGTGAACACCCAGCACTATCTCTATATCAGTGATTACCCAGCACTCTCTCCACATCAGTGAACACCCAGCATTCTCTCAAGATCAGTGAACACCCAGCACTCTCTCTAGCTCAGTGAACACCCAGCACCCTCTCTAGATCAGTGAACACCCAGCACTCTCTCTAGATCAGTGAACACCCAGCACTCTCTCTAGATCAGTGAACACCCAGCACTCTCTCTAGATCAGTGAACACCCAGCACTCTCTCTAGATCAGTGAACACACAGCACTCTCGCTAGATCAGTGAACACGCAGCACTCTCTCGAGATCAGTAATCACACAGCACTCTCTCTAGATCAGTGAACACCGAGTACTCTCTCGATCAGTAATCACACAGCACTCCCTCTAGATCAGTGAACACCCAGCACTCTCTATAGATCAGTAATCACACAGCACTCTCTCTAGATCAGTGAACACCCAGCACTCTCTCTAGATCAGTGAACACACAGCACTCTCGCTAGATCAGTGAACACACAGCACTCTCTCGAGATCAGTAATCACACAGCACTCTCTCTACATCAGTGAACACCGAGTACTCTCTCGATCAGTAATCACACAGCACTCCCTCTAGATCAGTGAACACACAGCACTCTCTCTAGATCAGTGAACACAAAGCACTCTCTCTAGATCAGTAATCACACAGCACTCTCTCCAGATCAGTGAACACCGAGTACTTTCTCGATCAGTAATCACACTGCACTCCCTCTAGATCAGTAAACACCCAGCTCTCTCTATATATCAGTAATCACACAGCACACTCTCTAGATCAGTGAACACCCAGCACCCTCTCTAGATCAGTGATCACCCAGCACTCTCTCTAGATCAGTGAAAACCCAGCACCCTCTCTAGATCAGTGATCACACAGCACTCTCTCTAGATCAGTGACCCACAGCACTCTCTCTAGATCAGTGATCACCCAGCACTCTCCATAGAACAGTGAACGCACAACACTCTCTCTAGATCAGTGATTACCCAGCACTCTCTCTAGGTCAGTGATCACACAGCACTCTCTCTAGATCAGTGATTACCCAGCACTTTCTCTAGGTCAGTGATCACCCAGCACTCTCTCTAGGTCAGTGAACACACATCACTCTCTCTAGATCAGTGAACACAAAGCACTCTCTCTAGATCAGTAATCACACAGCACTCTCTCTAGATCAGTGAACACCGAGTACTCTTTTGATCAGTAATCACACAGCACTCCCTCTAGATCAGTGAACACCCAGCACTCTCTATAGATCAGTAATCACACAGCACTCTCTCTAGATCAGTGAACACCCAGCACTCTCTCTAGATCAGTGAACACACAGCACTCTCTCGTGATCAGTAATCACACAGCACTCTCTCTACATCAGTGAACACCGAGTACTCTCTCGATCAGTAATCACACAGCACTCCCTCTAGATCAGTAATCACACAGCACTCTCTCTAGATCAGTGAACACCCAGCACTCTCTCTAGATCAGTGAACACAAAGCACTCTCTCTAGATCAGTAATCACACAGCACTCTCTCATGATCAGTGAACACCGAGTACTCTCTCGATCAGTAATCACACAGCACTCCCTCTAGATCAGTGAACACCCAGCACTCCCTATATATCAGTAATCACACAGCAAACTCTCTAGATCAGTGAACACCCAGCACCCTCTCTCGATCAGTGATCACCCAGCACTCTCTCTAGATCAGTGAACACCCAGCACCCTCTCTAGATCAGTGATCACACAGCACTCTCTCTAGATCAGTGACACACAGCACTCTCTCTAGATCAGTGATCACCCAGCACTCTCCATAGAACAGTGAACACCCAGCACTCTCTCTAGATCAGTGATTACCCAGCACTCTTTCTAGATCAGTGAACACCCAGCATTCTCTCTAGATCAGCGAACACCCAGCACTCTCTCTAGATCAGTGAACACCCAGCACTCTCTCTTGATCAGTGAACACCCAGCACCCTCTCTAGATCAGTGAACACCCAGCACTCTCTCTAGATCAGTGAACACCCAGCACTCTCTCTAGATCAGTGAACACCCAGCACTCTCTCTAGATCAGTGAACACCCAGAACTCTCTCCAGATCAGTGAACACACAGCACTCTCGCTAGATCAGTGAACACACAGCACTCTCTCGAGATCAGTAATCACACAGCACTCTCTCTACATCAGTGAACACCGAGTACTCTCTCGATCAGTAATCACACAGCACTCCCTCTAGATCAGTGAACACTCATCACTCTCTCTAGATCAGTGAACACAAAGCACTCTCTCTAGATCAGTAATCACACAGCACTCTCTCTAGATCAGTGAACACCGAGTACTCTCTCGATCAGTAATCACACAGCACTCCCTCTAGATCAGTGAACACCCAGCACTCTCTATAGATCAGTAATCCCACAGCACTCTCTCTAGATCAGTGAACACCCAGAACTCTCTCTAGATCAGTGATCACCCAGCACTCTCTCTAGTTCAGTGAACACCCAGTACTCTCTCTAGATCAGTGAACACCCAGCACTCTCTCTAGATCAGCGAACACCCAGCACCCTCTCTAGATCAGTGAACACCCAGCACTCTCTGTAGATCAGTGAACACCCAGCACTCTCTCTAGATCAGTGAACACCCAGCACTCTCTCTAGATCGGTGAACACCCAGCACTCTCTCTAGATCAGTGATCACACAGCACTCTCGCTAGATCAGTGAACACACAGCACTCTCTCGAGATCAGTAATCACACAGCACTCTCTCTACATCAATGAACACCGAGTACTCTCTCGATCAGTAATCACACAGCACTCCCTCTAGATCAGTGAACACTCATCACTCTCTCTAGATCAGTGAACACAAAGCACTCTCTCTAGATCAGTAATCACACAGCACTCTCTCTAGATCAGTGAACACCGAGTACTCTCTCGATCAGTAATCACACAGCACTCCCTCTAGATCAGTGAACACCCTGCACTCTCTATAGATCAGTAATCACACAGCACTCTCTCTAGATCAGTGAACACCCAGCACTCTCTCTAGATCAGTGAACATCCAGCTCCCTCTCTAGTTCAGTGATCACCCAGCACTCTCTCTAGAACAGTGAACACCCAGCAGTCTCTCCAGATCAGTGAACACCCAGCACTCTCACTAGATCAGTGAACACCCAGCACTCTCGCTAGATCAGTGAACACACAGCACTCTCTCTAGATCAGTAATCACACAGCACTCTCTCTAGATCAGTGAACACCGAGTACTCTCTCGATCAGTAATCACACAGCACTCCCTCTAGATCAGTGAACACCCAGCACTCTCTATATATCAGTAATCACACAGCACACTCTCTAGATCAGTGAACACCCAGCACACTCTCTAGATCAGTGATCACCCAGCACACTCTCTAGATCAGTGAACACCCAGCACCCTCTCTAGATCAGTGAACACCCAGCACTCTCTCTAGATCAGTGAACACCCAGCACTCTCTCTAGATCAGTGAACACACAGCACTCTCGATAGATCAGTGAACACACAGCACTCTCTCGAGATCAGTAATCACACAGCACTCTCTCTACATCAGTGAACACCGAGTACTCTCTCGATCAGTAATCACACAGCACTCCCTCTAGATCAGTGAACACTCATCACTCTCTCTAGATCAGTGAACACAAAGCACTCTCTCTAGATCAGTAATCACACAGCACTCTCTCTAGATCAGTGAACACCGAGTACTCTCTCGATCAGTAATCACACAGCACTCCCTCCAGATCAGTGAACACCCAGCACTCTCTCTAGATCAGTGATCACCCAGCACTCTCTCTAGATCAGTGAACACCCAGTACTCTCTCTAGATCAGTGAACACCCAGCACTCTCTCTAGATCAGTGAACACCAAGCACACTCTCTAGATCAGTGAACACCCAGCACTCTCTCTAGATCAGTGAACACCCAGCACTTTCTCTAGATCAGTGAACATCCAGCACCCTCTCTAGATCAGTGATCACCCAGCACTCTCTCTAGAACAGTGAACACCCAGCAGTCTCTCTAGATCAGTGAACACCCAGCACTCTCACTAGGTCAGTGAACACACAGCACTCTCTCTAGATCAGTAATCACACAGCACTCACTCTAGATCAGTGAACACCGAGTACTCTCTCGATCAGTAATCACACAGCACTCCCTCTAGATCAGTGAACTCGCAGCACTCTGTATATATCAGTAATCACACAGCACACTCTCTAGATCAGTGAACACCCAGCACCCTCTCTAGATCAGTGATCACACAGTACTCTCTCTAGATCAGTAACACACAGCACTCTCTCTAGATCAGTGATCACCCAGCACTCTCCATAGAACAGTGAACACCCAGCAATCTCTCTCGATCAGTGATTACCAAGCACTCTCTCTAGATCAGTGAACACCCAGCATTCTCTCTAGATCAGTGAACACCCAGCACTCTCTCTAGATCAGTGAACACCCAGCACTCTCTCTAGATCAGTGATCACCCAGCACTCTCTCTAGATCAGTGAACACACAGTACTCTCTCTAGATCAGTGAACACCCAGCACCCTCTCTAGATCAGTGATCACCCAGCACTCTCTCTAGATCAGTGAACACCCAGCACTCTCTGTAGATCAGTGAACACCCAGCACTCTCTCTAGATCAGTGAACACACAGCACTCTCGCTAGATCAGTGAACACACAGCACTCTCTCGAGATCAGTAATCACACAGCACTCTCTCTAGATCAGTGAACACCGAGTACTCTCTCGATCAGTAATCACACAACACTCCCTCTAGTTCAGTGAACACTCATCACTCTCTCTAGATCAGTGAACACAAAGCACTCTCTCTAGATCAGTAATCACACAGCACTCTCTCTAGATCAGTGAACACCGAGTACCCTCTCGATCAGTAATCACACATCACTCCCTCTAGATCAGTGAACACACAGCACTCTCTCCAGATCAGTGAACACAAAGCACTCTCTCTAGATCAGTAATCACACTGCACTCTCTCTAGATCAGTGATCACCGAGTACTCTCTCGATCAGTAATCACACAGCACTCCCTCTAGATCAGTGAACACCCAGCACTCTCTATATATCAGTAATCACACAGCACACTCTCTAGATCAGTGAACACCCAGCACCCTCTCGAGATCAGTGATCACCCAGCACTCTCTCTAGATCAGTGAACACCCAGCACCCTCTCTAGATCAGTGATCACACAGCACTCTCTCTAGATCAGTGACACACAGCACTCTCTCGAGATCAGTGATCACCCAGCACTCTCCATAGAACAGTGAACACCCAGCACTATCTCTATATCAGTGATTACCCAGCACTCTCTCCACATCAGTGAACACCCAGCATTCTCTCAAGATCAGTGAACACCCAGCACTCTCTCTAGCTCAGTGAACACCCAGCACCCTCTCTAGATCAGTGAACACCCAGCACTCTCTCTAGATCAGTGAACACCCAGCACTCTCTCTAGATCAGTGAACACCCAGCACTCTCTCTAGATCAGTGAACACCCAGCACTCTCTCTAGATCAGTGAACACACAGCACTCTCGCTAGATCAGTGAACACGCAGCACTCTCTCGAGATCAGTAATCACACAGCACTCTCTCTAGATCAGTGAACACCGAGTACTCTCTCGATCAGTAATCACACAGCACTCCCTCTAGATCAGTGAACACCCAGCACTCTCTATAGATCAGTAATCACACAGCACTCTCTCTAGATCAGTGAACACCCAGCACTCTCTCTAGATCAGTGAACACACAGCACTCTCGCTAGATCAGTGAACACACAGCACTCTCTCGAGATCAGTAATCACACAGCACTCTCTCTACATCAGTGAACACCGAGTACTCTCTCGATCAGTAATCACACAGCACTCCCTCTAGATCAGTGAACACACAGCACTCTCTCTAGATCAGTGAACACAAAGCACTCTCTCTAGATCAGTAATCACACAGCACTCTCTCCAGATCAGTGAACACCGAGTACTTTCTCGATCAGTAATCACACTGCACTCCCTCTAGATCAGTAAACACCCAGCTCTCTCTATATATCAGTAATCACACAGCACACTCTCTAGATCAGTGAACACCCAGCACCCTCTCTAGATCAGTGATCACCCAGCACTCTCTCTAGATCAGTGAAAACCCAGCACCCTCTCTAGATCAGTGATCACACAGCACTCTCTCTAGATCAGTGACCCACAGCACTCTCTCTAGATCAGTGATCACCCAGCACTCTCCATAGAACAGTGAACACACAACACTCTCTCTAGATCAGTGATTACCCAGCACTCTCTCTAGGTCAGTGATCACACAGCACTCTCTCTAGATCAGTGATTACCCAGCACTTTCTCTAGGTCAGTGATCACCCAGCACTCTCTCTAGGTCAGTGAACACACATCACTCTCTCTAGATCAGTGAACACAAAGCACTCTCTCTAGATCAGTAATCACACAGCACTCTCTCTAGATCAGTGAACACCGAGTACTCTTTTGATCAGTAATCACACAGCACTCCCTCTAGATCAGTGAACACCCAGCACTCTCTATAGATCAGTAATCACACAGCACTCTCTCTAGATCAGTGAACACCCAGCACTCTCTCTAGATCAGTGAACACACAGCACTCTCTCGAGATCAGTAATCACACAGCACTCTCTCTACATCAGTGAACACCGAGTACTCTCTCGATCAGTAATCACACAGCACTCCCTCTAGATCAGTGAACACTCATCACTCTCTCTAGATCAGTGAACACAAAGCACTCTCTCTAGATCAGTAATCACACAGCACTCTCTCTAGATCAGTGAACACCGAGTACTCTCTCGATCAGTAATCACACAGCACTCCCTCTAGATCAGTGAACACCCAGCACTCTCTATAGATCAGTAATCCCACAGCACTCTCTCTAGATCAGTGAACACCCAGAACTCTCTCTAGATCAGTGATCACCCAGCACTCTCTCTAGATCAGTGAACACCCAGTACTCTCTCTAGATCAGTGAACACCCAGCACTCTCTCTAGATCAGTGAACACCCAGCACCCTCTCTAGATCAGTGAACACCCAGCACTCTCTGTAGATCGGTGAACACCCAGCACTCTCTCTAGATCAGTGAACACACAGCACTCTCGCTAGATCAGTGAACACACAGCACTCTCTCGAGATCAGTAATCACACAGCACTCTCTCTACATCAATGAACACCGAGTATTCTCTCGATCAGTAATCACACAGCACTCCCTCTAGATCAGTGAACACTCATCACTCTCTCTAGATCAGTGAACACAAAGCACTCTCTCTAGATCAGTAATCACACAGCACTCTCTCTAGATCAGTGAACACCGAGTACTCTCTCGATCAGTAATCACACAGCACTCCCTCTAGATCAGTGAACACCCTGCACTCTCTCTAGATCAGTGAACATCCAGCTCCCTCTCTAGTTCAGTGATCACCCAGCACTCTCTCTAGAACAGTGAACACCCAGCAGTCTCTCTCGATCAGTGAACACCCAGCACTCTCACTAGATCAGTGAAGACCCAGCACTCTTGCTAGATCAGTGAACACACAGCACTCTCTCTAGATCAGTAATCACACAGCACTCTCTCGAGATCAGTGAACACCGAGTACTCTCTCGATCAGTAATCACACAGCACTCCCTCTAGATCAGTGAACACCCAGCACTCTCTATATATCAGTAATCAAACAGCATACTCTCTAGATCAGTGAACACCCAGCACCCTCTCTAGATCAGTGATCACCCAGCACTCTCTCTAGATCAGTGAACACCCAGCACCCTCTCTAGATCAGTGAACACCCAGCACTCTCTCTAGATCAGTGAACACCCAGCACTCTCTCTAGATCAGTGAACACACAGCACTCTCGCTAGATCAGTGAACACACAGCACTCTCTCGAGATCAGTCATCACACAGCACTCTCTCTACATCAGTGAACACCGAGTACTCTCTCGATCAGTAATCACACAGCACTCCCTCTAGATCAGTGATCACCCAGCACTCTCTCTAGATCAGTGAACACGCAGCACCCTCGCTAGATCAGTGAACACCCAGCACCCTCTCTAGATCAGTGAACACCCAGCACTCTCTCTAGATCAGTGAACACCCAGCACTCTCTCTAGATCAGTGAACACACAGCACTCTCGCTAGATCAGTGAACACACAGCACTCTCTCGAGATCAGTAATCACACAGCACTCTCTCTAAATCAGTGAACACCGAGTACTCTCTCGATCAGTAATCACACAGCACTCCCTCTAGATCAGTGAACACCCAGCACTCTCTCTAGATCAGTGAACATCCAGCTTCCTCTCTAGTTCAGTGATCACCCAGCACTCTCTCTAGAACAGTGAACACCCAGCAGTCTCTCTCGATCAGTGAACACCCAGCACTCTCACTAGATCAGTGAAGACCCAGCACTCTTGCTAGATCAGTGAACACACAGCACTCTCTCTAGATCAGTAATCACACAGCACTCTCTCGAGATCAGTGAACACCGAGTACTCTCTCGATCAGTAATCACACAGCACTCCCTCTAGATCAGTGAACACCCAGCACTCTCTATATATCAGTAATCAAACAGCATACATCTCTAGATCAGTGAACACCCAGCACCCTCTCTAGATCAGTGATCACCCAGCACTCTCTCTAGATCAGTGAACACCCAGCACCCTCTCTAGATCAGTGAACACACAGCACTCTCTCTAGATCAGTGACCCACAGCACTCTCTCTAGATCAGTGATCACCCAGCACTCTCCATAGAACAGTGAACACACAACACTCTCTCTAGATCAGTGATTACCCAGCACTCTCTCTAGGTCAGTGATCACACAGCACTCTCTCTAGATCAGTGATTACCCAGCACTTTCTCTAGGTCAGTGATGACCCAGCACTCTCTCTAGGTCAGTGAACACACATCACTCTCTCTAGATCAGTGAACACAAAGCACTCTCTCTAGATCAGTAATCACACAGCACTCTCTCTAGATCAGTGAACACCGAGTACTCTTTTGATCAGTAATCACACAGCACTCCCTCTAGATCAGTGAACACCCAGCACTCTCTATAGATCAGTAATCACACAGCACTCTCTCTAGATCAGTGAACACCCAGCACTCTCTCTAGATCAGTGAACACACAGCACTCTCTCGAGATCAGTAATCACACAGCACTCTCTCTACATCAGTGAACACCGAGTACCCTCTCGATCAGTAATCACACAGCACTCCCTCTAGATCAGTGAACACTCATCACTCTCTCTAGATCAGTGAACACAAAGCACTCTCTCTAGATCAGTAATCACACAGCACTCTCTCTAGATCAGTGAACACCGAGTACTCTCTCGATCAGTAATCACACAGCACTCCCTCTAGATCAGTGAACACCCAGCACTCTCTATAGATCAGTAATCCCACAGCACTCTCTCTAGATCAGTGAACACCCAGAACTCTCTCTAGATCAGTGATCACCCAGCACTCTCTCTAGATCAGTGAACACCCAGTACTCTCTCTAGATCAGTGAACACCCAGCACTCTCTCTAGATCAGTGAACACCCAGCACCCTCTCTAGATCAGTGAACACCCAGCACTCTCTGTAGATCGGTGAACACCCAGCACTCTCTCTAGATCAGTGAACACACAGCACTCTCGCTAGATCAGTGAACACACAGCACTCTCTCGAGATCAGTAATCACACAGCACTCTCTCTACATCAATGAACACCGAGTATTCTCTCGATCAGTAATCACACAGCACTCCCTCTAGATCAGTGAACACTCATCACTCTCTCTAGATCAGTGAACACAAAGCACTCTCTCTAGATCAGTAATCACACAGCACTCTCTCTAGATCAGTGAACACCGAGTACTCTCTCGATCAGTAATCACACAGCACTCCCTCTAGATCAGTGAACACCCTGCACTCTCTCTAGATCAGTGAACATCCAGCTCCCTCTCTAGTTCAGTGATCACCCAGCACTCTCTCTAGAACAGTGAACACCCAGCAGTCTCTCTCGATCAGTGAACACCCAGCTCTCTCACTAGATCAGTGAAGACCCAGCACTCTTGCTAGATCAGTGAACACACAGCACTCTCTCTAGATCAGTAATCACACAGCACTCTCTCGAGATCAGTGAACACCGAGTACTCTCTCGATCAGTAATCACACAGCACTCCCTCTAGATCAGTGAACACCCAGCACTCTCTATATATCAGTAATCAAACAGCATACTCTCTAGATCAGTGAACACCCAGCACCCTCTCTAGATCAGTGATCACCCAGCACTCTCTCTAGATCAGTGAACACCCAGCACCCTCTCTAGATCAGTGAACACCCAGCACTCTCTCTAGATCAGTGAACACCCAGCACTCTCTCTAGATCAGTGAACACACAGCACTCTCGCTAGATCAGTGAACACACAGCACTCTCTCGAGATCAGTAATCACACAGCACTCTCTCTACATCAGTGAACACCGAGTACTCTCTCGATCAGTAATCACACAGCACTCCCTCTAGATCAGTGATCACCCAGCACTCTCTCTAGATCAGTGAACACGCAGCACCCTCGCTAGATCAGTGAACACCCAGCACCCTCTCTAGATCAGTGAACACCCAGCACTCTCTCTAGATCAATGAACACCCAGCACTCTCTCTAGATCAGTGAACACACAGCACTCTCGCTAGATCAGTGAACACACAGCACTCTCTCGAAATCAGTAATCACACAGCACTCTCTCTAAATCAGTGAACACCGAGTACTCTCTCGATCAGTAATCACACAGCACTCCCTCTAGATCAGTGAACACCCAGCACTCTCTCTAGATCAGTGAACATCCAGCTCCCTCTCTAGTTCAGTGATCACCCAGCACTCTCTCTAGAACAGTGAACACCCAGCAGTCTCTCTCGATCAGTGAACACCCAGCACTCTCACTAGATCAGTGAAGACCCAGCACTCTTGCTAGATCAGTGAACACACAGCACTCTCTCTAGATCAGTAATCACACAGCACTCTCTCGAGATCAGTGAACACCGAGTACTCTCTCGATCAGTAATCACACAGCACTCCCTCTAGATCAGTGAACACCCAGCACTCTCTATATATCAGTAATCAAACAGCATACATCTCTAGATCAGTGAACACCCAGCACCCTCTCTAGATCAGTGATCACCCAGCACTCTCTCTAGATCAGTGAACACCCAGCACCCTCTCTAGATCAGTGAACACCCAGCACTCTCTCTAGATCAGTGAACACCCAGCACTCTCTCTAGATCAGTGAACACACAGCACTCTCGCTAGATCAGTGAACACACAGCACTCTCTCGAGATCAGTAATCACACAGCACTCTCTCTACATCAGTGAACACCGAGTACTCTCTCGATCAGTAATCACACAGCATTCCCTCTAGATCAGTGATCACCCAACACTCTCTCTAGATCAGTGAACACGCAGCACCCTCGCTAGATCAGTGAACACCCAGCACCCTCTCTAGATCAGTGAACACCCAGCACTCTCTCTAGATCAGTGAACACCCAGCACTCTCTCTAGATCAGTGAACACACAGCACTCTCGCTAGATCAGTGAACACACAGCACTCTCTCGAGATCAGTAATCACACAGCACTCTCTCTACATCAGTGAACACCGAGTACTCTCTCGATCAGTAATCACACAGCACTCCCTCTAGATCAGTGAACACTCATCACTCTCTCTAGATCAGTGAACACAAAGCACTCTCTCTAGATCAGTAATCACACAGCACTCTCTCTAGATCAGTGAACACCGAGTACTCTCTCGATCAGTAATCACACAGCACTCCCTCTCGATCAGTGAACACCCAGCACTCTCTATAGATAAGTAATCACACAGCACTCTCTCTAGATCAGTGAACACCCAGCACTCTCTCTAGATCAGTGATCACCCAGCACTCTCTCTAGATCAGTGAACACCCAGTACTCTCTCTAGATCAGTGAACACCCAGCACTCTCTCTAGATCAGTGAACACCCAGCACCCTCTCTAGATCAGTGAACACCCAGCACTCTCTCTAGATCAGTGAACACACAGCACTCTCGCTAGATCAGTGAACACACAGCACTCTCTCGAGATCAGTAATCACACAGCACTCTCTACATCAATGAACACCGAGTACTCTCTCGATCAGTAATCACACAGCACTCCCTCTAGATCAGTGAACACTCATCACTCTCTCTAGATCAGTGAACACAAAGCACTCTCTCTAGATCTGTAATCACACAGCACTCTCTCTAGATCAGTGAACACCGAGTACTCTCTCGATCAGTAATCACACAGCACTCCCTCTAGATCAGTGAACACCCAGCACTCTCTATAGATCAGTAATCACACAGCACTCTCTGTAGATCAGTGAACACCCAGCACTCTCTCTAGATCAGTGAACATCCAGCTCCCTCTCTAGTTCAGTGATCACCTAGCACTCTCTCTAGAACAGTGAACACCCAGCATTCTCTCTAGATCAGTGAACACACAGCACTCTCACTAGATCAGTTAACACCCAGCACTCTCGCTAGATCAGTGAACACACAGCACTCTCTCTAGATCAGTAATCACACAGCACTCCCTCTAGATCAGTGAACTCGCAGCACTCTCTATTAATCAGTAATCACACAGCACATTCTCTAGATCAGTGAACACCCAGCACCCTCTCTAGATCAGTCATCACCCAGCACTCTCTCTAGATCAGTGAACACCCAGCACCCTCTCTAGATCAGTGATCACACAGCACTCTCTCGAGATCAGTGACACACAGCACTCTCTCAAGATCAGTGATCACCCAGCACTCTCCATAGAACAGTGAACACCCAGCACTCTCTCTAGATCAGTGATTACCCAGCACTCTCTCTATATCAGTGAACACCCAGCATTCTCTCTAGATCAGTGAACACCCAGCACTCTCTCCAGATCAGTGAACACCCAGCACTCTCTCTAGATCAGTGATCACCCAGCACTCTCTCTAGATCAGTGAACACCCAGTACTCTCTCTAGATCAGTGAACACCCAGCACTCTCTCTAGATCAGTGAACACACAGCACCCTCTCTAGATCAGTGATCACCCAGCACTCTCTCTAGATCAGTGAACACCCAGCACTCTCTCTAGATCAGTGAACACCCAGCACTCTCTCTAGATCAGTGAACACCCAGCACTCTCTCTAGATCAGTGAACACACAGCACTCTTGCTAGATCAGTGAACACACAGCACTCTCTCGAGATCAGTAATCACACAGCACTCTCTCTAGATCAGTGAACACCGAGTACTCTCTCGATCAGTAATCACACAGCATTCCCTCTAGTTCAGTGAACACTCATCACTCTCTCTAGATCAGTGAACACAAAGCACTCTCTCTAGATCAGTAATCACACAGCACTCTCTCTAGATCAGTGAACACACAGCACTCTCTCTAGATCAGTGAACACAAAGCACTCTCTCTAGATCAGTAATCACACAGCACTCTCTCTAGATCAGTGAACACCGAGTACTCTCTCGATCAGTAATCACACAGCACTCCCTCTAGATCAGTGAACACACAGCACTCTCTATATATCAGTAATCACACAGCACACTCTCTAGATCAGTGAACACACAGCACTCTCTCAAGATCAGTGATCACACAGCACTCTCTCTAGATCAGTGAATACACAGCACTCCCTCTAGATCAGTGAACACACAGCACTCTCTCTAGATCAGTGAACATAAAGCACTCTCTCTAAATCAGTAATCACACAGCACTCTCTCTAGATCAGTGAACGCCGAGTACTCTCTCGATCAGTAATCGCACAGCACTCCCTCTAGATCAGTGAACACCCAGCACTATCTATATATCAGTAATCACACAGCACACTCTCTAGATCAGTGAACACGTAGCACCCTCTCTAGATCAGTGACACACAGCACTCTCTCTAGATCAGTGATCACTCAGCACTCTCCATAGAACAGTGAACACCCAGCACTCTCTCTAGATCAGTGATTACCCAGCACTCTCTCTAGATCAGAGAACACCCAGCATTCTCTCTAGATCAGTGAACACCCAGCACTCTCTCTAGATCAGTGAACACCCAGCACTCTCTCTAGATCAGTGAACACCCAGCACTCTCTCTAGATCAGTGATCACCCAGCACTCTCTCTAGATCAGTGAACACCCAGTACTCTCTCTCGATCAGTGAACACCCAGCACTCTCTCTAGATCAGTGAACACCCAGCACCCTCTCTAGATCAGTGATCACCCGACACTCTCTCTAGATCAGTGAACGCCCAGCACTCTCTCTAGATCAGTGAACACACAGCACTCTCTCTAGATCAGTGAACACCCAGCACTTTCTCTAGATCAGTGAACATCCAGCACCCTCTCTAGATCAGTGATCACCCAGCACTCTCTCTAGAACAGTGAACACCCAGCAGTCTCTCTAGATCAGTGAACACCCAGCACTCTCACTAGATCAGTGAACACCCAGCACTCTCGCTAGATCAGTGAACACACAGCACTCTCTCTAGATCAGTAATCACACAGCACTCACTCTAGATCAGTGAACACCGAGTACTCTCTCGATCAGTAATCACACAGCACTCCCTCTAGATCAGTGATCACCCAGCACTCTCTCTAGATCAGCGAACACCCAGTTCCCTCTCTAGATCAGTGATCACCCAGCACTCTCTCTAGATCAGTGAACACCCAGCACTCTCTGTAGATCAGTGAACATCCAGCACTCTCTCTAGATCAGTGAACACACAGCACTCTCGCTAGATCAGTGAACACACAGCACTCTCTCGAGATCAGTAATCACACAGCACTCTCTCTAGATCAGTGAACACTCATCACTCTCTCTAGATCAGTGAACACAAAGCATTCTCTCTAGATCAGTAATCACACAGCACTCTCTCTAGATCAGTGAACACCGAGTACTCTCTCGATCAGTAATCACACAGCACTCCCTCTAGATCAGTGAACACACAGCACTCTCTCTAGATCAGTGAACACAAAGCACTCTCTCTAGATCAGTAATCACACTGCACTCTCTCTAGATCAGTGAACACCGAGTACTCTCTCGATCAGTAATCACACAGCACTCCCTCTAGATCAGTGAACACCCAGCACTCTCTATATATCAGTAATCACACAGCACACTCTCTAGATCAGTGAACACCCAGCACCCTCTCTAGATCAGTGAACACCGAGTACTCTCTCGATCAGTAATCACACAGCACTCCCTCTAGACCAGTGAACACACAGCACTCTCTCTAGATCAGTGAACACAAAGCACTCTCTCTAGATCAGTAATCACACAGCACTCTCTCTAGATCAGTGAACACCGAGTACTCTCTCGATCAGTAATCACACAGCACTCCCTCTAGATCAGTGAACACCCAGCACTCTCTATATATCAGTAATCACACAGCACACTCTCTAGATCAGTGAACACACAGCACTCTCTCAAGATCAGTGATCACACAGCACTCTCTCTAGATCAGTGAATACACAGCACTCCCTCTAGATCAGTGAACACACAGCACTCTCTCTAGATCAGTGAACATAAAGCACTCTCTCTAAATCAGTAATCGCACAGCACTCCCTCTAGATCAGTGAACACCCAGCACTCTCTATAGATCAGTAATCACACAGCACTCTCTCAGGATCAGTGAACACCGAGTACTCTCTCGATCAGTAATCGCACAGCACTCCCTCTAGATCAGTGAACACCCAGCACTATCTATATATCAGTAATCACACAGCACACTCTCTAGATCAGTGAACACGTAGCACCCTCTCTAGATCAGTGACACCCAGCACTCTCTCTAGATCAGTGATCACTCAGCACTCTCCATAGAACAGTGAACACCCAGAACTCTCTCTAGATCAGTGATTACCCAGCACTCTCTCTAGATCAGAGAACACCCAGCATTCTCTCTAGATCAGTGAACACCCAGCACTCTCTCTAGATCAGTGAACACCCAGCACTCTCTCTAGATCAGTGATCACCCAGCACTCTCTCTAGATCAGTGAACACCCAGTACTCTCTCTCGATCAGTGAACACCCAGCACTCTCTCTAGATCAGTGAACACCCAGCACCCTCTCTAGATCAGTGATCACCCGACACTCTCTCTAGATCAGTGAACGCCCAGCACTCTCTCTAGATCAGTGAACACACAGCACTCTCTCTAGATCAGTGAACCCCCAGCACTTTCTCTAGATCAGTGAACATCCAGCACCCTCCCTAGATCAGTGATCACCCAGCACTCTCTCTAGAACAGTGAACACACAGCAGTCTCTCTAGATCAGTGAACACCCAGCACTCTCATTAGATCAGTGAACACCCAGCACTCTCGTTAGATCAGTGAACACACAGCACTCTCTCTAGATCAGTAATCACACAGCACTCACTCTAGATCAGTGAAAACCGAGTACTCTCTCGATCAGTAATCACACAGCACTCCCTCTAGATCAGTGAACTCGCAGCACTCTCTATATATCAGTAATCACACAGCACACTCTCTAGATCAGTGAACACCCAGCACCCTCTCTAGATCAGTGATCACACAGTACTCTCTCTAGATCAGTGACACACAGCACTCTCTCTAGATCAGTGAACACAAAGCACTCTCTCTAGATCAGTAATCACACAGCACTCTCTCTAGATCAGTGAACACCGAGTACTCTCTCGATCAGTAATCACACAGCACTCCCTCTAGATCAGTGAACACCCAGCACTCTCTATATATCAGTAATCACACAGCACACTCTCTAGATCAGTGAACACACAGCACTCTCTCAAGATCAGTGATCACACAGCACTCTCTCTAGATCAGTGAATACACAGCACTCCCTCTAGATCAGTGAACACACAGCACTCTCTCTAGATCAGTGAACATAAAGCACTCTCTCTAAATCAGTAATCGCACAGCACTCCCTCTAGATCAGTGAACACCCAGCACTCTCTATAGATCAGTAATCACACAGCACTCTCTCTAGATCAGTGAACGCCGAGTACTCTCTCGATCAGTAATCGCACAGCACTCCCTCTAGATCAGTGAACACCCAGCACTATCTATATATCAGTAATCACACAGCACACTCTCTAGATCAGTGAATGCGTAGCACCCTCTCTAGATCAGTGACACACAGCACTCTCTCTAGATCATTGATCACTCAGCACTCTCCATAGAACAGTGAACACCCAGCACTCTCTCTAGATCAGTGATTACCCAGCACTCTCTCTAGATCAGAGAACACCCAGCATTCTCTCTAGATCAGTGAACACCCAGCACTCTCTCTAGATCAGTGAACACCCAGCACTCTCTCTAGATCAGTGATCACCCAGCACTCTCTCTAGATCAGTAGACACCCAGTACTCTCTCTCGATCAGTGAACACCCAGCACTCTCTCTAGATCAGTGAACACCCAGCACCCTCTCTAGATCAGTGATCACCCGACACTCTCTCTAGATCAGTGAACGCCCAGCACTCTCTCTAGATCAGTGAACACACAGCACTCTCTCTAGATCAGTGAACCCCCAGCACTTTCTCTAGATCAGTGAACATCCAGCACCCTCTCTAGATCAGTGATCACCCAGCACTCTCTCTAGAACAGTGAACACCCAGCAGTCTCTCTAGATCAGTGAACACCCAGCACTCTCATTAGATCAGTGAACACCCAGCACTCTCGTTAGATCAGTGAACACACAGCACTCTCTCTAGATCAGTAATCACACAGCACTCACTCTAGATCAGTGAACACCGAGTACTCTCTCGATCAGTAATCACACAGCACTCCCTCTAGATCAGTGAACTCGCAGCACTCTCTATATATCAGTAATCACACAGCACACTCTCTAGATCAGTGAACACCCAGCACCCTCTCTAGATCAGTGATCACACAGTACTCTCTCTAGATCAGTGACACACAGCACTCTCTCTAGATCAGTGATCACCCAGCACTCTCTCTAGATCAGCGAACACCCAGTTCCCTCTCTAGATCAGTGATCACCCAGCACTCTCTCTAGATCAGTGAACACCCAGCACTCTCTGTAGATCAGTGAACATCCAGCACTCTCTCTAGATCAGTGAACACACAGCACTCTCGCTAGATCAGTGAACACACAGCACTCTCTCGAGATCAGTAATCACACAGCACTCTCTCTAGATCAGTGAACACCGAGTACTCTCTCGATCAGTAATCACACAACACTCCCTCTAGTTCAGTGAACACTCATCACTCTCTCTAGATCAGTGAACACAAAGCACTCTCTCTAGATCAGTAATCACACAGCACTCTCTCTAGATCAGTGAACACCGAGTACTCTCTCGATCAGTAATCACATAGCACTCCCTCTAGATCAGTGAACACACAGCACTCTCTCTAGATCAGTGAACACAAAGCACTCTCTCTAGATCAGTAATCACACTGCACTCTCTCTAGATCAGTGAACACCGAGTACTCTCTCGATCAGTAATCACACAGCACTCCCTCTAGATCAGTGAACACCCAGCACTCTCTATATATCAGTAATCACACAGCACACTCTCTAGATCAGTGAACACCCAGCACCCTCTCCAGATCAGTGATCACCCAGCACTCTCTCTAGATCAGTGAACACCCAGCACCCTCTCTAGATCAGTGATCACACAGCACTCTCTCTAGATCAGTGACACACAGCACTCTCTCGAGATCAGTGATCACCCAGCACTCTCGATAGAACAGTGAACACACAGCACTCTCTCTAGATCAGTGATTACCCAGCGCTCTCTCTAGATCAGTGAACACCCAGCACTCTCTCTAGATCAGTGAACACCCAGCACCCTCTCTAGATCAGTGAACACCCAGCACTCTCTCTAGATCAGTGAACACCCAGCACTCTCTCTAGATCAGTGAACACCCAGCACTCTCTCTAGATCAGTGAACACCCAGCACTCTCTCTACATCAGTGAACACACAGCACTCTCGCTAGATCAGTGAACACGCAGCACTCTCTCGAGATCAGTAATCACACAGCACTCTCTCTACATCAGTGAACACCGAGTACTCTCTCGATCAGTAATCACACAGCACTCCCTCTAGATCAGTGAACACTCATCACTCTCTCTAGATCAGTGAAAACAAAGCACTCTCTCTAGATCAGTAATCACACAGCACTCTCTCTAGATCAGTGAACACCGAGTACTCTCTCGATCAGTAATCACACAGCACTCCCTCTAGATCAGTGAACACCCAGCACTCTCTATAGATCAGTAATCACACAGCACTCTCTCTAGATCAGTGAACACCCAGCACTCTCACTAGATCAGTGCACACCGAGCACTCTCTCTAGATCAGTGATCACCCAGCACTCTCTCTAGATCAGTGAATACCCAGCACTCTCTCTAGATCAGTGAACACCCAGCACTCTCACTAGATCAGTGAACACCCAGCACTCTCGCTAGATCAGTGAACACACAGCACTCTCTCTAGATCAGTAATCACACAGCACTCTCTCTAGATCAGTGAACACCGAGTACTCTCTCGATCAGTAATCACACTGCACTCCCTCTAGATCAGTAAACACCCAGCACTCTCTATATATCAGTAATCACACAGCACACTCTCTAGATCAGTGAACACCCAGCACCCTCTCTAGATCAGTGATCACCCAGCACTCTCTCTAGATCAGTGAACACCCAGCACCCTCTCTAGATCAGTGATCACACAGCACTCTCTCTAGATCAGTGACCCACAGCACTCTCTCTAGATCAGTGATCACCCAGCACTCTCCATAGAACAGTGAACACACAACACTCTCTCTAGATCAGTGATTACCCAGCACTCTCGCTAGATCAGTGAACACCCAGCACTCACTCTAGATCAGTGATCACCCAGAACTCTCTCTAGATCAGTGAACACCCAGCACTCACTCTAGATCAGTGATCACCCAGAACTCTCTCTAGATCAGTGAACACCCAGTACTCTCTCTAGATCAGTGAACACCCAGCACTCTCTCTAGATCAGTGAACACCCAGCACTCTCTCTAGATCAGTGAACACCCAGCACTCTCTCTAGATCAGTGAACACACAGCACTCTTGCTAGATCAGTGAACACACAGCACTCTCTCGAGATCAGTAATCACACAGCACTCTCTCTAGATCAGTGAACACCGAGTACTCTCTCGATCAGTAATCACACAGCATTCCCTCTAGTTCAGTGAACACTCATCACTCTCTCTAGATCAGTGAACACAAAGCACTCTCTCTAGATCAGTAATCACACAGCACTCTCTCTAGATCAGTGAATACACAGCACTCCCTCTAGATCAGTGAACACACAGCACTCTCTCTAGATCAGTGAACATAAAGCACTCTCTCGAAATCAGTAATCACACAGCACTCTCTCTAGATCAGTGAACGCCGAGTACTCTCTCGATCAGTAATCGCACAGCACTCCCTCTAGATCAGTGAACACCCAGCACTATCTATATATCAGTTATCACACAGCACACTCTCTAGATCAGTGAACACGTAGCACCCTCTCTAGATCAGTGACACACAGCACTCTCTCTAGATCAGCGATCACTCAGCACTCTCCATAGAACAGTGAACACCCAGCACTCTCTCTAGATCAGTGATTACCCAGCACTCTCTCTAGATCAGAGAACACCCAGCATTCTCTCTAGATCAGTGAACACCCAGCACTCTCTCTAGATCAGTGAACACCCAGCACTCCCTCTAGATCAGTGAACACCCAGCACTCTCTCTAGATCAGTGATCACCCAGCACTCTCTCTAGATCAGTGATCACCCAGTACTCTCTCTCGATCAGTGAACACCCAGCACTCTCTCTAGATCAGTGAACACCCAGCACCCTCTCTAGATCAGTGATCACCCGACACTCTCTCTAGATCAGTGAACACCCAGCACTTTCTCTAGATCAGTGAACATCCAGCACCCTCTCTAGATCAGTGATCACCCAGCACTCTCTCTAGAACAGTGAACACCCAGCAGTCTCTCTAGATCAGTGAACACCCAGCACTCTCACTAGATCAGTGAACACCCAGCACTCTCGCTAGATCAGTGAACACACAGCACTCTCTCTAGATCAGTAATCACACAGCACTCACTCTAGATCAGTGAACACCGAGTACTCTCTCGATCAGTAATCACACAGCACTCCCTCTAGATCAGTGAACTCGCAGCACTCTCTATATATCAGTAATCACACAGCACACTCTCTAGATCAGTGAACACCCAGCACCCTCTCTAGATCAGTCATCACACAGTACTCTCTCTAAATCAGTGACACACAGCACTCTCTCTAGATCAGTGATCACCCAGCACTCTCTCTAGATCAGCGAACACCCAGTTCCCTCTGTAGATCAGTGATCACCCAGCACTCTCTCTAGATCAGTGAACACCCAGCACTCTCTGTAGATCAGTGAACATCCAGCACTCTCTCTAGATCAGTGAACACACAGCACTCTCGCTAGATCAGTGAACACACAGCACTCTCTCGAGATCAGTAATCACACAGCACTCTCTCTAGATCAGTGAACACTCATCACTCTCTCTAGATCAGTGAACACAAAGCACTCTCTCTAGATCAGTAATCACACAGCACTCTCTCTAGATCAGTGAACACCGAGTACTCTCTCGATCAGTAATCACACAGCACCCCCTCTAGATCAGTGAACACACAGCACTCTCTCTAGATCAGTGAACACAAAGCACTCTCTCTAGATCAGTAATCACACTGCACTCTCTCTAGATCAGTGAACACCGAGTACTCTCTCGATCAGTAATCACACAGCACTCCCTCTAGATCAGTGAACACCCAGCACTCTCTATATATCAGTAATCCCACAGCACACTCTCTAGATCAGTGAACACCCAGCACCCTCTCTAGATCAGTGAACACCGAGTACTCTCTCGATCAGGAATCACACAGCACTCCCTCTAGACCAGTGAACACACAGCACTCTCTCTAGATCAGTGAACACAAAGCACTCTCTCTAGATCAGTAATCACACAGCACTCTCTCTAGATCAGTGAACACCGAGTACTCTCTCGATCAGTAATCACTCAGCACTCCCTCTAGATCAGTGAACACCCAGCACTCTCCATATATCAGTAATCACACAGCACACTCTCTAGATCAGTGAACACACAGCACTCTCTCAAGATCAGTGATCACACAGCACTCTCTCTAGATCAGTGAATACACAGCACTCCCTCTAGATCAGTGAACACACAGCACTCTCTCTAGATCAGTGAACATAAAGCACTCTCTCAAGATCAGTGATCACACAGCACTCTCTCTAGATCAGTGAATACACAGCACTCCCTCTAGATCAGTGAACACACAGCACTCTCTCTAGATCAGTGAACATAAAGCACTGTCTCTAAATCAGTAATCACACAGCACTCTCTCTAGATCAGTGAACGCCGAGTACTCTCTCGATCAGTAATCGCACAGCACTCCCTCTAGATCAGTGAACACCCAGCACTATCTATATATCAGTAATCACACAGCACACTCTCTAGATCAGTGAACACGTAGCACCCTCTCTAGATCAGTGACACACAGCACTCTCTCTAGATCAGTGATCACTCAGCACTCTCCATAGAACAGTGAACACCCAACACTCTCTCTAGATCAGTGATTACCCAGCACTCTCTCTAGATCAGTGAACGCCCAGCACTCTCTCTAGATCAGTGAACACACAGCACTCTCTCTAGATCAGTGAACACCCAGCACTTTCTCTAGATCAGTGAACATCCAGCACCCTCTCTAGATCAGTGATCACCCAGCACTCTCTCTAGAACAGTGAACACCCAGCAGTCTCTCTAGATCAGTGAACACCCAGCACTCTCACTAGATCAGTGAACACCCAGCACTCTCGCTAGATCAGTGAACACACAGCACTCTCTCTAGATCAGTAATCACACAGCACTCACTCTAGATCAGTGAACACCGAGTACTCTCTCGATCAGTAATCACACAGCACTCCCTCTAGATCAGTGAACTCGCAGCACTCTCTATATATCAGTAATCACACAGCACACTCTCTAGATCAGTGAACACCCAGCACCCTCTCTAGATCAGTGATCACACAGTACTCTCTCTAGATCAGCGAACACCCAGTTCCCTCTCTAGATCAGTGATCACCCAGCACTCTCTCTAGATCAGTGAACACCCAGCACTCTCTGTAGATCAGTGAACATCCAGCACTCTCTCTAGATCAGTGAACACACAGCACTCTCGCTAGATCAGTGAACACACAGCACTCTCTCGAGATCAGTAATCACACAGCACTCTCTCTAGATCAGTGAACACCGAGTACTCTCTCGATCAGTAATCACACAACACTCCCTCTAGTTCAGTGAACACTCATCACTCTCTCTAGATCAGTGAACACAAAGCACTCTCTCTAGATCAGTAATCACACAGCACTCTCTCTAGATCAGTGAACACCGAGTACTCTCTCGATCAGTAATCACACAGCACTCCCTCTAGATCAGTGAACACACAGCACTCTCTCTAGATCAGTGAACACAAAGCACTCTCTCTAGATCAGTAATCACACTGCACTCTCTCTAGATCAGTGAACACCGAGTACTCTCTCGATCAGTAATCACACAGCACTCCCTCTAGATCAGTGAACACCCAGCACTCTCTATATATCAGTAATCACACAGCACACTCTCTAGATCAGTGAACACCCAGCACCCTCTCTAGATCAGTGATCACCCAGCACTCTCTCTAGATCAGTGAACACCCAGCACCCTCTCTAGATCAGTGATCACCCAGCACTCTCTCTAGATCAGTGACACACAGCACTCTCTCTAGATCAGTGAACACCCCGCACCCTCTCTAGATCAGTGACACACAGCACTCTTTCTAGATCAGTGAATACCCAGCACTCTCTCTAGATCAGTGAACACCCAGCACTCTCTCTAGATCACTAATCACACAGCACTCTCTCTAGATCACTAATCACCCAGCACTCTCTCTGGATAAGTGAACACACAGCATTCTCTCTCGATCAGTGAACACCCAACACTCTCTCTCGATCAGTGAACACCCGGCACTCTCTCTAGATCAGTGAACACCCAGCACTCTCTCTAGATCAGTGACACACAGCACTCTCTCTAGATCAGTGAACACCCAGCACCCTCTCTAGATCAGTGAACACCCAGCACCCTCTATAGATCAGTGATCACCCAGCACTCTCTCTAGATCAGTGAACACCCAGCACCCTCTCTAGATCAGTGATCACCCAGCACTCTCTCTAGATCAGTGACACACAGCACTCTCTCTAGATCAGTGAACACCCCGCACCCTCTCTAGATCAGTGACACACAGCACTCTTTCTAGATGAGTGAATACCCAGCACTCTCTCTAGATCAGTGAACACCCAGCACTCTCTCTAGATCACTAATCACACAGCACTCTCTCTAGATCACTAATCACCCAGCACTCTCTCTGGATCAGTGAACACACAGCATTCTCTCTAGATCAGTGAACACCCAGCACCCTCTCTAGATCACTAATCACACAGCACCTCTCTCTAGATCACTAATCACACAGCACTCTCTCTAAATCAGTGACACACAGCACTCTCTCTAGATCAGTGAACACCCAGCACCCTCTCTAGATCAGTAATCACACAGCACTCTCTCTAGATCAGTGAACACACAGCACTCTCGAAAGATCAGTAATCACACAGCACTCTCTCTAGATCAGTGAACACCGAGTACTCTCTCTAGATCAGTAATCACACAGCACTCTCTCTAGATCAGTAATCACACAGCACTCTCGAAAGATCAGTGATCACCCAGCACTCTCTCTAGATCAGTGAACACCCAGCACCCTCTCTAGATCAGTAATCACACAGCACTCTCTCTAGATCAGTGAACACACAGCACGCTCGAAAGATCAGTAATCACACAGCACTCTCTCTAGATCAGTGAACACCGAGTACTCTCTCGATCAGTAATCACACAGCACTCCCTCTAGATCAGTGAACACCCAGCACTCTCTATAGATCAGTAATCACACAGAACTCTCTCTAGATCAGTGAACACCGAGTACTCTCTCGATCAGTAATCACACAGCACTCCCTCTAGATCAGTGATCACCCAGCACTCTCTCTAGATCAGTGACACACAGCACTCTCTCTAGATCAGTGAACACCCCGCACCCTCTCTAGATCAGTGACACACAGCACTCTTTCTAGATTAGTGAATACCCAGCCCTCTCTCTAGATCAGTGAACACCCAGCACTCTCTCTAGATCACTAATCACACAGCACTCTCTCTAGATCACTAATCACCCAGCACTCTCTCTGGATCAGTGAACACACAGCATTCTCTCTAGATCAGTGAACACCCAGCACCCTCTCTAGATCACTAATCACACAGCACCTCTCTCTAGATCACTAATCACACAGCACTCTCTCTAGATCACTAATCACACAGCACTCTCTCTAAATCAGTGACACACAGCACTCTCTCTAGAACAGTGAACACCCAGCACCCTCTCTAGATCAGTGAACAACCAGCACTCTCTCTAGATCAGTGAACACCATGCACCCTCTCTAGATCAGTGAACACCCAGCACTCTCTCTAGATCACTAATCACACAGCACTCTCTCTAGATCATTAATCACACAGCGCTCTCTCTAGATCAGTGAACACACAGCATTCTCTCTAGATCAGTGAACACACAGCACTCTCTCTAGATCAGTGACACACAGCACTCTTTCTAGATTAGTGAACACCCAGCACTCTCTCTACATCAGTGAACACACAGCACTCTCTCAAGATCAGTGAATACACAGCATTCTCTCTAGATCAGTGAACACACAGCACTCTCTCTAGATCAGTGAACACACAGCACTCTTTCTAGATCAATAATCGCCCAGCACGCTCTCTAGATCAGTGAACACACAGCACTCTCTCTAGATCAGTGATCACGCAGCACTCTCTCTAGATCAGTGAACACACAGCACTCTCGCTAGATCAGTGAACACACAGCACTCTCTCGAGATCAGTAATCACACAGCACTCTCTCGAGATCAGTAATCACACAGAACTCTCTCTAGATCAGTGAACACCGAGTACTCTCTCGATCAGTAATCACACAGCACTCCCTCTAGTTCAGTGAACACTCATCACTCTCTCTAGATCAGTGAACACAAAGCACTCTCTGTAGATCAGTAATCACACAGCACTCTCTCTAGATCAGTGAACACCGAGTACTCTCTCGATCAGTAATCACACAGCACTCCCTCTAGATCAGTGAACACCGAGTACTCTCTCGATCAGTAATCACACAGCACTCCCTCTAGATCAGTGAACACACAGCACTCTCTCTAGGTCAGTGACCGCCCAGCACTCTCACTAGATCAGTGAACACCCAGCATTCTCTCTCGATCAGTAATCACACAGCACTCTTTCTAGATCAGTGAACACACAGCACTCTCTATAGATCAGTAATCACACAGCACTCCCTCTAGATCAGTGAACACCCAGCACTCTCTATAGATCAGTAATCACACAGAACTCTATCTAGATCAGTGAACACCGAGTACTCTCTCGATCAGTAATCACACAGCACTCCCTCTAGATCAGTGAACACACAGCACTCTCTATAGAGCAGTAATCACACAGAACTCTCTCTGTATCAGTGAACACACAGCACTCTCTCTGGATCAGTGAACACCCGGCACTCTCTCTAGATCAGTGAACACCCAGCACTCTCTCTAGATCAGTGAACACCCGGCACTCTCTCTAGATCAGTGAACACTTAGCACTCTCTCTAGATTAGTGACACACAGCATTCTCTATAGAGCAGTAATCACCCAGCACTCTCTCTAGATCAGTGAACACAAAGCACTCTCTCTGGGTCAGTGAACACCCAGCACTCTCTCTAGATCAGTGAACACCCAGCACTCTCTCTAGATCAGTAATCACACAGCACTCCCTCTAGTTCAGTGAACACTCATCACTCTCTCTAGATCAGTGAACACAAAGCACTCTCTCTAGATCAGTAATCACACAGCACTCTCTCTAGATCAGTGAACACCGAGTACTCTCTCGATCAGTAATCACACAGCACTCCCTCTAGATCAGTGAACACCGAGTACTCTCTCGATCAGTAATCACACAGCACTCCCTCTAGATCAGTGAACACACAGCACTCTCTCTAGGTCAGTGACCGCCAGCACTCTCACTAGATCAGTGAACACCCAGCATTCTCTCTCGATCAGTAATCACACAGCACTCTTTCTAGATCAGTGAACACACAGCACTCTCTATAGATCAGTAATCACACAGCACTCCCTCTAGATCAGTGAACACCCAGCACTCTCGATAGATCAGTAATCACACAGAACTCTCTCTAGATCAGTGAACACCGAGTACTCTCTCGATCAGTAATCACACAGCAGTCCCTCTAGATCAGTGAACACACAGCACTCTCTATAGAGCAGTAATCACACAGAACTCTCTCTGGATCAGTGAACACACAGCACTCTCTCTGGATCAGTGAACACCCGGCACTCTCTCTAGATCAGTGAACACCCAGCACTCTCTCTAGATCAGTGAACACCCGGCACTCTCTCTAGATCAGTGAACACTTAGCACTCTCTCTAGATTAGTGACACACAGCATTCTCTATAGAGCAGTAATCACCCAGCACTCTCTCTAGATCAGTGAACACAAAGCACTCTCTCTGGGTCAGTGAACACCCAGCACTCTCTCTAGATCAGTGAACACCCAGCACTCTCTAGATCAGTGGACAACCAGCACTCTCTCTGGATCAGTGAAATCCCACACCCACTCTAAATCAGTGAACACCCAGCACTCTCTCGAGATCGGTGAACACCCAGCACCCTGTCTAGATCAGTGAACCCACAGCACTCTCTCTAGCTCAGTGAATACCCAGCACTCTCTCTAGATCAGTGAACACACAGCACTCTCTCTCGATTAGTGACACCCAGCACTCTCTCTAGATCAGTGAACACCCAGCACTCTCTCTATATCAGTGACACACAGCACTCTCTCTAGATCAGTGAACACCCAGCACCCTCTCTAGATCAGTGAACACCCAGCACCCTCTCTAGATCAGTGATCACCCAGCAATCTCTCTAGATCAGTGACACACAGCACTCTCTCTAGATCAGTAATCACTCAGCACTCTCTCTAGATCAGTGAACACCGAGTACTCTCTCGATCAGTAATCACACAGCACTCCCTCTAGATCAGTGAACACACTGCACTCTCTATAGATCAGTAATCACACAGCACTCTCTATAGAGCAGTAATCACACAGAACTCTCTCTAGATCAGGGAACACACAGCACTCTCTCTAGATCAGTGAACACCCGGCACTCTCTCTAGATCAGTGAATACCCAGCACTCTCTCTGGATCAGTGAACACCCGGATCTCTCTCTAGATCCGTGAACACCCAGCACTCTCTCTAGATCAGTGGACAACCAGCACTCTCTCTGGATCAGTGAAATCCCACACCCACTCTAAATCAGTGAACACCCAGCACTCTCTCGAGATCAGTGAACACCCAGCACCCTGTCTAGATCAGTGAACCCACAGCACTCTCTGAAGATCAGTGAATACCCAGCACTCTCTCCAGATCAGTGACACCCAGCACTCTCTCTAGATCAGTGAACACCCAGCACTCTCTCTAGATCAGAGAACACCCAACACTCTCTCTCGATCAGTGAACACCCGGCACTCTCTCTAGATCAGTGAACACCCAGCACTCTCTCTAGATTAGTGACACACAGCACTCTCTCTAGATCAGTGAACACCCAGCACTCTCTCTAGATCAGTGAACACCCAGCACTCTCTCTAGATCAGAGAACACCCAACACTCTCTCTCGATCAGTGAACACCCGGCACTCTCTCTAGATCAGTGAACACCCAGCACTCTCTCTAGATTAGTGACACACAGCACTCTCTCTAGATCAGTGAACACCCAGCACCCTCTCTAGATCAGTGAACACCCAGCACCCTCTCTAGATCAGTGATCACCCAGCACTCTCTCTAGATCAGTGAACACCCAGCACCCTATCTAGATCAGTGATCACCCAGCACTCTCTCTAGATCAGTGACACACAGCACTCTCTCTAGATCAGTGAACACCCCGCACCCTCTCTAGATCAGTGACACACAGCACTCTTTCTAGACTAGTGAATACCCAGCACTCTCTCTAGATCAGTGAACACCCAGCACTCTCTCTAGATCACTAATCACACAGCACTCTCTCTAGATCACTAATCACCCAGCACTCTCTCTGGATCAGTGAACACACAGCATTCTCTCTAGATCAGTGAACACCCAGCACCCTCTCTAGATCACTAATCACACAGCACCTCTCTCTCGATCACTAATCACACAGCACTCTCTCTAGATCACTAATCACACAGCACTCTTTCTAAATCAGTGACACACAGCACTCTCTCTAGATCAGTGAACACCCAGCACCCTCTCTAGATCAGTGAACACCCAGCACTCTCTCTAGATCAGTGAACACCATGCACCCTCTCTAGATCAGTGAACACCCAGCACTCTCTCTAGATCACTAATCACACAGCACTCTCTCTAGATCACTAATCACACAGCACTCTCTCTAGGTCAGTGAACACACAGCATTCTCTCTAGATCAGTGAACACACAGCACTCTCTCTAGATCAGTGACACACAGCACTCTTTCTAGATTAGTGAACACCCAGCACTCTCTCTAGATCAGTGAACACACAGCACTCTCTCTAGATCAATAATTGCCCAGCACGCTCTCTAGATCAGTGAACACACAGCACTCTCTCTAGATCAGTGATCACCCAGCACTCTCTCTAGATCAGTGAACACACAGCACTCTCGCTAGATCAGTGAACACACAGCACTCTCTCGAGATCAGTAATCACACAGCACTCTCTCTAGATCAGTGAACACAAAGCACTCTCTCTAGATCAGTAATCACACAGCACTCTCTCTAGATCAGTGAACACCGAGTACTCTCTCGATCAGTAATCACACAGCACTCCCTCTAGATCAGTGAACACACAGCACTCTCTCTAGATCAGTGAACACAAAGCACTCTCTCTAGATCAGTAATCACACTGCACTCTCTCTAGATCAGTGAACACCGAGTACTCTCTCGATCAGTAATCACACAGCACTCCCTCTAGATCAGTGAACACCCAGCACTCTCTATATATCAGTAATCACACAGCACACTCTCTAGTTCAGTGAACACCCAGCACCCTCTCTAGATCAGTGATCACCCAGCACTCTCTCTAGATCAGTGAACACCCAGCCCTCTCTCTAGATCAGTGAACACCCAGCATTCTCTCTAGATCAGTGAACACCCAGCACTCTCTCTAGATCAGTGAACACCCAGCACTCTCTCTAGATCAGTGAACACCCAGCACTCTCTCTAGATCAGAGAACACCCAACACTCTCTCTCGATCAGTGAACACCCGGCACTCTCTCTAGATCAGTGAACACCCAGCACTCTCTCTAGATTAGTGACACACAGCACTCTCTCTAGATCAGTGAACACCCAGCACCCTCTCTAGATCAGTGAACACCCAGCACCCTCTCTAGATCAGTGATCACCCAGCACTCTCTCTAGATCAGTGAACACCCAGCACCCTATCTAGATCAGTGATCACCCAGCACTCTCTCTAGATCAGTGACACACAGCACTCTCTCTAGATCAGTGAACACCCCGCACCCTCTCTAGATCAGTGACACACAGCACTCTTTCTAGACTAGTGAATACCCAGCACTCTCTCTAGATCAGTGAACACCCAGCACTCTCTCTAGATCACTAATCACACAGCACTCTCTCTAGATCACTAATCACCCAGCACTCTCTCTGGATCAGTGAACACACAGCATTCTCTCTAGATCAGTGAACACCCAGCACCCTCTCTAGATCACTAATCACACAGCACCTCTCTCTCGATCACTAATCACACAGCACTCTCTCTAGATCACTAATCACCCAGCACTCTTTCTAAATCAGTGACACACAGCACTCTCTCTAGATCAGTGAACACCCAGCACCCTCTCTAGATCAGTGAACACCCAGCACTCCCTCTAGATCAGTGAACACCATGCACCCTCTCTAGATCAGTGAACACACAGCACTCTCTCGAGATCAGTAATCACACAGCACTCTCTCTACATCAGTGAACACCGAGTACTCTCTCGATCAGTAATCACACAGCACTCCCTCTAGATCAGTGAACACAAAGCACTCTCTCTAGATCAGTAATCACACAGTACTCTCTCTAGATCAGTGAACACCGAGTACTCTCTCGATCAGTAATCACACAGTACTCCCTCTAGATCAGTGAACACCCAGCACTCTCTATAGATCAGTAATCCCACAGCACTCTCTCTAGATCAGTGAACACCCAGCACTCTCACTAGATCAGTGAACACCGAGCACTCTCTCTAGATCAGTGATCACCCAGCACTCTCTCTAGATCAGTGAACACCCAGCACTCTCTCTAGATCAGTGAACACACAGCACTCTCGCTAGATCAGTGAACACACAGCACTCTCTCGAGATCAGTAATCACACAGCACTCTCTCTACATCAGTGAACACCGAGTACTCTCTCGATCAGTAATCACACAGCACTCCCTCTAGATCAGTGAACACAAAGCACTCTCTCTAGATCAGTAATCACACAGTACTCTCTCTAGATCAGTGAACACCGAGTACTCTCTCGATCAGTAATCACACAGCACTCCCTCTAGATCAGTGAACACCCAGCACTCTCTATAGATCAGTAATCCCACAGCACTCTCTCTAGATCAGTGAACACCCAGCACTCTCACTAGATCAGTGAACACCGAGCACTCTCTCTAGATCAGTGATCACCCAGCACTCTCTCTAGATCAGTGAACACCCAGCACTCTCTCTAGATCAGTGAACACACAGCACTCTCTCTAGATCAGTGACCCCACAGCACTCTCTATAGATCAGTAATCACACAGCACTCTCTATAGAGCAGTAATCACACAGCACGCCCTCTAGATCAGTGAACACCCAGCACTCTCTTTAGATCAGTGAACACACAGCACTCTCTCTAGATCAGTGAACACACAACACTCTCTCGAGATCAGTGGACACCCAGCACTCTCTCTAGATCAGTAAAAACACAGCACTCTCTCCAGATCAGTGAACACTCAGTACTCTCTCTAGATCAGTAATCACACAGCACTCTCTCCAGATCAGTGAACACACAGCACCCTCTCTAGATCAGTGAACACCCAGCACTCTCTCTCGATCAGTGAACACCCGGCACTCTCTCTAGATCAGTGAACACCCAGCACTCTCTCTAGATTAGTGACACACAGCACTCTCTCTAGATCAGTGAACACCCAGCACCCTCTCTAGATCAGTGAACACCCAGCACCCTCTCTAGATCAGTGATCACCCAGCACTCTATCTAGATCAGTGAACACCCAGCACCCTCTCTAGATCAGTGATCACCCAGCACTCTCTCTAGATCAGTGACACACAGCACTCTCTCTAGATCAGTGAACACCCCGCACCCTCTCTAGATCAGTGACACACAGCACTCTTTCTACACTAGTGAATACCCAGCACTCTCTCTAGATCAGTGAACACCCAGCACTCTCTCTAGATCACTAATCACACAGCACTCTCTCTAGATCACTAATCACCCAGCACTCTCTCTGGATCAGTGAACACACAGCATTCTCTCTAGATCAGTGAACACCCAGCACCCTCTCTAGATCACTAATCACACAGCACCTCTCTCTCGATCACTAATCACACAGCACTCTCTCTAGATCACTAATCACACAGCACTCTTTCTAAATCAGTGACACACAGCACTCTCTCTAGATCAGTGAACACCCAGCACCCTCTCTAGATCAGTGAACACCCAGCACTCTCTCTAGATCAGTGAACACCATGCACCCTCTCTAGATCAGTGAACACCCAGCACTCTCTCTAGATCAGTGAACACCCAGCACTCTCTCTAGATCAGTGAACACACAGCACTCTCGCTAGATCAGTGAACACACAGCACTCTCTCGAGATCAGTAATCACACAGCACTCTCTCTACATCAGTGAACACCGAGTACTCTCTCGATCAGTAATCACACAGCACTCCCTCTAGATCAGTGAACACAAAGCACTCTCTCTAGATCAGTAATCACACAGTACTCTCTCTAGATCAGTGAACACCGAGTACTCTCTCGATCAGTAATCACACAGCACTCCCTCTAGATCAGTGAACACCCAGCACTCTCTATAGATCAGTAATCCCACAGCACTCTCTCTAGATCAGTGAACACCCAGCACTCTCACTAGATCAGTGAACACCGAGCACTCTCTCTAGATCAGTGATCACCCAGCACTCTCTCTAGATCAGTGAACACCCAGCACTCTCTCTAGATCAGTGAACACACAGCACTCTCTCTAGATCAGTGACCCCACAGCACTCTCTATAGATCAGTAATCACACAGCACTCTCTATAGAGCAGTAATCACACAGCACGCCCTCTAGATCAGTGAACACCCAGCACTCTCTTTAGATCAGTGAACACACAGCACTCTCTCTAGATCAGTGAACACACAACACTCTCTCGAGATCAGTGGACACCCAGCACTCTCTCTAGATCAGTAAAAACACAGCACTCTCTCCAGATCAGTGAACACTCAGTACTCTCTCTAGATCAGTAATCACACAGCACTCTCTCCAGATCAGTGAACACACAGCACCCTCTCTAGATCAGTGAACACCCAGCACTCTCTCTCGATCAGTGAACACCCGGCACTCTCTCTAGATCAGTGAACACCCAGCACTCTCTCTAGATTAGTGACACACAGCACTCTCTCTAGATCAGTGAACACCCAGCACCCTCTCTAGATCAGTGAACACCCAGCACCCTCTCTAGATCAGTGATCACCCAGCACTCTATCTAGATCAGTGAACACCCAGCACCCTCTCTAGATCAGTGATCACCCAGCACTCTCTCTAGATCAGTGACACACAGCACTCTCTCTAGATCAGTGAACACCCCGCACCCTCTCTAGATCAGTGACACACAGCACTCTTTCTACACTAGTGAATACCCAGCACTCTCTCTAGATCAGTGAACACCCAGCACTCTCTCTAGATCACTAATCACACAGCACTCTCTCTAGATCACTAATCACCCAGCACTCTCTCTGGATCAGTGAACACACAGCATTCTCTCTAGATCAGTGAACACCCAGCACCCTCTCTAGATCACTAATCACACAGCACCTCTCTCTCGATCACTAATCACACAGCACTCTCTCTAGATCACTAATCACACAGCACTCTTTCTAAATCAGTGACACACAGCACTCTCTCTAGATCAGTGAACACCCAGCACCCTCTCTAGATCAGTGAACACCCAGCACTCTCTCTAGATCAGTGAACACCATGCACCCTCTCTAGATCAGTGAACACCCAGCACTCTCTCTAGATCACTAATCACACAGCACTCTCTCTAGATCACTAATCACACAGCACTCTCTCTAGATCAGTGAACACACAGCATTCTCTCTAGATCAGTGAACACACAGCACTCTCTCTAGATCAGTGACACACAGCACTCTTTCTAGATTAGTGAACACCCAGCACTCTCTCTACATCAGTGAACACACAGCACTCTCTCAAGATCAGTGAATACACAGCATTCTCTCTAGATCAATAGTCGCCCAGCACGCTCTCTAGATCAGTGAACACACAGCACTCTCTCTAGATCAGTGATCACCCAGCACTCTCGCTAGATCAGTGAACACACAGCACTCTCGCTAGATCAGTGAACACACAGCACTCTCTCGAGATCAGTAATCACACAGCACTCTCTCTAGATCAGTGAACACAAAGCACTCTCTCTAGATCAGTAATCACATAGCACTCTCTCTAGATCAGTGAACACCGAGTACTCTCTCGATCAGTAATCACACAGCACTCCCTCTAGATCAGTGAACACACAGCACTCTCTCTAGATCAGTGAACACAAAGCACTCTCTCTAGATCAGTAATCACACTGCACTCTCTCTAGATCAGTGAACACCGAGTACTCTCTCGATCAGTAATCACACAGCACTCCCTCTAGATCAGTGAACACCCAGCACTCTCTATATATCAGTAATCACACAGCACACTCTCTAGATCAGTGAACACCCAGCCCTCTCTCTAGATCAGTGAACACCCAGCATTCTCTCTAGATCAGTGAACACCCAGCACTCTCTCTAGATCAGTGAACACCCAGCACCCTCTCTAGATCAGTGAACACCCAGCACTCTCTCTAGATCAGTGAACACCCAGCACTCTCTCTAGATCAGTGAACACCCAGCACTCTCTCTAGATCAGTGAACACCCAGCACTCTCTCTAGATCAGTGAACACACAGCACTCTCGCTAGATCAGTGAACACACAGCACTCTCTCGAGATCAGTAATCACACAGCACTCTCTCTACATCAGTGAACACCGAGTACTCTCTCGATCAGTAATCACACAGCACTCCCTCTAGATCAGTGAACACACAGCACTCTCTCTAGATCAGTGAACACAAAGCACTCTCTCTAGATCAGTAATCACACAGCACTCTCTCTAGATCAGTGAACACAGAGTACTCTCTCGATCAGTAATCACACAGCACTCCCTCTAGATCAGTGAACACCCAGCACTCTCGATAGATCAGTAATCCCACAGCACTCTCTCTAGATCAGTGAACACCCAGCACTCTCACTAGATCAGTGAACACCGAGCACTCTCTCTAGATCAGTGATCACCCAGCTCTCTCTCTAGATCAGTGAGCACCCAGCACTCTCTCTAGATCAGTGAACACCCAGCACTCTCACTAGATCAGTGAACACCCAGCACTCTCGCTAGATCAGTGAACACACAGCACTCTCTCTAGATCAGTCATCACACAGCACTCTCTCTAGATCAGTGAACACCGAGTACTCTCTCGATCAGTAATCACACAGCACTCCCTCTAGATCAGTGAACACACAGCACTCTCTCTAGATCAGTGAACACAAAGCACTCTCTCTAGATCAGTAATCACACAGCACTCTCTCCAGATCAGTGAACACCGAGTACTCTCTCGATCAGTAATCACACTGCACTCCCTCTAGATCAGTAAACACCCAGCACTCTCTATATATCAGTAATCAAACAGCACACTCTCTAGATCAGTGAACACCCAGCACCCTCTCTAGATCAGTGATCACCCAGCACTCTCTCTAGATCAGTGAACACCCAGCTCCCTCTCTAGATCAGTGATCACACAGCACTCTCTCTAGATCAGTGATCACCCAGCACTCTCCATAGAACAGTGAACACACAACACTCTCTCTAGATCAGTGACCCACAGCACTCTCTCTAGATCAGTGATCACCCAGCACTCTCCATAGAACAGTGAACACACAACACTCTCTCTAGATCAGTGATACCCAGCACTCTCTCTAGATCAGTATACACCCAGCATTCTCTCTAGATCAGTGAACACCCAGCAATCTCTCTAGATCAGTGAACACCCAGCACTCACTCTAGATCAGTGATCACCCAGCACTCTCTCTAGATCAGTGAACACCCAGCACCCTCTCTAGATCAGTGATCACCCAGCACTCTGTCTAGATCAGTGAACACCCAGCACTCTCTCTAGATCAGTAAAAACACAGCACTCTCTAGATCAGTGAACACACAGCAGCCTCTCTAGATCAGTGAACACCCGGCACCCTCTCTAGGTCAGTGATCACACAGCACTCTCTCTAGATCAGTGATTACCCAGCACTTTCTCTAGGTCAGTGATCACCCAGCACTCTCTCTCGGTCAGTGAACACCGAGTACTCTCTCGATCAGTAATCACACAGCGCTCTCTCTAGATCAGTGAACACCGAGTACTCTCTCGATCAGTAATCACACAGCACTCCCTCTAGATCAGTGAACACCCAGCACTCTCTATAGATCAGTAATCACACAGCACTCTCTCTAGATCAGTGAACACACAGCATTCTCTCTAGATCAGTGAACACACAGCACTCTCTCTAGATCAGTGAACACCCAGCACTCTCTCTAGATCACTAATCACACAGCACTCTCTCTAGATCACTAATCACCCAGCACTCTCTCTGGATCAGTGAACACACAGCATTCTCTCTAGATCAGTGAACACCCAGCACCCTCTCTAGATCACTAATCACACAGCACCTCTCTCTCGATCACTAATCACACAGCACTCTCTCTAGATCACTAATCACACAGCACTCTTTCTAAATCAGTGACACACAGCACTCTCTCTAGATCAGTGAACACCCAGCACCCTCTCTAGATCAGTGAACACCCAGCACTCTCTCTAGATCAGTGAACACCATGCACCCTCTCTAGATCAGTGAACACCCAGCACTCTCTCTAGATCACTAATCACACAGCACTCTCTCTAGATCACTAATCACACAGCACTCTCTCTAGATCAGTGAACACACAGCATTCTCTCTAGATCAGTGAACACACAGCACTCTCTCTAGATCAGTGACACACAGCACTCTTTCTAGATTAGTGAACACCCAGCACTCTCTCTACATCAGTGAACACACAGCACTCTCTCAAGATCAGTGAATACACAGCATTCTCTCTAGATCAATAATCGCCCAGCACGCTCTCTAGATCAGTGAACACACAGCACTCTCTCTAGATCAGTGATCACCCAGCACTCTCTCTAGATCAGTGAACACACAGCACTCTCGCTAGATCAGTGAACACACAGCACTCTCTCGAGATCAGTAATCACACAGCACTCTCTCTAGATCAGTGAACACAAAGCACTCTCTCTAGATCAGTAATCACATAGCACTCTCTCTAGATCAGTGAACACCGAGTACTCTCTCGATCAGTAATCACACAGCACTCCCTCTAGATCAGTGAACACACAGCACTCTCTCTAGATCAGTGAACACAAAGCACTCTCTCTAGATCAGTAATCACACTGCACTCTCTCTAGATCAGTGAACACCGAGTACTCTCTCGATCAGTAATCACACAGCACTCCCTCTAGATCAGTGAACACACAGCACTCTCTCTAGATCAGTGAACACAAAGCACTCTCTCTAGATCAGTAATCACACAGCACTCTCTCTAGATCAGTGAACACAGAGTACTCTCTCGATCAGTAATCACACAGCACTCCCTCTAGATCAGTGAACACCCAGCACTCTCTATAGATCAGTAATCCCACAGCACTCTCTCTAGATCAGTGAACACCCAGCACTCTCACTAGATCAGTGAACACCGAGCACTCTCTCTAGATCAGTGATCACCCAGCTCTCTCTCTAGATCAGTGAACACCCAGCACTCTCTCTAGATCAGTGAACACCCAGCACTCTCACTAGATCAGTGAACACCCAGCACTCTCGCTAGATCAGTGAACACACAGCACTCTCTCTAGATCAGTCATCACACAGCACTCTCTCTAGATCAGTGAACACCGAGTACTCTCTCGATCAGTAATCACACAGCACTCCCTCTAGATCAGTGAACACACAGCACTCTCTCTAGATCAGTGAACACAAAGCACTCTCTCTAGATCAGTAATCACACAGCACTCTCTCCAGATCAGTGAACACCGAGTACTCTCTCGATCAGTAATCACACTGCACTCCCTCTAGATCAGTAAACACCCAGCACTCTCTATATATCAGTAATCAAACAGCACACTCTCTAGATCAGTGAACACCCAGCACCCTCTCTAGATCAGTGATCACCCAGCACTCTCTCTAGATCAGTGAACACCCAGCTCCCTCTCTAGATCAGTGATCACACAGCACTCTCTCTAGATCAGTGATCACCCAGCACTCTCCATAGAACAGTGAACACACAACACTCTCTCTAGATCAGTGACCCACAGCACTCTCTCTAGATCAGTGATCACCCAGCACTCTCCATAGAACAGTGAACACACAACACTCTCTCTAGATCAGTGATACCCAGCACTCTCTCTAGATCAGTGAACACCCAGCAATCTCTCTAGATCAGTGAACACCCAGCACTCACTCTAGATCAGTGATCACCCAGCACTCTCTCTAGATCAGTGAACACCCAGTACTCTCACTAGATCAGTGAACACCCAGCACTCTCTCTAGATCAGTGAACACCCAGCACCCTCTCTAGATCAGTGATCACCCAGCACTCTGTCTAGATCAGTGAACACCCAGCACTCTCTCTAGATCAGTAAAAACACAGCACTCTCTAGATCAGTGAACACACAGCAGCCTCTCTAGATCAGTGAACACCCGGCACCCTCTCTAGGTCAGTGATCACACAGCACTCTCTCTAGATCAGTGATTACCCAGCACTTTCTCTAGGTCAGTGATCACCCAGCACTCTCTCTCGGTCAGTGAACACCGAGTACTCTCTCGATCAGTAATCACACAGCACTCTCTCTAGATCAGTGAACACAGAGTACTCTCTCGATCAGTAATCACACAGCACTCCCTCTAGATCAGTGAACACCCAGCACTCTCTATAGATCAGTAATCCCACAGCACTCTCTCTAGATCAGTGAACACCCAGCACTCTCACTAGATCAGTGAACACCGAGCACTCTCTCTAGATCAGTGATCACCCAGCTCTCTCTCTAGATCAGTGAACACCCAGCACTCTCTCTAGATCAGTGAACACCCAGCACTCTCACTAGATCAGTGAACACCCAGCACTCTCGCTAGATCAGTGAACACACAGCACTCTCTCTAGATCAGTCATCACACAGCACTCTCTCTAGATCAGTGAACACCGAGTACTCTCTCGATCAGTAATCACACAGCACTCCCTCTAGATCAGTGAACACACAGCACTCTCTCTAGATCAGTGAACACAAAGCACTCTCTCTAGATCAGTAATCACACAGCACTCTCTCCAGATCAGTGAACACCGAGTACTCTCTCGATCAGTAATCACACTGCACTCCCTCTAGATCAGTAAACACCCAGCACTCTCTATATATCAGTAATCAAACAGCACACTCTCTAGATCAGTGAACACCCAGCACCCTCTCTAGATCAGTGATCACCCAGCACTCTCTCTAGATCAGTGAACACCCAGCTCCCTCTCTAGATCAGTGATCACACAGCACTCTCTCTAGATCAGTGATCACCCAGCACTCTCCATAGAACAGTGAACACACAACACTCTCTCTAGATCAGTGACCCACAGCACTCTCTCTAGATCAGTGATCACCCAGCACTCTCCATAGAACAGTGAACACACAACACTCTCTCTAGATCAGTGATACCCAGCACTCTCTCTAGATCAGTATACACCCAGCATTCTCTCTAGATCAGTGAACACCCAGCAATCTCTCTAGATCAGTGAACACCCAGCACTCACTCTAGATCAGTGATCACCCAGCACTCTCTCTAGATCAGTGAACACCCAGTACTCTCACTAGATCAGTGAACACCCAGCACTCTCTCTAGATCAGTGAACACCCAGCACCCTCTCTAGATCAGTGATCACCCAGCACTCTGTCTAGATCAGTGAACACCCAGCACTCTCTCTAGATCAGTAAAAACACAGCACTCTCTAGATCAGTGAACACACAGCAGCCTCTCTAGATCAGTGAACACCCGGCACCCTCTCTAGGTCAGTGATCACACAGCACTCTCTCTAGATCAGTGATTACCCAGCACTTTCTCTAGGTCAGTGATCACCCAGCACTCTCTCTCGGTCAGTGAACACCGAGTACTCTCTCGATCAGTAATCACACAGCACTCTCTCTAGATCAGTGAACACCGAGTACTCTCTCGATCAGTAATCACACAGCACTCCCTCTAGATCAGTGAACACCCAGCACTCTCTATAGATCAGTAATCACACAGCACTCTCTCTAGATCAGTGAACACACAGCATTCTCTCTAGATCAGTGAACACACAGCACTCTCTCTAGATCAGTGAACACCCAGCACTCTCTCTAGATCACTAATCACACAGCACTCTCTCTAGATCACTAATCACCCAGCACTCTCTCTGGATCAGTGAACACACAGCATTCTCTCTAGATCAGTGAACACCCAGCACCCTCTCTAGATCACTAATCACACAGCACCTCTCTCTCGATCACTAATCACACAGCACTCTCTCTAGATCACTAATCACACAGCACTCTTTCTAAATCAGTGACACACAGCACTCTCTCTAGATCAGTGAACACCCAGCACCCTCTCTAGATCAGTGAACACCCAGCACTCTCTCTAGATCAGTGAACACCATGCACCCTCTCTAGATCAGTGAACACCCAGCACTCTCTCTAGGTCACTAATCACACAGCACTCTCTCTAGATCACTAATCACACAGCACTCTCTCTAGATCAGTGAACACACAGCATTCTCTCTAGATCAGTGAACACACAGCACTCTCTCTAGATCAGTGACACACAGCACTCTTTCTAGATTAGTGAACACCCAGCACTCTCTCTACATCAGTGAACACACAGCACTCTCTCAAGATCAGTGAATACACAGCATTCTCTCTAGATCAATAATCGCCCAGCACGCTCTCTAGATCAGTGAACACACAGCACTCTCTCTAGATCAGTGATCACCCAGCACTCTCTCTAGATCAGTGAACACACAGCACTCTCGCTAGATCAGTGAACACACAGCACTCTCTCGAGATCAGTAATCACACAGCACTCTCTCTAGATCAGTGAACACAAAGCACTCTCTCTAGATCAGTAATCACATAGCACTCTCTCTAGATCAGTGAACACCGAGTACTCTCTCGATCAGTAATCACACAGCACTCCCTCTAGATCAGTGAACACACAGCACTCTCTCTAGATCAGTGAACACAAAGCACTCTCTCTAGATCAGTAATCACACTGCACTCTCTCTAGATCAGTGAACACCGAGTACTCTCTCGATCAGTAATCACACAGCACTCCCTCTAGATCAGTGAACACCCAGCACTCTCTATATATCAGTAATCACACAGCACACTCTCTAGATCAGTGAACACCCAGCACCCTCTCTAGATCAGTGATCACCCAGCACTCTCTCTAGATCAGTGAACACCCAGCCCTCTCTCTAGATCAGTGAACACCCAGCATTCTCTCTAGATCAGTGAACACCCAGCACTCTCTCTAGATCAGTGAACACCCAGCACCCTCTCTAGATCAGTGAACACCCAGCACTCTCTCTAGATCAGTGAACACCCAGCACTCTCTCTAGATCAGTGAACACCCAGCACTCTCTCTAGATCAGTGAACACCCAGCACTCTCTCTAGATCAGTGAACACACAGCACTCTCGCTAGATCAGTGAACACACAGCACTCTCTCGAGATCAGTAATCACACAGCACTCTCTCTACATCAGTGAACACCGAGTACTCTCTCGATCAGTAATCACACAGCACTCCCTCTAGATCAGTGAACACACAGCACTCTCTCTAGATCAGTGAACACAAAGCACTCTCTCTAGATCAGTAATCACACAGCACTCTCTCTAGATCAGTGAACACAGAGTACTCTCTCGATCAGTAATCACACAGCACTCCCTCTAGATCAGTGAACACCCAGCACTCTCTATAGATCAGTAATCCCACAGCACTCTCTCTAGATCAGTGAACACCCAGCACTCTCACTAGATCAGTGAACACCGAGCACTCTCTCTAGATCAGTGATCACCCAGCTCTCTCTCTAGATCAGTGAACACCCAGCACTCTCTCTAGATCAGTGAACACCCAGCACTCTCACTAGATCAGTGAACACCCAGCACTCTCGCTAGATCAGTGAACACACAGCACTCTCTCTAGATCAGTCATCACACAGCACTCTCTCTAGATCAGTGAACACCGAGTACTCTCTCGATCAGTAATCACACAGCACTCCCTCTAGATCAGTGAACACACAGCACTCTCTCTAGATCAGTGAACACAAAGCACTCTCTCTAGATCAGTAATCACACAGCACTCTCTCCAGATCAGTGAACACCGAGTACTCTCTCGATCAGTAATCACACTTCACTCCCTCTAGATCAGTAAACACCCAGCACTCTCTATATATCAGTAATCAAACAGCACACTCTCTAGATCAGTGAACACCCAGCACCCTCTCTAGATCAGTGATCACCCAGCACTCTCTCTAGATCAGTGAACACCCAGCTCCCTCTCTAGATCAGTGATCACACAGCACTCTCTCTAGATCAGTGATCACCCAGCACTCTCCATAGAACAGTGAACACACAACACTCTCTCTAGATCAGTGACCCACAGCACTCTCTCTAGATCAGTGATCACCCAGCACTCTCCATAGAACAGTGAACACACAACACTCTCTCTAGATCAGTGATACCCAGCACTCTCTCTAGATCAGTATACACCCAGCATTCTCTCTAGATCAGTGAACACCCAGCAATCTCTCTAGATCAGTGAACACCCAGCACTCACTCTAGATCAGTGATCACCCAGCACTCTCTCTAGATCAGTGAACACCCAGTACTCTCACTAGATCAGTGAACACCCAGCACTCTCTCTAGATCAGTGAACACCCAGCACCCTCTCTAGATCAGTGATCACCCAGCACTCTGTCTAGATCAGTGAACACCCAGCACTCTCTCTAGATCAGTAAAAACACAGCACTCTCTAGATCAGTGAACACACAGCAGCCTCTCTAGATCAGTGAACACCCGGCACCCTCTCTAGGTCAGTGATCACACAGCACTCTCTCTAGATCAGTGATTACCCAGCACTTTCTCTAGGTCAGTGATCACCCAGCACTCTCTCTCGGTCAGTGAACACCGAGTACTCTCTCGATCAGTAATCACACAGCACTCTCTCTAGATCAGTGAACACCGAGTACTCTCTCGATCAGTAATCACACAGCACTCCCTCTAGATCAGTGAACACCCAGCACTCTCTATAGATCAGTAATCACACAGCACTCTCTCTAGATCAGTGAACACACAGCATTCTCTCTAGATCAGTGAACACACAGCACTCTCTCTAGATCAGTGACCCCACAGCACTCTCTATAGATCAGTAATCACACAGCACTCTCTATAGAGCAGTAATCACACAGCACGCCCTCTAGATCAGTGAACACCCAGCACTCTCTTTAGATCAGTGAACACACAGCACTCTCTCTAGATCAGTGAACACACAACACTCTCTCGAGATCAGTGGACACCCAGCACTCTCTCTAGATCAGTAAAAACACAGCACTCTCTCCAGATCAGTGAACACTCAGTACTCTCTCTTGATCAGTAATCACACAGCACTCTCTCCAGATCAGTGAACACACAGCACCCTCTCTAGATCAGTGAACACCCAGCACTCTCTCTAGATCAGTGATCACCCAGCACGCTCCCTAGATCAGTGATCACCCAGCACTCTCTATAGATCAGTGAACACCCAGCACGCTCTATAGACAGTAATCACACAGCACTCTCTCTAGATCAGTGAACACACAGCACTCTCTATAGATCAATGAACACCCAGCACTCTCTATAGAGCAGTAATCACACAGCACTCTCTTGATCAGTGAACACACAGCAGCCTCTCTAGATCAGTGAACACCCAGCACTCTCTCTAGGTCAGTGATCACCCAGCACTCTCTCTAGATCAGTGATTACCCAGCACTTTCTCTAGGTCAGTGATCACCCAGCACTCTCTCTAGGTCAGTGACCGCCCAGCACTCTCACTAGATCAGTGAACACCCAGCATTCTCTCTCGATCAGTAATCACACAGCACTCTCTCTAGATCAGTGAACACACAGCACTCTCTATAGATCAGTAATCACACAGCACTCCCTCTAGATCAGTGAACACCCAGCACTCTCTATAGATCAGTAATCACACAGAACTCTCTCTAGATCAGTGAACACCGAGTACTCTCTCGATCAGTAATCACACAGCACTCCCTCTAGATCAGTGATCACACAGCGCTCTCTATAGAGCAGTAATCACACAGAATTCTCTCTAGATCAGTGAACACACAGCACTCTCTCTGGATCAGTGAACATCCGGCACTCTCTCTAGATCAGTGAACACCCAGCACTCTCTCTAGATCAGTGAACACCCAGCACTCTCTCTAGATCAGTGAACACCCAGCACTCTCTCTAGATTAGTGACACACAGCATTCTCTATAGAGCAGTAATCACCCAGCACTCTCTCTAGATCAGTGAACACAAAGCACTCTCTCTGGGTCAGTGAACACCCGGCACTCTCTCTAGATTAGTGACACACAGCATTCTCTATAGAGCAGTAATCACCCAGCACTCTCTCTAGATCAGTGAACACCCAGCACTCTCTCTAGATCAGTGGACAACCAGCACTCTCTCTGGATCAGTGAAATCCCACACCCACTCTAAATCAGTGAACACCCAGCACTCTCTCGAGATCAGTGAACACCCAGCACCCTGTCTAGATCAGTGAACCCACAGCACTCTCTCTAGCTCAGTGAATACCCAGCACTCTCTCTAGATCAGTGAACACACAGCACTCTCTCTCGATTAGTGACACCCAGCACTCTCTCTAGATCAGTGAACACCCAGCACTCTCTCTAGATCAGTGACACACAGCACTCTCTCTAGATCAGTGAACACCCAGCACCCTCTCTAGATCAGTGAACACCCAGCACCCTCTCTAGATCAGTGATCACCCAGCACTCTCTCTAGATCAGTGAACACCCAGCACCCTCTCTAGATCAGTGATCACCCAGCACTCTCTCTAGATCAGTGACACACAGCACTCTCTCTAGATCAGTAATCACTTAGCACTCTCTCTAGATCAGTGAACACCGAGTACTCTCTCGATCAGTAATCACACAGCACTCCCTCTAGATCAGTGAACACACTGCACTCTCTATAGATCAGTAATCACACAGCACTCTCTATAGAGCAGTAATCACACAGAACTCTCTCTAGATCAGGGAACACACAGCACTCTCTCTAGATCAGTGAACACCCGGCACTCTCTCTAGATCAGTGAATACCCAGCACTCTCTCTGGATCAGTGAACACCCGGCTCTCTCTCTAGATCAGTGAACACCCAGCACTCTCTCTAGATCAGTGGACAACCAGCACTCTCTCTGGATCAGTGAAATCCCACACCCACTCTAAATCAGTGAACACCCAGCACTCTCTCGAGATCAGTGAACACCCAGCACCCTGTCTAGATCAGTGAACCCACAGCACTCTCTGAAGATCAGTGAATACCCAGCACTCTCTCTAGATCAGTGACACACAGCACTCTCTCTAGATCAGTGAACACCCAGCACCCTCTCTAGATCAGTGAACACCAGGCACCCTCTCTAGATCAGTGATCACCCAGCACTCTCTCTAGATCAGTGAACACCCAGCACCCTCTCTAGATCAGTAATCACCCAGCACTCTCTCTAGATCAGTGACACACAGCACTCTCTCTAGATCAGTGAACACCCCGCACCCTCTCTAGATCAGTGACACACATCACTCTTTCTAGATTAGTGAATACCCAGCACTCTCTCTAGATCAGTGAACACCCAGCACTCTCTCTAGATCACTAATCACACAGCACTCTCTCTAGATCACTAATCACCCAGCACTCTCTCTGGATCAGTGAACACACAGCATTCTCTCTAGATCAGTGAACACCCAGCACCCTCTCTAGATCACTAATCACACAGCACCTCTCTCTAGATCACTAATCACACAGCACTCTCTCTCGATCACTAATCACACAGCACTCTCTCTAAATCAGTGACACACAGCACTCTCTCTAGATCAGTGAACACCCAGCACCCTCTCTAGATCAGTGAACACCCAGCACTCTCTCTAGATCAGTGAACACCATGCACCCTCTCTAGATCAGTGAACACCCAGCACTCTCTCTAGATCACTAATCACACAGCACTCTCTCTTGATCACTAATCACACAGCACTCTCTCTAGATCAGTGAACACACAGCACTCTCTCTAGATCAATAATCGCCCAGCACGCTCTCTAGATCAGTGAACACACAGCACTCTCTCTAGATCAGTGATCACCCAGCACTCTCTCTAGATCAGTGAACACCCAGCACCCTCTCTAGATCAGTGATCACCCAGCACTCTCTCTAGATCAGTGACACACAGCACTCTCTCTAGATCAGTGAACACCCCGCACCCTCTCTAGATCAGTGACACACAGCACTCTTTCTAGATTAGTGAATACCCAGCACTCTCTCTAGATCAGTGAACACCCAGCACTCTCTCTAGATCACTAATCACACAGCACTCTCTCTAGATCACTAATCACCCAGCACTCTCTCTGGATCAGTGAACACACAGCATTCTCTCTAGATCAGTGAACACCCAGCACCCTCTCTAGATCACTAATCACACAGCACCTCTCTCTAGATCACTAATCACACAGCACTCTCTCTCGATCACTAATCACACAGCACTCTCTCTAAATCAGTGACACACAGCACTCTCTCTAGATCAGTGAACACCCAGCACCCTCTCTAGATCAGTGAACACCCAGCACCCTCTCTAGATCAGTGAACACCCAGCACTCTCTCTAGATCACTAATCACACAGCACTCTCTCTTGATCACTAATCACACAGCACTCTCTCTAGATCAGTGAACACACAGCATTCTCTCTAGATCAGTGAACACTCAGCACTCTCTCTAGATCAGTGACACACAGCACTCTTTCTAGATTAGTGAACACCCAGCACTCTCTCTACATCAGTGAACACACAGCACTCTCTCAAGATCAGTGAACACACAGCACTCTCTCTAGATCAATAATCGCCCAGCACGCTCTCTAGATCAGTGAACACACAGCACTCTCTCTAGATCAGTGATCACCCAGCACTCTCTCTAGATCAGTGATCACCCAGCACTCTCTCTAGATCAGTGAACACACTACCCTCTCAGTCAGTGAACATACATCACTCTGCCTTGGACTATCTATATTTCTCTCTCCCTGTCCCTCACTGCCTCCATCTCTCTATCAGCTTCTCCCTTTGCTGCCTACTTTGGCCATGTAATTCCTGAGAAAGACTCATTGGCACATTATAAGTCAGAAAACCCGAATAAAATTACCTTCCTGTGACCCCAGTGTCTGGTTCCTCACGCTGCGTACCTATACCCATGGGGGTACACTTTGTGTTTCGTGGAGGTATTTGTCTCTCAATTGTGTATTTGTGGATTTGTAGGAATGACAATTTTTTCTCACCTCTTTCCTCTTCGTTGTGCAAAAGAATCCAAATGCAAATGGCTCCAGCGCTAAAGAACCATGCACAATCACTCGCTTCCTCACTGCTCCTCCAATTCCATTCTGTTTCTTTCCCGCACTTATTGCTGATATGCTGACTAGTGAGATGGCAGTTGAGCAATAAGCATAGGAGTGAAACATCGGTGATTGGTGACATGTTCTGTCGACTGGCTGATGATAATGAGGAACTACAGAACATACGGTTTAAAATAATTTATTGTAGAACAACTGCGTGGTATGATAACTAGGATAAATATAATAACTAACACTAAACAACTGTTTTGGAACTACTACAAATACGTCAATCTCCCAGCGCAACCAACTCCCAGATCACATGGTTTACTTTCTTTTTAAAAAAATATAAATTCAGAGTACCCAATTCATTTTTTCCAATTAAGGGGCAATTTAGCATGGCAAATCCACCTACCCTGCACATCTTTCGGTTGTGGAGGCGAAACCCATGCAAACACGGGGAGAATGTGCAAACTCCACATGGACAGTGACCCAGAGCCGGGATCGAACCTGCTAACCACTGTGCCGCCCTTGATTGATGAGTTTACAATGCCCACCTGTGGTCAGAGGTCGTGCATAACATTATGTACAAACTAGCCATATACATATCATCACAATTGGAGCAGCAGCAAGGTCAATGGTGCTGTAAGGGCCTGAGAACTGGTGCAGTGCTGCTAGGTGAGTAAGGGTGGCACGGTAGCACAGCGGGTAGCACTGTTTTTTTCACAGCACCAGGGTCCCAGGTTCGATTCCCGGCTTGGGTCACTGTCTGTGTGGAGTCTGCACATTCTCCCCATGTCTGTTTGGGTTTCTTCCGGGTGCTCCGGATTCCTCCCACAAGTCCCGAAAGACATGCTCTTAGGTAATTTGGACATTCTGGATTCTCCCTCGGTGTTCCCGAACATGCCCTGGAATGTGGCGACTAGGGGATTTTCACAGTAACTTCATTGCAGTGTTAATGTATGCCTACTTGTGACAATAATAAAGATTAAAAATTAGTTTGCTGGGCAGCACAGCCTATCTGGTCAAGGTCATCACCTACATATACAAAAAAAGAGTAAATGGGGACAGCGTATGGGGAAGAGGGGCTGCTGAGTTTGTTATTCCTTTGTATAGGAGCAGGAAGTGTATTCACTGATCTATCTTTAAACAAGCAAATATTCTTTGCAACTAGATGATCAAAATTCATTCTTTGCCATATTGTTAGAAAATTGCAGCTCCAGTATTTAAATTATTTTTACATATATCATTGAAAGTATAGTGAATCACAGAATTGTTACAGTGCAGAAGGACGACATTTGGCTCATCGTTTCTGCACCGGCTCTCCAAGTGAGCATCATGACTTTGTGCCATTCCTCTGCCTTTTACCTGCACCTTGCACAATGATTACTTGAACAGAAACATCTAATGGCCTCTTGAATGTCCCAATTGCGTGCACCACATTTCCAGGCAGTGCATTCCAGACCCTGACCACTGGGTGAGTGAAAAGATCTTTTCTCTCATCATTTGCTTCTTTTCGAAACCACTTTAAATCTCTGCCCTCTCGTTCTTGATCCTTTTACGAGCAGGAACAATTTCTCCCTGTCTACTCCGTCCTGCCCCCCTCTTAACAGGAAGGTTTAGCGCTGTTTGCAACCGATGATCATACAAGATGATGTCAAATAGAAACATCGGGCACGATTCTCCGGCCTTGTTGTGCTCTCGCTTGAGCGCAAAGCGACAGTGAATGCCGGGAAAGACCTCCAGCGAGCTTCCCGACTGCCTCCTTGCCTCCCGGGATTCTCCAAAGTCCCGCGAGGCATCGGAGCCGGAACCCTGCCCCAAATGGGTGGGGCCTAATGACATTTACGGAAGTAAATCGTAAACCTACTTAAGACCTACCTGCGTGGAATCCACCAGCCTCCCTTGATCCTTCGGCCTCCCCAGGGAGGCTGCAGCCGGGCGCCGATCAGTGCTGGTCCAGACAGTGCGGTACCCAGGATTCTCTCAGGCCATCGGAGACCCCAGGGTGGTCCGGGTAAGTGCAAGGTGGCTCCCTGACCCTCCCCCGGAACGTGGGCACCTTGCACTGCCCAGCTGGCACCTTGGTACAGCCAATGTGCTCAGATGGCACTGCAAAGCCAGCAGCATCACCGCCTGGGTATCAGGGTGGCACTGCAAGGATGCCCGAGTGCCATGGTGGCACTGCCAAGGGTTAGGGGCCGGGGGGGGGCCATGCCCATGAAATGAGGGTGGAGAGGGGATTTGAAGGGTGGGGGTGTGCAGGGCAGGTAAGTATGGGTCTCAAGGAGGTTGGAGGGATGATGGGTGAGGGTCCTGAAGAGGGAGGGGTGCCCAGGGACCCCATAGTGAGGTGTCCTCACATGGGGGGTGTGGGGTAGTGTTCATATGTGTGGGGGTGGCATTGCCCATGGGTGTGGGGGTGTGTGTGTGGGGGAAACTACAAGCTCACTTAGAGATCGGGGCACCCTTTCAAAATGGCAGCCTGAACTCTGAGTTCACTTCCCCAGTGCTAACGAAAATTCTAAATGTGGGATACATCAGTGAGAAACTCCCCAGGGCCCAAACAGTGACTAAGTGACATTGAATAGCGGTGGGAAACTAGCCGGCAGGGCCGACGGGAAACTCCATGAAAAAACCGCCACAAATTAACTTGGAAACTTTGGGGGGGGAATTTTTGGGGAGCGTGTCGGGGTATGTAAAATTTTAGCAAATCTGAATAGGTGTTCACCTCCAAATAATGCTTGTGAACTGCTGCCCTATGTGACTGTAAAGAGCTCAGAAAGATCACTTTACAGCTGCTGGTTCACTCTAATTCCTACTTTCTGTATGAGATGATCTCCACCTACCACCCCAACATCACACACCCAGTCCCCACAACCACAACCAGAAACTGGTCCAGCTCTTGTTCGAATGAATTGGCATTCATCAAACAATCTGACAGCCTATCCCACAGATCCATCATTTTATGGGGATTGGGTCAGCTCCCAGTTTCCTATCTAAATCTGTCCTTCCACAGATTAACATTCTGACCCCTGGACCTCCCAAACCTGTTTAGTTTTAGTAAACTGTGAACTGGAACATATTCTATTCCTTTCATCATCCTGGAAACTTTAATCGAATCTCCTCTAAGCCTCTGTTTCTCTATATTGCAGAGTGACGACTCTCTTAGCCTCACTTGATGCTCTGAATTATTTGATTAGTGCACTGGCTCTCCCCTCCAAAGCCTCAATTTCACACACAAGACCAAAATCGAATGCAGTGTTCCAAATAAGGTCTCTCCTCGGTCTTGTGCAAGGACAAAATAGTATGCATCGTTTGTGATTCAATTGTCCTGTGACTGCATCCCAATATCGTGATCGCTCGAACTATCATGGCATGGTCCATTAGAAATACTTACACGGGAACACCCAGATCTCTTTCTCTATTTTCTTTCATGCTTTTCCCTGAAGGGTGTATGTTAGCTGAGTATTCACACTGCCTACAAGTATATTTGTCCCAATTACACAGCATTTCCTGGTTCTCTCCCATCATACGAGAAGGTTTGTCTGATGACTTGAGCATTGTTTACAATTCTAACCCTCACACAGATCTTAGTTTCACCCACCAATTTATAGATCATGCTCCTGACAACCACATCCAGATCATTAAATATATTAAATTATTTGATTAGTTCCATTTCTTTATTGCAGCTTTTCCCTCATATTCACAAGTCTGCTTTCTTTGCCCATCCACAAACATGCATTTTGGTCAATAAGTTCCAAAGTTGGTCAAAGATTTGCATATCAGAGGTGTGACATTTGAAATGTAGCCAAGGAATGGGCAGCCTGCAATGTGGCCAGCAATAGCCATAGGACCATAAGACATAGGAGTGGAAGTAAGGCCATTCGGCCCATCGAGTCCACTCCACCATTCAATCATGGCTGATTTCAACTCCATTTACCCGCTCTCTCTCCAGCGCCCTTAATTCCTCGAGAAATCACGAATTTATCAACTTCTGTCTTAAAGACACTCAACGTCCCAGCCTCCACCGCCCTCTGTGGCAATGAATTACACAGACCCACCACTCTCTGGCTGAAGAAATTTCTCTTCATCTCTGTTATAAAGTGACTCCCTTTTATTCTAAGGCTGTGCCCCCGGGTCCTAGTCTCCCCTGTTAATGGAAACAACTTCCCTACATCCACCCTATCTAAGCCATTCATTATCTTGTAAGTTTCTATTAGATCTCCCCTCAACCTCCTAAACTCCAATGAATATAATCCCAGGATCCTCAGACGTTCATCGTATGTTAGGCCTACCATTCCTGGGATCATCCGTGTTAATCTCCGCTGGACCCGCTCCAGTGCCAGTATGTCCTTCCTGAGGTGTGGGGCCCAAAATTGCTCACAGTATTCTAAATGGGGCCTAACTAATGCTTTATAAAGCTTCAGAAGTACCTCCCTGCTTTTATATTCCAAGCCTCTTGAGATGAATGACAACATTGCATTTGCTTTCTTAATTACGGACTCAACCTGCAAGTTTACCTTTAGAGAATCCTGGACTAGGACTCCCAAGTCCCTTTGCACTTCAGCATTACGAATTTTGTCACCGTTTAGAAAATAGTCCACGCCTCTATTCTTTTTTCCAAAGTGCAAGACCTCGCACTTGCCCACGTTGAATTTCATCAGCCATTTCTTGGACCACTCTCCTAAACTGTCTAAATCTTTCTGAAGCCTCCCCACCTCCTCCATACTACCTGCCCCTCCACCTATCTTTGTATCATCGGCAAACTTAGCCAGAATGCCCTCAGTCCCGTCATCTAGATCGTTAATATATAAAGAGAACAGCTGTGGCCCCAACACTGAACCCTGCGGGACACCACTCGTCACCGGTTGCCATTCCGAAAAAGAACCTTTTATCCCAACTCTCTGCCTTCTGCCTGACAGCCAATCGTCAATCCATGTTAGTACCTTGCCTCGAATACCATGGGCCCTTATTTTACTCAGCAGTCTCCCATGAGGCACCTTATCAAAGGCCTTTTGGAAGTCAAGATAGATAACATCCATTGGCTCTCCTTGGTCTAACCTATTTGTTATCTCTTCAAAGAACTCTAACAGGTTTGTCAGGCACGACCTCCCCTTACTAAATCCATGCTGACTTGTCCTAATCCGACCCTGCACTTCCAAGAATTTAGAAATCTCATCCTTAACAATGGATTCTAGAATCTTGCCAACAACCGAGGTTAGGCTAATTGGCCTATAATTTTCCATCTTTTTCTTGTTCCCTTCTTGAACAGGGGGATTACAACAGCGATTTTCCAATCCTCTGGTACTTTCCCTGACTCCAGTGACTTTTGAAACATCATCACCAACGCCTCCACTATTTCTTCAGCTATCTCCTTTAGAACTCTAGGATGTAGCCCATCTGGGCCCGGAGATTTATCAATTTTTTTAGACCTCTTAGTTTCTCTAGCACTTTCTCCTTTGTGATGGCTACCATATTCAACTCTGTCCCCTGACTCTCCGGAATTGCTGGGATATTACTCATGTCTTCTCCTGTGAAGACTGACGCAAAGTACTTATTCAGTTCCTCGGCTATTTCCTTGTCTCCCATCACAAAATTACCAGCGTCATTATGGAGCGGCCCAATGTCAACTTTTGCCTCCTGTTTGTTTTTAATGTATTTAAAGAAACTTTTACTATCATTCCTAACGTTACTGGCTAGCCTACCTTCAAATTTGATCCTCTCTTTCCTTATCTCTCTCTTTGTTATCCTCTGTTTGTTTTTATAGCCTTCCCAATCTTCTGACTTCCCACTACTCTTTGCCACATTATAGGCTTTCTCTTTTGCTTTGATGCATTCCCTAACTTCCTTTGTCAGCCATGGCTGCCTAATCCCCCCTTTGATAACCTTTCTTTTCTTTGGGATGAACCTCTGTACTGTGTCCTCAATTACTCCCAGAAACTCCTGCCATTGCTGTTCTACTGTCTTTCCCAATAGGCTCTGCTCCCAGTCGATTTTCGTCAGTTCCTCCCTCATGCCCCTGTAGTTACCTTTATTTAACTGTAACACCTTTACATCTGATTCTACCTTCTTTTTTTCAAATTGGAGATTGAATTCAACCATATTATGTTCACTGCCTCCTAAGTGCTCCCTTACTTTAACATCTTTAATCACGTCTGGCTCATTACATAACACTAAGTCCAGAATGGCCTGTTCCCTCGTGGGCTCCATCACAAGCTGTTCCAAAAAGCCCTCCTGTAAACATTCAATTAATTCCCTTTCCTTGGGTCCACTGGCAGCATTATTTACCCAGTCCACCTGCATATTAAAGTCCCCCATGATCACTGTGACCTTGCCTTTCTGACATGCACTTTCTATTTCGTGGTGCATCTTGTGCCCCTGGTCCTGACCACTGTTAGGAGGCCTGTACATAACTCCCATTATGGTTTTTTTGCCTTTGTGGTTCCTCAACTCTACCCACACAGACTCCACATCATCCGACCCCATGTTGTTTAGTGCTATTGATTTAATTTCATTCCTAATTAACAAGGCAATCCCGCCCCCTCTGCCCACCTCTCTGTCTTTTCGATAGGTTGTGAATCCCTGGATGTTTAAATGCCAGTCCTGAACCCCCTGCAACCATGTCTCTGTGATGCCTACCACATCATACCTGCCAGTCACAATCTGGGCCACAAGCTCATCTACCTTGTTCCGTACACTGCGCGCATTTAAATATAGCACCTTTAATTCTCTATTGACCGTCCCTTTTTGTTTTCTTAGTGTGGTGGACCTTGGTTTACTGAGCCTTTCCATACACTGTGTCATATTTTGTGGGATGGGGACTATTGTAACCTCTCCTGAGTTCTGTCTTTTCGTGCTTTTTTGTATTCCTAAGCAGCTACGCTTCCCACGGATTACTTCACCTCTTGGTTCCCTGACTTTCCCTTCCCCCCGTTATCATTTGGTATTGTAGACAATTCTAAGATGAGTATAAAAATTTATTACCTGGTGCCTCATTTTCGTCTTCATCAGATGTTTCTGCAAGAAATTTTAATTGTCAGTTCAAACAAAGAGATTCCGTGGAATAAAATATGCCGATATTCTCAAATTAATGGGATAATTCAATTTACCTTTCCTAACTGGATACAGCATTCTTATTTGCTGCTCCATTGGAAAGGAAATTGGAACCAATTGAGGACAAGTGTGACAGAGACTGTGCCACATTCCTGTGACACAAAGTTGACAACTAGGAAGTGAGCACATATTCCCGCTAACTTTATATTATTGCATTTCCTATGTGGCTGGTCACACAATATGTCAGCAATTTGTGCTTTTCATTAGGGCAGAGCCAGCGGGCACGATCTTCCGGCCACACTGCGCCAGAAAAGAATCTCTCTGTGGCACAGCATGGCCAGTGAAAGCTGGGAGACCCTGTTCCCGGGATCCATCTGGCTCGCAACGCCTCGCGAGATTCATCGCAACCTTGAGAGACGTTGCAAGGAGAATCCTGCCCCCAATGGGTGGGATGGGGAGGTCGGGCTTTTTTGGGGGGGCCTCGGAGAGTTGAAAATAGCATACCGATCTCTCGCTACAACGGGTAGTTCCGGTGAGTAGAGCACCCCGTTGTAAAAAACGGGGCTATGTGCGGCCTTGCCGGGCGTTTCCCATTTAGGCCCCTTATGCAACACGAGTAGCGTTGAATAGCCACGTTTTCTCGGCACTGCGAGTGCCAGGAAACACACGGCTAAACGCGCTGGCAAAGGAACTTTGTTCCCTTTTGGGAAGATCGCGCCCAGTGTATTATGTAAAACATATTACATTAATCCACCGAAAGTGTAGGTAAGTTGTTATAAAATCCAGTTGGGTGTTCTGGTCTTCAAACAGGTCAACACGGCTGGAGATGGTGTAACTCTATTTTATTAACAACTCAACTGTAATAACAGACTGTAAGCTTGGGTACGTGCATTACCAGCTTATCTGTGGACCCTGTCCTATCACTATCTAGGTGAGGCACTCAGCACATGGTGAATGTCTGAGAGGCAGGCTGTGAGCTCTGTGGTCTGAGCTGGCTGCTGCTAGAATGAGCGGGAACTCTGGTGTCCACTGTTTTTATAGTGCGTGTGCTCTCACTGGTGATTGGCTGCGATGTTGTGTATGCTGGTTGGTCCCACTGTGTGTCCATCAGTGTGTCAGTGTGTGTGTGATTGCACCATGATATGCTGATGTAGATCATGACATCCCCCCTTTTCGCAAAGAATATGTGCCTACATGAGAAAAATAAAGTGTAGTGAGTGTGTCTGATCATGTGTGTGCATTATTTACATCAATATGTACATGTGGCTATGCTATATACACGGGAAGGTGCCAGGTGCAGAGGAAAACTATGTTACACCAAGAACGAAACAAATGCTATTAACAAACGATGAAAAACTCTTAAACAGTACGGCAGAACAAGTCAGTCAGTCCAATAGTGCAAGGTTTATAAATCAAGTCTTTGGGGTGGGCGACGAATTCGGGTTGACCGTCTCAAGGGTGGTTCAGGATCCACCGGCTGAGGGATGGGCCAGGCCACGGTCGAGTGAGGAGGAGGCAGGGCATCCGGAAGCTCAACAAAGTCCATGTCAGGGACAACAGGAGGGCGTGGCACCGGTGCAGAATTTCATAGCGAGCGTGGAACCAGACGAAGGGCACGCTGATTGCGGCGGCGAATGGAGCCATCAGGCAAACAAACCAGAAACGAGCGGGGAGCCACCTGTCTAAGAACCTTGGCGGTTGCCGACCAGCCACCCTCCGGAAGGTGTATGCAGACATGATCTCCAGGCACCAGGGCAGGAAGATCAGTCTCCCGAGCATCATGAGCCGCCTTGTGTTGCTCACGCTCTTGTTGCATCCGCCGAAGTACCGGAGCATGGTCGAGGTCTGGGACGTGAATGGACGGCACAGTGGTCCTGAGGGTGGCACCCATAAGCAGTTGGGCTGGCGATAGGCCCGTGGACAGTGGGGCCGAGCGATAGGCCAGCAAGGCAAGGCAGAAGTCAGATCCTGCATCAGCAGCCTTGCAGAGGAGCCTTTTTACAATGTGGATGCCCTTCTCTGCTTTGCCATTTGACTGAGGGTGCAGGGGACTGGAAGTCACATGTGCAAAGTTGTATGCACTAGCGAAGGAAGACCATTCCTGACTCGCGAAGCAGGGTCCATTGTCTGACATCACGGTGAGCGGAATGCCGTGGCGAGCAAAGGTCTCCTTACAGGCCCGGATAACAGCCGATGATATGGTGTCGTGCAGGCGTATGACCTCAGGATAGCTGGAAAAGTAGTCGATGATGATGATGTAGTCCCTGCCGAGCGCATGGAACAGGTCCACGCCCACCTTCAACCAGGGGGCCGTGACCAACTCATGGGGCTGAAGGGTCTCAGCGGTTGTGCCGGCTGGAACCGCTGACAGGTGGGGCAATTGAGCACAGTGTTGGCAATGTCCTAATTTATTCCCGGCCAGTATACAGCCTCTCGGGCCTTCCGTCGGCATATTTCAACGCAGAGATGGCCTTCGTGCAGTTGTTCTAAGACAAGCCGGTGCATGCTGTGTGGGATCACAATGCGGTCCAGCTTCAGGACACCATCCACGACTGCCAAGTCGTCCCGAATGTTGTAAAACTGTGGGCATTGTCACTGGAGCCACCCGTCCGTCATGTGGCGCATCACACGTTGCAGAAGGAGGTCAGCCGCAGTCTCATGGCGAATGTGGGCAAGGGGTTCGTCAGTGGCTGGCAGATTGGCAGAAGTGAAGGCTAAATGTGCGTCAACTTGACCAACGAACCCCTCTGGGTCGGATGGAGTGTCGCCTGCCCTGGACAGCGCGTCTGCTATGATCAGCTCCTTACCCGGGTTGGAAGTCGTACCTCCGGAGTTTGAGCAGAATGCGCTGGAGGCGAGGGGTCATGTCATTAATGTCCTTTTGGATGATGCCAACCAGCGGGCGATGGTCGGTCTCCACAGTGAACTGGGGAAGGCAATACACATAGTCGTGGAACTTGTCAACGCCTGTCAACAGGCCTAGGCACTCCTTCTCAATTTGCGCATAGCGCTGCTCTGTGGGGGTCATGGCACGTGACGCATAGGCGACAGGGGCCCAAGATGATGCGTCATCTTGTTGCAGGAGGACCGCCCCAATGCTGGATTGGCTGGCACCAGTCGAGATCTTCGTCTCCCTTGCAGGACGGAAGAACGCCAGTACCGGGGCGGTGGTAAGCTTGACCTTGAGCTCCTCCCATTCACGCTGGTGGGTGGGAAGCCACTGGAATTCAGTTGTCTGCCTGACAAGGTGCCGGAGAGGTGTGGTGTGGGAAGCGAGGTTAGGGATGAATTGTCCCAGGAAGTTGACCATTCCTAGGAAGCGTAGCACCGCCTTCTTGTCTGTCGGCTTCTGCATAGTAGTGATGGCTGCCAACTTGTTGGCATCTGGCCGCACACCCCACCGGGAGATGTGGCCCCCCAAGAACTTGAGCTTGGTTTGGCCAAAAGAACATTTGGCTCTGTTAAGGTACAGGCCCTGGTCCCATATCCGTTGAAAGACGCGTTGGAGGCGACTGATATGCTCCTGCGGTGTGGTAGACCAAATAATTATATCGTCAGCATAGACGCGCATGCCTTCGATGCCCTCCATCATCTGTTCCATGATGCGATGGAAAACTTCAGAGGCCGATATGATTCCAAATGGCATCATAGAATCATAGAAGTTTACAGCATGGAAACAGGCCCTTCGGCCCAACCAGTCCATGCCGCCCAGTTTTTACCATTAAGCTAGTCCCAGTTGCGCGCACTTGGCCCATAACCCTCCATACCCATATTACCCATGTAACTATCTAAATGTTTTTTAAAAGACACAATTGTACCCGCCTCTACTACTACCTCTGGCAGCCCATTCCAGACACTCACTACCCTCTGAGTGAAGAAATTGCCCCTCTGGGCCCTTCTGAATCTCTCCCCTCTCACCTTAAACCTATGCCCTCTAGTTTTAGACTCCCCTACCTTTGGGAAAAGATGTTGACTACCTTATCTATGCCCCTCATTATTTTATAGACCTCTATAAGATCACCCCTAAGCCTCCTACGCTCCAAGGAAAAAAGTCCCAGTCTATCCAGCCTCTCCTTATAACTCAAACCATCAAGTCCCGGCAACATCCTAGTAAATCTTTTCTGCACTCTTTCCAGTTTAATAATATCCTTCCTATATTAGGGTGACCAGAACTGCACACAGTATTCCAAGTGTGGCCGTACCAATGTCTTGTACAACTTCAACAAGACGTCCCAACTCCTGTATTCAATGTTCTGACCAATGAAACCATGCATGCCGAATGCCTTCTTCACCACCCTGTCCACCTGCGACTCCACCTTCAAGGAGCTATGAACCTGTACTCCTAGATCTCTTTGTTCTATAACTCTCCCCAACGCCATACCATTAACTGAGTAGGTCCTGGCCTGATTCGATCTGCCAAAATGCATCACCTCACATTTATCTAAATTAATCTCCATCCTATTGTAGCAGTATCTGCCAAATGGAGTGTTGAAGGTACACAGTTTCCTGCTGGACTGATCCAATTGAATCTGCCAGAAGCCCTTTGAGACATCAAGCTTGGTGAATATTTTTGCCCGAGCCATCTCGCACGTGATCTCCTCACGTTTGGGTATGGGGTAATGTTCCCTCATTATATTGCGATTTAAGTATTTCGGGTCAATATAGATCCGGAGCTTGCCGGAAGGCTCCTTGACGCACACCATGGAGCTGACCCATGCAGTTGGCTCCGTCACCCGGGAAAGCACTCCTTGGTCCTGAAAGTCCTGCAGCTGCTGCTTGAGGCCGTCCTTTAGGGGTGCTGGGACTCTGCGAGGTGCATGAACTAACTGGGTGGCATCCTGTTTGAGCAGGATTTTGTATGTGTAGGGCAGTGTACCCATGGCCTCGAAAGCATCCTGGTTGTGAGAGAGGATTGAGTTTAGTTGCACCCTGAATTCCGCATCTTGGAAGTCAGATGTGCCTCCTGGAGAGAGAGGGTGTACTCGCTGAACGAGGTGGAGGAGTTTGCACGCCTGTGCGCCTAGCAGAGAGTCCTTTGAAGAGCCCACAATCTCAAAGGGTAGGATGGCTTTACGCGAGTTGTGCGTCACTTCGAGTTGGCACGACCCGTGGCGGGGATGACGTTGCCATTATAGTCGACCAGTTGACAGATGAATGGAAGAATTGCTGGCTTGACCCCCAGGGTTTGAAGTGCTGACCATGTGAGGCGATTTGCGGAAGCACCCGTGTCCTGGGAATGTGATCTGGGATAGGTTGACCGTCAAGGTGGCACACCACTCGTCGTCCGGATCAATGCTGTGCACCGACAGCGGCTGGTGCGGTCGGCTCGGGGACAGCTTGTTCTTGTTGATGACAGCAATACGGAAAGGCTCCCTGTCCTCAGTGTCACTGGGCTGTACGATGTCAGGATCGAACTCGGTGAAAGTGGGTAGAATTGCCCGAACATTTCTGCGAGGCTGGTTAAACTGTTGCGAGTTGGCAGGCTGAGGTGCTCGACAGCAGGCAGCACAGAGGCCAAGCCTGCCACAGCGTAGGCATTGTCGCGCTTTGGCCGGACATTGCCACTTTAAATGGGCGGAGGCACAGTTGCCGCACGTCATGACGTCAGTGCGTTCGTTGCACCACCGCGCATGCGCGGTGCGGCCTTGCCTGCGCAACGCGTTCCTCCGCGTCAATGTCCCCTATTTTGGCGCGTACATGCGCGGGAGGCCTCAGACAGCACGCGAAACGGCCGTCCACCTCCGGGCCGCGGGCCGTGAGGTACTCGATCGTCTGGACCCGCTCCGCCTCATGGGCCCCCTGCCGCGCCGTTTCAGCCGCCTGGATGTGTGAGTACCGGCTTGTGGCATTCTCATGCAGGACGCAGGTCTCGATGGCCGTCGCTAGGGTGAGTTGCTTGATTTTAAGGAGCTGCTGGCGCAGGGTGTCCGACATGACCCCGAAAACTATCTGGTCGCGTATCATGGAGTCAGAGGTGGGCCCATAGCTGCAGGACTGCGCGAGGATGCGGAGGTGCGTTAAATAAGACTGGAAAGGCTCGCCCTTACCCTTCAGGCGCTGCTGGAACAGGTACCTTTCGAAGCTTTCGTTCACTTCAACGCTGAAGTGTTCATCAGATTTTAGGAGCACCGTCTTGTATTTGGTTTTGTCCTCGCCGTCCGCGAATGTCAGGGAGGTAAAGATATGGATGGCGTGTTGCCCTGCCGTGGAGAGAAGAAGGGCAATCTTCCTGGTGTCCGATGCATTCTCCCTGTCTGTGGCCTCTAGGAAGAGCTGGAAGCGCTGTTTAAAAAGCTTCCAATTCACCCCGAGATTGCCAGCGATGCGGAGCAGCGGCAGCGGCGGGTTGATGTTCTCCATGCTGCAGGATGGCAGATTGCTGATAGGTTGCAGGTAGGTCTCACAGGGGCTAGTATGCGTCCACTCCTGGAACCATGTCGTGTTGGTTGTTCTGGTCTACAAACAGGTCAACACGGCTGGAGATAGTGTAACTCTATTTTATTAACAACTCAACTGTAATAACATATATGCATTACCAGCTTATCTGTGGACCCTGTCCTATCACTAAATAGGTGAGGCACTCAGCACTTGGTGAATGTCTGAGAGGCAGGCTGTGAGCTCTGTGCTCTGAGCTGGCTGCTGCTAGAATGAGCGGAAACTCTGGTGTCCACTGTTTTTATAGTGCGTGTGCTCTCACTGGTGATTGGCTGCGATGTTGTGTATGCTGGTTGGTCCTACTGTATGTCCATCAGTGTATCAGTGTGTGTATGATTGCACCATGATATGCTGATGTATATCATGACACAGTTCATGTTCAGTAAATATTTAATGAGTTAATTCAAAAATATTCAGGCTAAATGCCTGTTCAACTTAATTTTAAAATCAGTGGCTTTTAGCAAACCCCCGGGATAAGCGTCCGAATATTCACCACCTACTGTGTGTAGTTGTCTATCTGCTGTATCATAGAACAGTACAGCACAGAACAGGCCCTTCGGCTCTCGATATTGTGCCGAGCATTGTCCAAAACCAAGATCAAGCTATCCCACTCCCAGTCATTCTGGTGTGCTCCATGTGCCTATCCAATAACCGCTTGAAAGTTCCCAAAGTGTCCTACTCCACTATCACTGCAGGCAGTCCATTCCACACCCTAACCACTCTCTGAGTAAAGAACCTACCTTGGACATCCCTCCTATATCTCCCACCCTGAACCTTATAGTTATGCCCCCTTGTAACAGCTACAACCACCCGAGGAAATAGTCTCTGAACGTCCACTCTATCTATCCCCCTCATCAGCTTTTCAACCTCTATTAAGTCGCCTCTCATCCTCCTCCGTTCCAATGAGAAAAGCCCTAGCTCCCTCAACCTTTCCACATAAGACCTGTCCTGCAAACCAGGCAGCATCCTGGTGAATCTCCTTTGCACCCTTTCCAATGCTTCCACATCCTTCCTATAGTGAAGTGACCAGAACTGCACACAATACTCCAAATGTGGTCTCACCAGGGTCATGTACAGTTGCAGCATAACCCCGCAGCTCTTAAACTCAAGCCCCCTATTAATAAACGCTAACACACAATAGGCCTTCTTCACGGCTCTATCCACTTGAGTGGCAACCTTCAGAGATCTGTGGACATGAACCCCAAGATCTCTCTGTTCCTCCACATTCCTCAGAACCTTGCCGTTGACCCTGTAATCCGCATTCAAACTTTTTCTACCAAAATGAATCACCTGCACTTATTAGGGTTAAACTCCATCTGCCATTTTTACGCCCAGCTCTGCATCCTATCAATGTCTCTTTGCAGCCTATAACAGCCCTCCACCTCATCCACTGCTCCACCAATCCTGGTGTCATCAGCAAATTTACTGACCCACCCTTCAGCCCCCTCCTCCAAGTCATTGATAAAAATCACAAATAGCAGAGGACCCAGCACTGATCCCTGTGGTACACCGCTGGTAATTGGTCTCCAGTCTGAAAATTTTCCGTCCACCGCCACCCTCTGTCTTCTATGTGATAGCCAGTTACTTATCCAATTTGCCAAATTTCCCTCTATCCCACACCTCCTTACTTTCTCCATGAGCCGACCATGGGGAACCTTATCAAACGCCTTACTAAAATCCCTGTATACGACGTCAACTGCTCTACCTTCACCTACACACTTTGTTACCTCCTCAAAGAATTCAATCAAATTTGTGAGGCAAGACTTACCCTTCACGAATCCGTGTTGACTATCCCGGATTAAACTGCATCTTTCCAAATGGTCATAAATCCTATCCTTCAGGACCTTTTCCATTAACTTACCGACCACCGAAGTAAGACTAACTGGCCTATAATTACTAGGGTCATTCTTATTCCCTTTCTTGAACAGAGGAACAATATTCGCCACTCTCCAGTCCTCTGGCACTATCCCCGTGGACAGTGAGGACCCAAAGATCAAAGCCAAAGGCTCTGCAATCTCATCCCTTGCCTCCAAAGAATCCTTGGATATATCCCATCTGGCCCGGGGACTTGTCGACCCTCAGGTTTTTCGAAATTGCTAATACATCCTTCCTCAGAACATCTACCTCCTCCAGCCTACCCGCCTGTATCACACTCTCATCCTTAAAAACATGGCCCCTCTCCTTGCTGAACACTGAAGAAAAGTATTCATTCAACGCCTCTCCTATTTCTTCTGACTCCATGCACAAGTTCCCACTACTGACCTTGACCAGCCCTAATCTCACCCTGGTCATTCTTTTATTTCTCACATAAGAGTAAAAAGCCTTGAGGTTTTCCTTGATCCGACCCACCAAGGTCTTCTCCTCGCTCTCCCAAGCCCTTTTTTTTAGCTCATTCCTTGCTACCTTGTAACCCTCAAGCAACCCAATTGAACCTTGTTTTCGCATCCTTACATACGCTTCCTTTTTCCTCTTGACAAGACATTCAACCTCTTTTGTGAACCATCGTTCCCTCACACGGCCATTTCCTCCCTATCTGACACGGACATACCTATCAAGGACACGCAGTATTTGTTCCTTGCACAAGCTCCACTTTTGATTTGTGCCTTTCCCTGACAGTTTCTGTTCCCATCTTATGCTCCCTAATTCTTGCCTAATCGCATCATAATTACCCCTCCCCCAATTATAAGCCTTGCCCTGCCGTATGGCCCAATCCCCCTCCATTGCAATAGTGAAAGACACCGAATTGTGGTCACTATCTCCAAAGTGCTCTCCCACAAACAAATGTAACATTTGGCCCGTTTCATTACCCAGTACCAAATCCAATGTAGCCCCCCCTCTTGTCTGCCTATCCACATATTATGTCAGGAAACCCTCCTGCACACACTGTACAAAAACTGCCCCATCCAAACTGTTCGGCCTATAGAGGTTCCAATCAATATTTGGAAAGTTAATGTTACCCATGACAACTACCCTGAGACCTCCACACCTATCCAAAATCTGTTTTGCAATTTCTTCCTCCACATCTCTATTACTATTTGGGGGTCTATAGAAAACTCCTAACAGCGTGACCGCTCCTTTTCTATTTCTAAGCCCATATTACCTCAGTAGTCAAATCCCCTTTGAACTGCCTTTCTGCAGCCGTTAAACTATCCTTGATTAACAATGCTACTCCTCCACCTCTTTTACCACCTTCCCTACTCTTACTGAAACATCTATACCCCGGAACTTCCAACAACCATTCCTGTCCCTTTTCTAACCATGTCTCCGTAATGGCCACAACATTGTAGTCCCAAGTACCAATCCACGTCCAAGTTCACCTATCTTATTCCAGATGCTCCTTGCATTGAAGTACACACACTTCAACCCACCTTTCTGTCTGCCGGTAAACTCCTGTGACCTTGATACCCTCCTCATCCTGAGATCTGTGGAAGCCAGTAATCTCAGCTCCAGGACATCATTACAAGCATTTGTCCAGGCAGCGTCTTAGACCCAACCATGTCCAGAGTTTTCCTTGACTGAATTCCTCAATATCCTAGTGTGAAACTTAACAGGCTGTGAATATACCATGGCTCCAAGGGCAAGCTACAGGCTGGAATTCTCAGGAAGGGAACTTACCACTTGGCTGCCACATCCTGTCCACCATCGACAAGGCACAAGTCAGGAATGAGTTGGAATACTCTCCACCATTCAGGACAAAGTAACCCGCTCGATCGGCAGGCCATCCACTACCTTAAGCAACCACTCCCCGCACACCGATGCACAGTAGCACCATATACAAGATGCACTGCAGCAACTTGCCAAGACTCCTTCGACAGGACCTTCCAAACCTATAACCCCGGCCACCTAAAAAGACAAGGGCAGGAGGCACATGGGAACATCACCACCTGCAAGTTCCTCTCCAAACCATGCACCATCCGTACTTGGAACTATATCCCATCAGTGAATAACCTTTGAGCTCTATCCAATAGCCCCTCATTTTAACTCTGAAATTTATGGTAAAGTTTCACTGGGTGGTTAACACCCAAGAACACCTTTTAAATGTCCGAGATTGAAGATTCTAGTGCACTAGGTTTCTGGACTCCACCTACCAGCTTGTTTGTCAGCATTTGGAAAAACAAACTCCAACCCAGGGGGTGGAATCCTCTTTGGAGTGATTCCCTACTCTGAGTTCCTATTCGCCACACAGGTCATATGACCTTTACTCAGTTGTGTTGCCCTTAAAGGTATAGTCACCACACATTAGCAGAATAAAATAATTCAGTTGGTAGAGATGTGAGATAAAAACAAATACTCAACTGATCAAGAGCATGTGTGGAGAAAAATAGAGTTAACATTTCAGCTTGATGACCTTTCGGCAGAACTGAGCCCAGTAAGAAGTCTTACAATACCAGGTTTAAGTCCAACAAGTTTGTTTCAAATCACTAGCTTTCGAAGCACTGCTCCTTCCTCAGGTGAATGAAAAGGTAGATTTGAAACAAACCTGTTGGACTTTAACCTGGTGTAGTAAAGCTTCTTTCTGTGCTCACCCCAGTCCAACGCCGGCATCTCCACATCAGAACTGAGGAAAGAGAGAAATGTGATTCAGGTATTGAGGATGTGAAAGAGGTGATGGTTGGGAAGGACAAAAGGGAAGACCTGCAATAGGCAATAGGGTGGAGGAGAGAAGAGATTAGGGGTGAAATTCTCCCCCAATGGCGCGATGTCCGCCGACTGGCGCCAAAAACGGCGCACAATCAGACGGGCATCGCGCCGGCCCAAAGGTGCGGAATGCTCCGCATCTTTGGGGGCCGAGCCCCAACATTGAGGGGCTAGGCTGGCGCTGGGGGGATTTCCGCCCCGCCAGCTGGCGGAAATGGCGTTTGTTGCCCCGCCAGCTGGCGGAAATGGCGTTTGGTGACCCGCCAGCTGGCGCGGAAATGCGGTGCATGCGCGGGAGCGTCAGCGGCCGCCGACAGTTTCCCGCGCATGCGCAGTGGGGAGAGTCTCTTCCGCCTCCGCCATGGTGGAGACCGTAGCGGAGGCGGAAGGGAAAGAGTGCCCCCACGGCACAGGCCCGCCCGCGGATCGGTGGGCCCCGATCGCCAGGCCACCGTGGGGGCACCCACCGGGGTCATATCGCCCTGCGCCCCCCCAGGACCCCGGAGCCCGCCCACGCCGCCTGGTCCCGCTGGTAAATACCAGCTTTGATTTACGCCGGCGGGACAGGCAATTTCTGGGCGGGACTTCAGCCCATCTGGGCCGGAGAATTGAGCGGGGGGTCCCGCCAACCGGCGCGGCCCGATTCCCGCCCCCGCCCAATCTTCGGTACCGGAGACTTCGGCGGGGGCGGGGGCGGGATTCACGGCGGCCAACGGCCATTCTCCAACCCGGCGGGGGGTCGGAGAATGACGCCCTAGATAACTAAATGCTTCAAGGTTGTAAAATTCAGGAAATGTGATGATGGATCTGAACAAAAAGGATTTAATAAATTACTCTATACAGTCTCTACTTCCCTTTGGGTCTTCCATACCCAGCCCACACATGGGCCGGGGTATTTATGTCCCAGGGTACCCCAGGTTAAGGGTGGAACCTTGTCTCCTCATTGGGAGATATCATACTCAGGTGAGGCCAGGTTCAGGTTATAACATTTGGTGTAAAAGCCAAAGAGGGGTGGTAATTGGTAAAGTGCAGAAACAAAAGATGTGTTTAGATGAGATGTGAATGGCTGGATAGCAACCATCTACAGAGAACTAAAAGTAGGAGTAGGCAATTCAGCCCCTCAAGCCCACTTCTTCATTCAATACGATCATGGCTGATTACATTTTGGCTTCAACTCCACATTCCTGTCCATTCTCCATAACCCTTCAACGCATTACTAATTAAAAATCTCTCGATCTCCTCCTTAAATTTACTCAATGTCCCGGAATCCACTGCACTCTCGGGTAGTTAGTTCCACAGATTCACGAGCCTTTAAGAGAAATAATTTCTCCTCATCTCTGTTTTAAATCTGCTGCCCCTTATCCTAAAATTATGACCTCTCATTTTAGGGGCTGGTTTAGCACAGTGGGCTAAACATCTGGCTTGTGATGCAGAACAATGACAGCAGCGCGGGTTAAATTCCCGTACCGGCCTCCCCGAACAGGCGCCGGAATGTGGCGACTAGGGGCTTTTCACAATTACTTCATTGAAGCCTACTTCTGACAATAAGTGGCTATTATTATTAGATTGTCCCACAAGAGGAAGCATCCGCTTTACATCTACATTGTCAAAATCTTTTATCATCTTGTACACCTCAATTAGATCTCCTCTCATTCTTTTAAACTCAAGAGAGTATAGGCCTATACTGCTCAATCTCTCTTCATAAGACAAAGCCTTCACCTCTGGAATCAATCTAGTGAACACCCTCTGAACCGTCTCCAATGCAACTACATCCCTCCTCAAGTAAGGGGACCAAAACTGAACACAGTATTAAAGGTGCAGTCTCACGGGTACAGAAACACTTCCTACTTTTATACTCTATTCCTTCAGCCAAAAAGGCTAAAAATTCCATTTGCCTTCCTTATTACCTGCTGCACCTGCATACTAGTTTTCTGTGATTTATTCACAAATATACCCAGATCCCCTGCACCAAAGCATTCTGAAATTTTTCTCCACTTAGATAATAAATTATCTTTCCATTTTCTGTCCAAAATGGACAATCGCACACTTATCCATGTTAAACTCCATCTGCCAAATTCGGGCCCACTTACTTAACCTCTATATATCCATTTGTAAATTTCTTGTTTCGCATTGCAACTTACTGTCCCACCTATTTTAGTGTCTTCTGAATGCAACATGAATGGACAAAGATAGAAACCAGAAGAATGAACTAGTTAAAGAACATAAAACAAAATGGAGGCAGAGGTTATAATTTGAAATTGTTCAACCCAGCACTGAACCAAGAAGTTCAGTGTCAAGTTGAAAGTTGAGCTGTGGGATTCTCCATCGGCGGGATCCTCCGCCACGCCGGCAGCGCACCCAAGCCTGCCCATTTCCCGACGGCGTGGGCTGGCCCACAATGAGAAACCCCATTGGCTGGCTGTGGAAATGGAGAATTCCCGCTACCAGTGGGGACATGCCACGCCGTAAAATGGAGCTGGCGGGATGGAGAATACCGTCCGAGGTGCTGGAAAGTTCAAATGACGAGCAACTAACAGCTCAGAGTTACGCTTGTCTTCTAAATGAATGTGTTCTGAAAAGCAGTCGCCTAGTCTACATTTGGTCTCCCCAATGAGCAGGGAATACAGTGGACTAAACTGAAGGAAGTACAAGTAAATCACCTGCAAGGACTGTTTGGTGGCTTGGATAGTGAGAAGAGAGAAGTGGAGGTATAAATAGAAGTTACTGCAATTGCCTGAAAAGATATAGAAGAATAGGGAGAAGATGCTGAGGAAGATTGAGGAGTGGACCAGGATGTTATGGAGGGAATGGTCATTTCGGAATTCTGTAAGGGTAGGAGAGGGTAGGGAAAGTGTGTTGAAATTATGATAGACGGGGGATGCACGGTGGCACAGTGGTTATCACTGCTGCCTCACAGCTCCAGGATCCCAGGTTCAATTCCGGCCTCGGGTGAGTCTCTGTGGAGTTTGCACCTTCTCCCCATGTTGGTGTGGGTTTCCTCCTACAGTCCAAAGATGTGCAGGTTAGGTGGATTGTCTATGCTAAATTGCCCCTTCGTGTCCAAAAGGTTAGGTGGGGTTACTGGATTATGGGGTCTTTTTCAGGATGGCAGCCGGTGACTAGTGGTCAGGGGTCTGTGCTGGGACCACAACTTTTCACAATATACATTAATGATCTGGAAGAAGGAACTGAAGGCACTGTTGCGAACTAAGTTTGCAGGTGATACAAAGATCTGTAGAGGGACAGGTGATATTGAGGAAGCAAGGGGGCTGCAGAAGGATTTGGACAGGCTAGGAAAGTGGGCAATGAGTGGCAAATGAAATACCACATGGAAAAGTGTGAAGTTATGGACATTGGAAGGAGAAATTTAGGCATAGACTATTTTCTTTTTTTTAAATATCAATTTAGTGTACCCAATTGATTTTTTTCAATTAAGGGACAATTTAGCATGGCCAATCCACCTACTCTGCACATCTTTGGGTTGTGGGGGCAAAACTCACGCAAACACGGGGAGAATGTGCAAACTCCACACGGACAGTGACCTAGAGCCGGGGTCGAACCTGGGACCTCGGCGGCCCGAGGCATAAATGCTAACCACTGCGCCACCGTTCTGCCATGACTATTTTCTAAATGGGAAGATGCTTAGGAAATCAGAAGCACAAAGGGACTTGGGAGTTCCTGATCATGATTCTCTTAAGGTTTTTTTCTTTTTTAAATTATTTTTTTATTCTCCTCCTTTTTCACATTTTCTCCCAAATTTACACCCACCAACAATAAACAATAATCAGTAACAAATATGTCAATCCCCATATCAATAACAACGATCCCATCCTCCCACCAAACCCCAAACATGTTCACACAAACAAATGACAAAAAGGAATTAGGGATCACCCATAGTCGCCATTAACACACACAGCCCCCCTCCCCCCAACCCTCCCACCCACCCACCCCAACTAATGTTCGATGTTATCCAGTTCTTGAAAGTGCATAATAAATAATGCCCATGAATTGTAGAACCCCTCAATCCTTCCCCCTCAGTTCAAACTTAACCTTCTCAAGAGTCAAGAATACCAACAGATCCCCCCGCCACGCCAGGGCACAGGGTGGAGAGGTTGTTCTTCAACCTATCAGGATCCGCCTTTGGACGATCAACGAGGCGAAGGCTACAACATCTGCCTCCGCACTTGTTTCCAACCCTGGCTGGTCTGACACCCCGAATATGGCCTCCTGGGGGCCCGGGTCCAATTTCACGTGCGCCACTTTAGAAATTACCCTAAAAACCTCCTTCCAGTAATCCTCTAGCTTTGGACAGGACCAAAACATATGAACTTGATTAGCGCCCCACCCCCCCCCACCCCCCCCACGCTCACACACAACTTCTACTCCTTCAAAGAAGCGGCTCATCCTCGCCCTCGTGAGGTGTGCTCTTTATACCACCTTCAGCTGTATCAGCCCCAACCTCGCGCACGAGGTGGAGGCATTCACTCTCCGGTGCACCTCCCACCAGAACCCCTCCTCCATATCCTCTCCTAACTCTTCCTCCCACTTTGCTTTGATCCCTTCCAGTGTTGCCTTCTCCTCTTCCAAAATAGCTCCGTAAACCGCTGACACTACCCCCTTCTCCAGTCCCCCAGTCGTCAGCATCTCCTCCAGCAATGTGGGAGCGAGCTCCACCGGGAAGCTCTGTATTCCTTTCTGGCAAAATCTCGAACCTGCATGTATTTAAACATTTCCCTCTGCTCCAGCCCATACTTCGCCTCCAGCTCCTTCAATCCTGCAAACCGACCCCTAAGAAACAAATCTTTTAGTGTCTTAACCCCCTTCTCCTCCCATTTCTGAAAATTTCCATCTGACCTCTCTGGCTCAAATCTGTGGTTCTCTCGAATCAGCATTTCCCTTGACCGTGCCCCCAACCTGGAGTGTTGGCAAAGCTGCCTCCAAATTCTCAATGAAGCTATTATTATCGGACTCACTGAGTATTTCCCCAGGGCTATCGGGAGCGGCGCTGTTGCTAGTGCTTTCAATCCCGACTCCCTGCACAAACTCTCCTCCATTCTGACCCACTGGGAATCAACCCCTCTGACCCAGCTCCGCACCTTCTCCACATTCGCCGCCCAGTAGTAATACATCAGGGGTGAGATTCTCCGACCCCCCGCCGGGTCGGAGAATCGCCGGGGGCTGGCGTGAATCCCGCCCCCGCCGGTTTCCGAATTCTCCGGCACCGGATATTCGGCGGGGGCGGGAATCACGCCGCGCCGGTTGGTGGGCCCCCCCGGCGATTCTCCGGCCCGGATGGGCCGAAGTCCCGCTGCTAGAATGCCTGTCCCGCCGGCGTGGATTAAACCACCTCTACTACCAGCGGGATAAGGCGGCGCGGGCAGGCTCCGGGGTCCTGGGGGGGGGGGGGGCGCGGGGCTATCTGGCTCCGGGGGGTGCCCCCACGGTGGCCTGGCCTGCGATCGGGGCCCACCAATCCGTGGGCGGGCCTGTACCGTGGGGGCACTCGTTTCCTTCCGCCTTCGCCACGGTCTCCACCATGGCGGAGGCGGAAGAGACCCCCACCACTGCGCATGCGCGGGGTTGCCGTGAGCGGCCGCTGACGCTCCCGCGCATGCGCCGCCCGGCAATGTCATTTCCGCGCCAGCTGGCAGGGCAACAATGGCCTTTCCCGCCAGCTGGCGGGGCGGAAATCAGTCGTGCGTGGGCCTAACCACTCGAGGTTAGGGGTCGGCCGATCAAGGTGCGGAGGATTCCGCACCATTGGGGCGGCGCGATGCCCGACTGATTTGCGCCGTTTTTGGCGCCGGTCGGCGGACATCGCGCCGATTACGGAGAATTTCGCCCCAGGTTCAGAAGACCCAAACCCCCTGCCTGACTTCCCCTCTGTAGCAGCACCTTTCTAACTCTGGCCACCTTCCCTCCCCATATGAACGAGGTAATCCTTCCCTCAATCTCTCTGAAAAAAGCCTTAGGCAGGAAAATCGGCAGGCATTGAAAAATAAACAGAAATCGCGGCAACATGTTCATTTTAACCGCCTGTACCCGACCTGCCAGTGACAGAGGGAGACCTCTCCCCACCAAACAAGAAATGTTGTACCTGGGGAGCCCTCCCCCACTCCTGGGCAACCTGCACCTCCAGGCACCTAAAGTGAGTCCCTTCCCTACGGAATGGCAGTCCCCCCATCCCTGCCCCCACCCCCGGCCGAGACACCACAAAATACTCACTCTTGGCTAGATTTAGTTTGTACCCCGAGAAAGACCCAAACACTCGAAGCAGCTCCAATATTCCCCTATCGACACACTCGGTTCCGACACGTATAACAGCAAGTCATTGGCATATAAGGACACCCTATGCTCGATCCCCCCCTGCACTATTCCATTCCATGCCCCCGAACTTCTTAATGCGATGGCCAACGGCTCAATCGTGAGTGCAAACAGCAGGGGGCACATGGTCCCACAGTGGAGATAAACGTATCTCGAGCTGATGTTGTTTGTGCGGACAATCGCCCTCGGCTCCTTATATAGCAGCTTTACCCAGTTCATAAACCTTGGTCCAATCCCAAACCGCTCCAGAACTGCCATCAAGTACCCCTGTTCTACCCGGTCAAATGCCTTCTCAGCATCCAATGCCACAACCACCTCTGTTTCTCTTCCCCTCTACCGGTGCCATAATGACGTTCAATACCCTTCTAACGTTTGAAAAGAGCTAACTCGCTCTCACGAACCCCATCTGATCTTCACCTATCACCTTCGGGAGGCACTCCTCCAGCCTACCCGCCAGTACTTCGCCAATACATTTGCCTTCACATTCAAAGAACAAAGAACAAAGAAAACTACAGCACAGGAACAGGCCATTCGGCCCTCCCAGGCTGCGCCGATCCAGATCCTTTATCTAAACTTGTCACCTATTTTCCAAGGATCTACTTCCCTCTGTTCCCCGCCCGTTCATATATCTGTCTAGATGCATCTTTAATGATGCTATCGGGCCCGCCTCTACCACCTCCGCTGGCAAAGCGTTCCAGGCACCCACCACCCTCTGTGTAAAAAACTTTCCATGCACATCTCCCTTAAACTTTCCCCCTCTCACCTTGAACTCGTGACCCCTTGTAATTGACACCCCCACTCTTGGAAAAAGTTTGTTGCTATCCACCCTGTCCATACCTCTCATAATTTTGTAGACCTCAATCAGGTCCCCCCTCAACCTCCGTCTTTCCAACGAAAACAATCCTAATCTACTCAACATTTCTTCGTCGTTAGCACCCTCCAGACCAGGCCACATCCTGGTGAACCTCCTCTGCACCCTCTCTAAAGCATCCACATCCTTCTGGTAATGTGGCGACCAGAACTGCACGCAGTATTCCAAATGTGGCCTCACCAAAGTCCTATACAACTGTAACATGACCTGCCGACTCTTGTACTCAATACCCTGTCCGATGAAGGCAAGCATGCTGTATGCCTTCTTGACCACTCTATCGACCTGCGTTGCCACCTTCAGGATACAATGGACCTGAACTCCCAGATCTCTCCGTACATCAATTTTCCCCAGGACTCTTCCATTGACCGTATAGTCCGCTCTTGAATTGCATCTTCCTAAATGCATCACCTCGCATTTGCCTGGATTGAACTCCATCTGCCATTTCTCTGCCCAACATAAGTCCCCGGGACCTGATGGGATTTATCCTAGGATTCTCTGGGAGGCCAGGGAAGAGATTGCTGGACCTTTGGCTTTGATTTTTATGTCATCATTGGCTACAGGAATAGTGCCAGAGGACTGGAGGACAGCAAATGTGGTCCCTTTGTTCAAAAAGGGGAGCAGAGACAACCCCGGCAACTATAGACCGGTGAGCCTCACGTCTGTAGTGGGTAAAGTCTTGGAGGGGATTATAAGAGACAAGATTTATAATCATCTAGATAGGAATAATATGATCAGGGATAGTCAGCATGGCTTTGTGAAAGGTAGGTCATGCCTCACAAACCTTATTGAGTTCTTTGAGAAGGTGACTGAACAGGTAGACGAGGGTAGAGCAGTTGATGTGGTGTATATGGATTTCAGCAAAGCGTTTGATAAGGTTCCCCACGGTAGGCTATTGCAAAAAATACGGAGGCTGGGGATTGAGGGTGATTGAGAGATGTGGATCAGAAATTGGCTAGCTGAAAGAAGACAGAGGGTGGTGGGTTGATGGGAAATGTTCAGAATGGAGTACAGTCACAAGTGGAGTACCACAAGGATCTGTTCTGGGGCCGTTGCTGTTTGTCATTTTTATCAATGACCTAGAGGAAGGCGCAGAAGGGTGGGTGAGTAAATTTGCAGACGATACTAAAGTCGGTGGTGTTGTCGATAGTATGGAAGGATGTAGCAGGTTACAGAAGGATATAGATAAGCTGCAGAGCTGGGCTGAGAGGTGGCAAATGGAGTTTAATGTAGAGAAGTGTGAGGTGATTCACTTTGGAAGGAATAACAGGAATGCGGAATATTTGGCTAATGGTAAAGTTCTTGAAAGTGTGGATGAGCAGAGGGATCTAGGTGTCCATGTACATAGATCCCTGAAAGTTGCCACCCAGGTTGATAGGGTTGTGAAGAAGGCCTATGGAGTGTTGGCCTTTATTGGTAGAGGGATTGAGTTCCGGAGTCGGGAGGTCATGTTGCACCTGTACAGAACTCTGGTATGGCCGCATTTGGAGTATTGCGTACAGTTCTGGTCACCGCATTATAGGAAGGACGTGGACGCTTTGGAGCGGGTGCAGAGGAGATTTACCAGGATGTTGCCTGGTATGGAGGGAAAATCTTATGAGGAAAGGCTGATGGACTTGAGGTTGTTTTCGTTGGCGAGAAGAAGGTTAAGAGGAGACTTAATAGAGGCATACAAAATGATCAGGGGGTTGGATAGGGTGGACAGTGAGAGCCTTCTCCCGCGGATGGATATGGCTGGCACGAGGGGACATAACTTTAAACTGAGGGGTAATAGATATAGGACAGAGGTCAGAGGTAGGTTCTTTACGCAAAGAGTAGTGAGGCCGTGGAATGCCCTACCTGCTACAGTAGTGAACTCGCCAACATTGAGGGCATTTAAAAGTTTATTGGATAAACATATGGATGATAATGGCATAGGTTAGATGGCTTTTGTTTCGGTGCAACATCGTGGGCCGAAGGGCCTGTACTGCGCTGTATTGTTCTATGTTCTATGTTCTATAACTCTCCAATCTATCTATATTTTGCTGTATTCTCTGATAGTCCTCCTTGCTATCTACAATTCCACCAATCTTTGTATCATCTGCAAACTTGCTAATCAGACCACCTAGACCTTCGTCCAGATTATTTATGTATATCACAAACAACAGTGGTCCGAGCACGGATCCCTGTAACACCACTAGTCACCTTTCTCCATTTTGAGACACTCCCTTCCACCACTACTCTCTGTCTCCTTTGCCCAACCAGTTCTTTATCCATCTAGCTAGTACACCCTGAACCTCATACAACTTCACTTTTTCCATCAACCTGCCGTGGGAAACTTTATCAAACGCCTTACTGAAATCCATGTATATGACATCTACAGCCTTTCCCTCATCAATTAACTTTGTCACTTCCTCAAAGAATTCTTTTTAATTTGTAAAACATGACCTTCCCTGCACAAAACCATGCTGCCTATCACTGATAAGTCTATTTTCTTCCAAATGTGAATAGATCCTATCAGTATCTTGTACTCAATACTTGTATTTTCTCCAACAGTTTGCCTACCACTGACGTCAAGCTCACAGGTCTATAATTCCCTGGATTATCACTGTACCCTTCTTAAACAAAGGGACAGCATTAACAATTCTCCAGTCCTCCGGGACCTCACCCGTGCTCAAGGATGCTGCAAAGATATCTGTTAAGGCCCCAGCTATTTCGTCCCTCGCTTCCCTCAGTAACCTGGGATAGATCCCATCTGGACCTGGGGACCTGTCCACCTTAATGCCTTTTAGAATACCCAAAACTTCCCCCTTTCATATGCCGACTTGACCCAGAGTATTTCAACATCCATCCCTAACCTCAACATCCGTCATGTCCCTGTCCTTGGTGAATACCGATGCAAAGTACCCATTAAGAATCTCACACATTTCCTCTGACTCCATGCATAAATTCCCTCTTTTGTCTTTGAGTGGGCCAATCCTTTCTCTAGTTACCCTCTTGCTCCTTATATACGAATAAAAGGCTTTGGGATTTTCCTTAACCCTGTTAGCCAAAGATATTTCATGACCCCTTTTAGCCCTCTTTATTGCACGCTTGAGATTTGTCGTACTTTCCCGATATTCCTCCAAAGCTTCATCAGTTTTAAGTCGCCTAGATCTTATGTATGCTTCCTTTTTCATTTTAGCTAATCTCACAATTCCACCCGTCATCCATGGTTCCCTAATCTTGCCATTTTTATCCCTCATTTTCACAGGGACATGTCTGCCCTGCACTTTAATCAACCTTTCCTTAAAAGACTCCCAGATTTGAAATGTGGATTTACCCTTAAACAGCTGCTCCCAATCCACATTCCCTAGCTCCTGCCAAATTTTGTTATACTTGGCCTTTCCCCAATTTAGCACTCTTCCTTTCGGACCACTCTCGTCTTTGTCCATGAGTATTCTAAAACTTACGGAATTGTGATCGCTATTCCCAAAGTAATCACCGACTGAAACTTTAACCATCTGGCCGGAATCATTCCCCAATACCAGGTCCAGTATGGCCCCTTCCCGAGTTGGACGATTTACATACTGCTCTAAAAAACTCCTTACAAATCCTGCTCCATCTACGCCTCCAACAGTACATGAGTCCCATTCAATGTTGGGGAAGTTAAAATCTCCCATCACGACCACCCTATTGCTCATACATTTTTCTATAATCTGTCTACATATTTGTATCTCTACTTCACGCTCGCTTTTGGGAGGCCTGTAGTAAAGTCCCAACAATGTTACTGCACCCTTCCTATTTCTTAGCTCCACTCATATTGCCTCAGTGCTCGAATCCTCCATAGTGCCCTCCTTAATCACAGCTGTGATATCATCTCTGACCAGTAATGCAACTCCTCCACCCCTTTTACCTCCCCCTCTATCCCTCCTGAAGCATCTATACCCTGGGATATTTAGTTGCCAATCTTGCCCTTCCGTCAACCAATTCTCAGTAATACCAATAACATCACAAATTTGATTGAATTCTTTGGGGAGGTAACTAAGTGTGTAGATGAAGGTAGAGCAGTTGATGTCGTACACATGGATTTTAGTAAGGCGTTTGATAAGGTCCCCCATGGTCGACTCATGAAGAAAGTAAGGAGGTATCAGATAGAGGGAAATTTGGCCAATTGGATAAGTAACTGGCTATCACATAGAAGACAGAGGGTGGCGGTGGATGGAAAATTTTCAGACTGGAGACCAATTACCAGCGGTGAACCACAGGGATCAGTGCTGGGTCCTCTGCTATTTGTGATTTTTATCAATGACTTGGAGGAGGGGGCTGAAGGGTGGGTCAGCAAATTTGCTGATGACACCAAGATTGGTGGAGTAGTGGATGAGGTGGAGGGCTGTTATAGGCTGCAAAGAGACATTGATAGGATGCAGAGCTGGGCCAAAAAAAGACAGATGGAGTTTAACCCTGATAAGTGCAAGGTGAGTCATTTTGGTAGAAAAAGTTTGAATGCGGATTACAGGGTCAACGGCAAGGATCTGAGGAATGTGGAGGAACAGAGAGATCTTGGGGTTCATGTCCGCAGATCTCTGAAGGTTGCCACTCAAGTGGATAGAGCCGTGAAGAAGGCTTATAGTGTGTTAGCATTTATTAACAGGGGGCTTGAGTTTAAGAGCCACGGGGTTATGCTGCAACTCTACATGACCCTGGTGAGACCACATTTGGAGTATTGTGTGCAGTTCTCGTCACCTCATTATAGGAAGGATGTGGAAGCATTGGAAAGGGTGCAAAGGAAATTTACCAGGATGCTGCCTGGCTTGCAGGATAGGTCTTATGAGGAAAGGTTGAGGGAACTAGGGCTTTTCTCTTTGGAGCGGAGGAGGATGAGGGGCGACTTAATAGAGGTTTATCAGATAAGAACATAAGAACTAGGAACAGGAGTAGGCTATCTGGCCCCTCGAGCCTGCTCCGCCATTCAATGAGATCATGGCTGATCTTTGTGGACTCAGCTCCACTCTCCGGCCCGTACACCATATCCCCGAATCCCTTTATTCTTTAGAAAGGTATCTATCTTTTTCTTAAAAACGTTTAAAGAATGAGCCTCAACTGCTTCACTGGGCAAGGAATTCCAGAGATTCACAACCCTTTGGGTGAAGAAGTTCCTCCTAAACTCGGTCCTAAATCTACTTCCCCTTATTTTGAGGCTATGCCCCCTAGTTCTGCTTTCCCCGACCAGTGGAAACAACCTGCCCGCATCTATCCTATCTATTCCCTTCATAATTTTATATGTTTCAATAAGATCTCGCCGCATCCTTCTGAACTCCAATGAGTACAGTCCCAGTCTGCTCAACCTCTCGTCATAGTCTAATCCCCTCAACTCTGGGATCAACCTAGTGAATCTCCTCTGCATTCCCTCCAGTGACAATATGTCCTTTCTCAGGTTAGGAGACCAAAACTGAACACAATACTCCAGATGTGGCCTCACCAACACCTTGTACAATTGCAGCATAACCTCCCTAGTCTTGAACTCCATCCCTCTAGCAATGAAAGACAAAACTCGATTAGCCTTCTTAATCGCCTGTTGCACCTGCACACCAACGTTTTGCAACTTGTGCACCAGCACACCCAGGTCCCTCTGCACAGCAGCATGTTTTAACATCTTACCGTTTAAATAATAATCCATTCTGCTGGTATTGGATAGCCTCACACTTGGAAACATTGAATTCCATCTGCCAGACCCTAGCCCATTCACCTAACCTATCCAAATCCTTTTGCAGACTTCCGGTATCCTCTGCACTTTTTGCTTTACCACTCATCTTAGTGTCGTCTGCAAACTTTGCCACATTGCACTTGGTCCCCAACTCCAAATCATCTATGTAAATTGTGAACAACTGCGGGCCCAACACTGATCCTTGAGGGACCCCACTAGTTACAGGTTGCCAACCAGAGAAACACCCATTTATCCCCACTCTCTGCTTTCTGTTAGTTAACCAATCCTCTACCCATGCTACCACTTTACCCTCAATGCCATGCATCTTTAGTTTATGCAGCAACCTTTTGTGTGGCACCTTGTCAAAAGCTTTCTGGAAATCCAGATATACCACATCCATTGGCTCCCCGTTATCTACTGCACTGGTAACATCCTCAAAAAATTCTACCAAATTAGTCAGACACGACCTACGCTTTATGAACCCATGCTACGTCTGCCCAATGGGACAATTTCCCTCCAGGTGCCCCGCTATTTCCTCCTTAATGATAGATTCCAGCATTTTCCCTACAACCGAAGTTAAGCTTACCGGCCTATAATTACCCGCTTTTTGCCGACCTCCTTTTTTAAACAGCGGTGTCACGTTTGCTACTTTCCAATCCTCTGGGACCACCCCAGAGTCTATAGAATTTTGATAAATTATCACTAGTTTTCCTTCAATTTGATACTCTCCCTCACCTCCTCAGATATAAACGGTCGATTTTTCCCCTTTCTACTGTCTTTCTTTTTTGTCGGTATGAACCTTTCCTGAACACTGTGAATGATCGCTCGGAAGGTTCTCCACTGTTCCTCAACTGCTTCACCATGAAGTCTTTGCTCCCAGTCTACCTTAGCTAGTTCTTCTCTCATCCCATTGTAATCACCTTTGCTTAAGCACAAAACACTAGTGTTTGATTTTACCTTGTCATCCTCCAACTGTATTTTAAATTCCACCATATTGTGGTCGCTCCTTCCAAGAGGATCCCGAACTTTGAGATCATTAATCAATCCTGCCTCATTACACAGGACCAGATCTAGGACCGCTTGTTCCCTTGTAGGTTCCATTACATACTGTTCCAGGAAATTATCCCGGACACATTCTATAAACTCCTCCTCAAGGCTGCCTTTACCAACCTGGTTAAACCAATCGACATGCAGATTAAAATTTCCCATGATAACCGCTGTACCATTTCTACATGCATCCGTTATTTCTTTGCTTATTGCCTGCCCTACCATCCTATTACTATTTGGTGGCCTATAGACTACTCCTATCAGTGACCTTTTCGCCTTACTATTCCTGATTTCCACCCAAATTGATTCAACCTTGTCCTCCATAGCACCAATATCATCCCTTACTATTGCCCGGATGCCATCCTTAAACAACAAAGCTACACCACCGCCCTTACCGTCCATTCTATCCTTTCGTATAGTCTGATACCCTTGGATATTTAACTCCCAGTCGTGACCATCTTTTAACCATGTTTCAGTAATGGCCACTAAATCATAGTCATTCACGATGATTTGCGCCATCAACTCATTCACCTTATTCCGTATACTACGAGCATTCAGGTAAAGTACACTTATGCTATTTTTTATGTCTTTGTTATGAATCCTAACACCTTGATCAGTAACTTTGCGCAAATTATTTTTCCTCTTACCCTTTCTCCAAATTTTCCTTGTCTTTGAACCCATATCTCTGCATAATAAACTGTTGCGTAACCTGCTGCCTTGCTCTCCATTAACCATTATACTGTCCATAGCTTTACCCTTCCCTTCCCCCCAACTTGCTAGTTTAAAGTCCTTGTGACCAACCTATTTATCCTATTCGCTAGAACACTGGTCCCAGAATGGTTCAGGTGAAGACCGTCCCAACGGTACATGTCCCACCTGCCCCAGTACTGATGCCAATGCCCCATGAAATGGAATCCCTCTTTCCCGCACCACTCCTTTAGCCACGTGTTAACTTCCCTAATTTTCTCAACCCTATGCCAATTGGCACGTGGCTCGGGTAGTAATCCAGAGATTATAACCCTGGAGGACCTGTTCTTTAATTTAATCCCTAGTGTTTGATAATCCCCTAACAGGTCCTCTTTCCTAGTCTTACCTATGTTGTTAGTCCCAACGTGGACCACAACAACTGGATCCTCCCCCTCCCTCTCCAAAATCCTTTCAAGCCGATCAGAGATGTCCCTCACCCTGGCACCGGGCAGGCAACATACCATGCGGTACTCACGATCTGGCTTACAAAGGGTGCCATCAATCCCCCTAATTATAGAATCCCCTACAACTACCACTTGTCTTTTTGCTCCCCCCTCTTGAATGGCTTCCTGTACCACGGTGCAGTGGTCAGTCAACGCATCCTCCCTACAGCCCTCTTCCTCATCCACACAGGGAGCAAGTACCTCATACCTGTTGGACAAGGTCAAGGGCTGAGGCTCCTCAACTCCTAAACTCAGGATCCCCCTACCTGACTCCCTTGCAGTCACACCACTCTGTCCCTGACCACTGACCGAATTAACAGTACTTATTCTACCGGGTGTGACTGCCTCCTGAAACAAAGCGTCCAGGTAAATTTCCCCCTTCCTGATGTGCCGCAGTGTGTGCAGCTTGGTCTCCAGCTCATCAATTCTGAGCCGAAGTTCCTCGAACAGCCAACACTTGCTGCAGATGTGGTCACTGACGGTCTCAATGGGATCCACCAGTTCCATCATCATACAGCAACAGCACATCACCTGTCCAGCCATATTCAACTCGTTAATTAATTTAAATAATTTTTCATTTTTTTTAATAGTACCTCAAGGATAAACCCGAACACCAACAAAAACACAGCCCTCTCTCGCCACTCACCCGAACTCAGTCACTCACCTAAACTTAAATGCACTCTGTTCCAATCAGCACTCCATGTCTAAGGGCACTCCTGCCACACCTTTTGTACCCTGCCTGATTTCCAATGAGCCAATAGCCCGCTCCAGGAACTGGAGTCTCCAACTGCCACTCGACCTGCAAACTCAGCACTATTAAATATGCACTCACCTCTCCCAACAACCCTGAAGCCTGTGGCCTGCTCCAGGAACTGAAGTCTCTTTTAAATATTCACTCACCTCTCCCCGCAACCCTGCAGCCTGTGGCCTGCTCCAGGAACTGAAGTCGCTTTTAAATATTCACTCACCTCTCCCCGCAACCCTGCAGCCTGTGGCCTGCTCCAGGAACTGAAGTCTCTTTTAAATATGCACTCACCTCTCCCAGCAACCCTGCAGCCTGTGGCCTGCTCCAGGAACTGAAGTCTCTTTTAAATATGCACTCACCTCTCCCAGCAACCCTGCAACACGTGGCCTGCTCCAGGAACTGAAGTCTCTTTTAAATATGCACTCACCTCTCCCAGCAACCCTGCAGCCTGTGGCCTGCTCCAGGAACTGAAGTCTCTTTTAAATATGCACTCACCTCTCCCAGCAACCCTGCAGCCTGTGGCCTGCTCCAGGAACTGAAGTCTCTTTTAAATATTCACTCACCTCTCCCCGCAACCCTGCAGCCTGTGGCCTGCTCCAGGAACTGAAGTCTCTTTTAAATATGCACTCACCTCTCCCAGCAACCCTGCAGCCTGTGGCCTGCTCCAGGAACTGAAGTCTCTTTTAAATATGCACTCACCTCTCCCAGCAACCCTGCAGCCTGTGGCCTGCTCCAGGAACTGAAGTCACTTTTAAATATGCACTCACCTCTCCCAGCAACCCTGCAGCCTGTGGCCTGCTCCAGGAACTGAAGTCTCTTTTAAATATGCACTCACCTCTCCCAGCAACTCTGCAGCCTGTGGCCTGCTCCAGGAACTGAAGTCGCTTTTTAATATGCACTCACCTCTCCCCCTAATGAGGGGGTTAGATAGGGTGGACGTTCAGAGACTATTTCCTCGGGTGGATGTAGCTGTTACAAGGGGACATAACTATACGATTCAGTGTGGGAGATATAGGAGGGATGTCCGAGGTAGGTTCTTTACTCAGAGAGTGATTAGGGTGTGGAATGGACTGCCTGCGGTGATAGTGGAGTCGGACACTTTGGGAACTTTCAAGCGGTTATTGGATAGGCACATGGAGCACAGCAGAAAGACCGGGAGTGGGATAGCTTGATCCAGTTTTCGGACAATGCTCGGCACAACATCGAGGGCCGAAGGGCCTATTCTGTGCTGTAATGTTCTATGTTCTATATACCCAGGTACTAATCCCAAGGCCTAAATTAATCTGCCTTACCTGCTATACTTCTTGCATTAAAACAAATGCAGCTCAGACCACCTGTCCCTTTGCGTTCATCATTTCTTCCCTGTCTACTCTTCCCCTTAGTCACAATGAGTTTATTATCTTGTACCTTACTGGCTTTACTTGCTGCCTCTTTACTAACCTCTAAATTCCTAATCTGGTTCCCATCCCCCTGCCACATTAGTTTAAAACCTCCCCAACAGTGTTCGCAAAAGCACCCCCGAGGACATTGGTTTCAGTCCTGCCCAGGTGTAGACCATCCAATTTGTAATGGTCCCACCGCCCCCAGAACCGGTCCTAATGTCCCAAAAATCTGAACTCCTCCCTCCTGCACCATCTCTCAAGCCACGTACTCATTCTGACTATGCTTAAATTTCTACTCTGACTGTCTCGTGGCACTGGTACCAATCCTGAGATTATTACCTTTGAGGTCCTACTTTTTAACTTGTCTCCTAACTCCCTAAATTCTGATTGTAGGACCTCATCCCGTTTTTTACCTATATCGTTGGTGTCTATATGCACTGCGACAACTGGCTGTTCACCATCCCCCTTCAGTATGTCCTGCACCCGATCTGAGACATCCCTGACCCGTGCACCCGGGAGGCAACATACCATTCGAGAGTCTCGTTTTTGACCATAGAAATGCCTGTCTACTCCCCTCACGATTGAATCCCCTATGACTATAGCCCTGCCAGTCTTTTTCCCGCCCTTCTGTGCAGCAGAGCCAGCCACGGTGCCATGAACCTGGCTACTACTGCCTTCCCCTGGTGAGTCATCTCCCCCAACAGTTTCCAAAATGGTATACCTGCTTTGGATTGAGATGACCGCAGGGGACACCTGCACTGCCTTCCTGCTCTTTCTCTGCCTTTTGGTCACCCATTCCCTGTCTCCCTCACCAATCCTAATCTGCGATGTGACCAACTCACTGAACGTGCTATCCACGACCTCCTCAGCATCGCGGATGCTCCAAAGTGAGTCCATCCACAACTCCAGAGCCGTCATGCGGTCTAACAGGAGCTGCAGCTGGACACACTTCCCGCACATGAAGGAGTCAGGAGCATCGGCCGCGTCCCTGATCTCCCACATTGAGCACGAGGAGCATAACATGGGTTAACGAGGAGCATAACAGAAGTGATATGGGCCTATACGACCCACACTCCGTCGGATCCTTATCCATTTTTAGCAACAGGGAGATCAATGCCTGCCCCAAAGTTTGTGGCAACACCCCCCTCCCTATCGCCTCTTCAAACATCCCCACTATCAGGGGTGCCAGTTTATCCTTGAATTTTTTATAGTATTCCACCGGAAACCCAACCGGCCCTGCCACCTTCCCCGACTGTCTCCTTCCAATCGCATCCTTTATCTCCTGCTCCACTATCGCTTCTTCTAATGTAGCCATGTCCCCCTCCCCTAACCTCATGTACTCCAACCCATCTAGAAATTCCTGCATCTCACGGTCTCCCCCAGGTGGCTCTGACCTGTACAACCTCTCATAAAATTCCTCAAAAACCCTCAAAATTAATCAGATCCGGAGCCGCCACCAACTTCACTGCCCTGTCCCTCACCTGAACAATTTCCCTTACCGCTGCCTCCCACCAGAGCTGACCTACTAACATACTCCATGTTTGTAATCTGCACCCATTGCTCGTCTCAGTTGGCGCACCGCCTTCCTGGTAGATAGTCGGTCAAAGCTCGCCTGTAGTTATGATTCTCTTAAGGTTAACGTGCAGGTTCAATCGGCAGTTAAGAAGGCAAATGCAATGTTAGCATTCATGTCAAGAGGGCTAGAACACAAGATCAAGGATGTACTTCTGAGGCTGTAAAAGGCTCTGTTCAGACCCGATTTGGAGTATTTCATAGAATTTACAGTGCAGAAGGAGGCCATTCGGCCCATCGAGTCTGCACCAGCTCTTGGAAAGAGCACCCTACCCAAGCCCACACCTCCACCCTATCCCCATAACCCAGTAACCCCACCCAACACTAAGGGCAATTTTGGACACTATGGGCAATTTAGCATGGCCAATCCACCTAACCTGCACGTCTTTGGACTGTGGGAGGAAACCGGAGCACCCGGAGGAAACCCACGCACACACGGGGAGAACGTGCAGACTCCGCACAGACAGTGACCCAAGCCGGGAATCGAACCTGGGACCTTGGACCTGTGAAGCAATTGTACTAACCACAATGCTACCGTGCTGCCCTATTGTGGTATTGTGAGCAGTTTTGTGCCCGGTATCGAAGGAAGGATGTGCTGGCCTTGGAAAGGGTCCAGAGGAGGTTCACAAGAATGATCCCTAGAATGAACAGCTTGTCGTATGAGGAACGGTTGAGGACTATGGGTCTGTACTCGTTGGAGGTTAGAAGGATGAGAGGGGATCTTATTGAAACTTACAGGATGCTACGAGGTCTGGATAGAGTGGACGTGGAGAGGATGTTTCCACTTGTAAGAAAAACTAGAACCAGAGGACACCATCTCAGACTAAAGGGACGACCCTTTAAAACAGAGATGAGGAGGAATTTCTTCAGCCAGAGGGTGGTGAACCTGTGGAACACTTTGCCGCAGAAGGCTGGGGAAGCCAATTCACTGAGTGTCTTTATGACAGAGATAGATGGGTTCTTGATTAATAAGGGGATCAGGGGTTATGGGGAGAAGGCAGGAAAATGGAGATGAGAAAAATATCAGCCATGATTGAATGGCGGAGCAGAATCGATGGGCCGAGTGGCCTAATTCTGCTCCTATATCTTAAGGTCTTATGGATAGGGTGGAGACGTAGGCTTAAGTAGGATGCTCTTTCAAAAAAGGCCGGTGCTGAGTTGATGGAGTATCTTGAAGAAGGAACAAAAAGAGTCAATGAGGTTAATGCAGTTTATGTGGTTTACATGGACTTTCAGAAGGCATTCAATACAATGGCACACAATAGACTTGTGAGAAACGTTACAGCTCATGGGATAAAAGGGACAGCGGCAATATGAATACAAAATTGGCTGAATAACAGGAAGTAGAGAGTAATGGTCAATAGATATTTTTGGGGCTGGAGGAAGGTTTGTAGTGCTGTTCCTGTAGTCAATACTGGGACCTTTTGCTTTTCGTGATAAATATTAAAGACCTAGATCTTGATGTGCAGAGGACCATTTCAAAGTTTGCGGATAACATGAAACTTGGAAGCATTGTAAACTGTGGGGAGGACAGTGTAGAAATTCAAAAGGACGTAGAGAAGTTGGTGGAGTGGGCAGATAGCTGGCAGATGAAGGTCATAAGACCATTCGGCCCATCGAGTCTGCTCCTCCATTCAATCATGACTGATATTTTTCTCATCCCCATTCTCCTGCCTCCTCCCCATAATCCCTGATTCCCTTATTAATCAAGAACCTATCTATCTCGGTATTAAAGAAACTGAGAGATTTGGCCTCCACAGCCTTCTGCGGCAAAGAGTTCCACAGATTCACCGCCCTCTGGCTGAAGAAATTCCTCCCATCTCTGTTTTAAAGGATTGTCGCTTTAGTCTGAGATTGTTCTCGTTTTTTCTACAAGTGGAAACATCCTCTCCACGTCCACTCTATCCAGGCTTGGCAGTATCCTGTAACTTTCAATAAGACCCTCCCTCATCCTTCAAAACTCCGAGTACAGACCCAGAGTCCTCAACCGTTCCCCATACGACAAGCTCTTCATTCCAGGGATCATTCTTGTGAACCTCCTCTGAACCCTTTCCAAAGCCAGTACATCCTTCCTTAGGAAAGGGGCCCAAAGCAGCTCACAATACACCAAATGAGGTCTGACCAGAGCCTTATACAGCCTCAGATGTTCATCTGTGGCCTTGTATTCTCGCCCTCTCGACATGAATGCTAACATTGCATTTGTCTTCCTAACTGACGACTGAACCTGCAAGTTAACCTTGAGAGAATAGTGAACAAGGACTCCCAAGTCCCTTTGTGCTTCTGATTTCTCAGCATTTCCCCATTTAGAAAATATCCTATTCCTCCATTCCTCCTTCCAAAGTGCATAACCTCACACTTTTCCTCATTGTATTCCATCTGCCAATTCTTTTCCCACTCTCCTAGCCTGTCCAAATCCTTCTGCAGCCCCCCTCAATACTATGGTGGTGATATGCATCACTGTAAATACACAAGGGGTTAATGTAAATACACTACGACTAAGTAAACAGTAAAGGGAGTACTAGGGACATCATTACATGCAGACATACAGCTAATGAACACATAGAATAGGACACGACCAATGGGCAGTCAAGACACCCAGAGGTGACACTACCACAAGGGGGCATTACAAAACCCATAAGTAAAAGGACAGGGCACACATGCTCTTTCTCTTTTCACAGGCGACACTTAGAGAGAATGACAGGGGCAGATCAGAAGCATCACACCCACCACGTGACTTAGAGCAGACTGGTTAGTTAGACTGAGTTACTGTAGCAAGATTAGCAGGAGAGTCGAACTCAAGTAGGAGAATTGCTAACTGTTCAATAAATGTGCAAAAACCTATTTCCAAGTCTGAACGTTGCTTTGACAGAGCACACATCAAGGAAGCAGCTTATGCTGCATGAAGAAGCATAACACAACACCTCTACAGATCTTTGTATCATCTACAGACTTAGCAACCGTGCCTTCAGTTCCTTCTTCCAGATCATCGATGGATATTGTAAAAAGTTGTGGTCCCAGCACCGATCCCTGAGTCACCACTAGTCACCGGCTGCCATCCTGAAAAAGACCCTTTTATCCCCACTGTCTGACTTCTGCCAGTCAGTCAATCCTCTATCCATGGGCTCTTAACTTATTTAACAGTCTCCTATTCAGCACCTTGTCAAAGGCCTTCTGGAAATCTGAATAAATCACGTCCACTTTAGTCAGGCGTTCAACAAAGCCCCACATGGCAGATTGATCAAGAAAGTCCACTGGTTCTCCTTTGTCTAACTTCCTTGTCACCTCCTCAAAGGTCAATACAAAGAAATGAGGTGATGCGTTTAGGTGGGAAGAAGATGGAGAGACAATAAAAAATAAGGGGTAAAATTCTTAAAGTGGCGCAGGTGCAGAGGGACCTGGGTGTATATGTCCATAGATCATTGAACGTGATAGGACAGGTGGTGAGCAGTTAATAAATCATCTAGAATTCTGGGCTTCATTCATGGGGGCATAGATTACAAGAGTAAGGAGGTTATGCTGAACTTATACAAGACTCTAGTTAGACCTCAGCTGGTATAGTGGGCATGATTGACTGGCCTCATCGCACCAGATTGGTGACAAGACAAGGGCATTAAATCTCCCGAGAGGCATCTAGCGCGATTTGTGATGTTCGGAGACGTTGTGATCTGGATTTCACTCTCGTTGGATGAGATCCAGATTTAAACATTTACGTGAGAAGTTAGGCTCACTTAAATCTGTTGCCGTCCGGTGCTCCCCAGGCCCGGGAATGAATTCCCGCACCTGGGAGACCTCGCTCTGGCACCATTTAACACTGGTGCACAAAAATGGATGGACGTAACGGAACTGGGTGGATGATCTCCCAGGCCATTAGAGGCCCCAGGGTGGTTGGGCACTGAGCTGGTTGGCATCCTAGAACTCCCGCTGGCTCCCTGGCACCTTGGCACCACCTGCCTGGCATCTTGGCATTGCCACCTGGGCACTCTGGCAGTGCTGGACTGGCTGGGGAACTGCCATAGCACCAAGTTGGCAGTGCAAAGGTGCCCTAGTGCCAGGCTGCCCATGCCAGGGTTCGGGCCTTGGGAGGAGGGGGGGTGCCCTGCCCTTAGGAGGGAGAGCTCGAGGGCAGCATGGTAGCATAGTGGTTAGCACAGTTGCTTCACAGCTCCAGGTTCCCAGGTTCGATTCCTGGCTGGGTCACTGACTGTGCGGAGTCTGCACTTTCTCCCCGTGTCTGCGTGGGTTTCCTCCGGGTGCTCTGGTTTCCTCCCACAGTCCAAAGATCTGGTGGATTGGCCATGCTAAATTGCCCTTAGTGTCCAAAAAATGTTAAGTGGGGTTACTGGGTTATGGGGATAGGGTAGACACATGGCTTCAGTTGGGTGTTCTTTGTAAGGGCCGGTGCAGTCTCGATGGGTCGAATGGCCTCCTTCTGCACTGTAAATTCTATCTATGACAGCCCAACAGGTCATTTGGGAACTCCGGAGACTACTGTGTGGGTCTGAGGGGGTTCAAGAGATTTTGGCGGCATTTAAGAATGACGCCCTGACCTGTTCCTATTCTGACGAACTAAGCTCGTTAGCACAAGAAGTGAGGTAAGTGTGACCTCGGCGGGGCGTTCGTCACTGAGACCAAAATAAAAGAATCCCGTTTGATAGCGGGGTCGTTCTTGGCACTGCAGGCACTCAGAATCTCCCACTAAACGTGTCCAAAAAGGGAGTCTTTTTTCCCCATTAAATAGTGCCCAGTGCGTCCAGTTCAGAGTGCCACACTATCTGGGAACGGACATCTTCAGTGTCTGAGAAGTTACAAATGGGACTGAACATTGCCTTTCTGAGTGAATGTTTATTTTGTCCCTGATAATTATTTACAATAACTTCCCCACTGATCTCACACTGACTGGCCTCTAGATTCCTGGTTTATCTGTTTCCCTTCTCTTAAATAGGTGTAGAAGCCAGGTATTTCGAATACAACTAGTATAGGTAAAAGATAGCTGTTTAAGCATAAATATTAGGCCCCAGTTTTAAATACCCATTTATACAGCATAATTCACTTTTACTGAAGTCCGTTGTTCTGGCAAATGCATATTTTCAAAGACAGTGTGACATTAAAACAGCACAGTTGCAAGATAATTTGACACTGCTTGTGCTAATTGTCAAGGACAGGGACTGAATACCACAGCAACATAAAGGCACCATTGTTCACAATGCAGATAACAGCTGGGTCAGAAAAGCTAATGTTGCACATTGAAGATGGACGGCTTGCCATCAAATCAAATGTGTTTGAGTCTAACCCAAACCAATTAGGATTATATTGGGGTGTAATTAGATGACTTAAGACAGATATGAAAGTGTATAACTGAAAAGTTTCCGCCCGCCATTTTGGGGTGTTGTCTTTGTGTTGTCTGTCCTTAATTGCTGTCTTTAATTTTCTTAGTCTGTCTGTTAATGTGAGATGTCTTTTGGGGGTTCTGTCAGTCTACCAGTCTGTGTCAGTGATGTTAGTCCACTTTTGACTTTGAGTTTGAGTTTAGCTGAAGATTAGCTTTCTCTCTCTCTTCATGTTGCATTGCCAGACTTTGACCGTTTAAAAGTTACTTTCGAGCTGTCTGCCTAAGCAAAGAAAGATAATGTCTGTAATTCTCTGAAAGCTTCGAATTGTCTACGAATTGCCTTTTAAATGACTTTCAAATTGTAATCAAGCGACTACAAATAAAACAATTCTTTTGGCACCTGAGAAGTTTTAACTGAAATTTCTGCTGAGTTCCAGTATTCGCAAAGTGCTACTGATAACCGAATAGCCGAGATAATATAAATTCCTTCAACTTTACGCAGTCGAATAATACAAGGAATTGAACAACTTGGCATAGTCCAGAAATAGTACAAATCTTACAACTTGTCGTATTGCGCCAGGACTTTGATTCATCAACTAAGCTTCCCCCAAACCTGGCGTAGTTCGACAGGTTAAGATCCCATAAATTAAAGATTCCTACAATAGGGGTACCATTTTAGCAACCCTCAAATATTCTGACATCTGAGCCGGAATTCTCCAGCTGTTGGGCTTCTCTGTTCCCATTGTCAGAACCTCCTGGCTTCCCAACGGCGTGGAGTGGTTTCAAAGGAGAATCCCATTGGCAGGCGGCGGGAATCCTGCTTCCAGCGATCGCCGCGTCACCAAGAACACATGACTGATGGACTGGAGAATTCCACCCCCCCCCCCATGTTTGGTTGAACCTGAAACATTGCTTGAAGAAAGCTTGTGAAAATGAATTTCTGAGCCGTTTTTAAGTTGGTTTAAGAAATTCTGCCAAAGTCTGAGGAGACATGCACTGAAATAAACATAATGATACATTCTCGGAGCTCTCAACAAGCTTATACTTGGGGATTACAGGTACTAACTCAACATCTAACAGTCTTCAGTTGATTAATCCTCACCTTTGGGAAAGTAAAGGCCATACCCCCGATTTTTGAGAAGCTCTCCAGGTCACAAGAGTATAACATACAGGCCATTTCAAAAATGTGATTATGACGTTCTACTTTTAACAAAGAGAAAACTAGTTTGTAATCCTACCTGTACTTTCGGAATACAATGACAATGTAGGTTTTCTTGCTTGATATCCCATTGGTACAGGATACGGACCTTGAAAAAGAAAACACCACGTTTGTGGTTTAGACTTCACAGCATCATTCAGTGAGCTTTACATGTTTTACAACAACTCAATTCAGGATGACACTTTTCATGGAGTTATAAATGAAACAAACACGTGACACTGGAAATGTCAAGGGGCAGGATGGTATCTAACGTATATCCGTTCCACAATATATGTTTGTCATTTAATTAAGAAAATTTGGCCGAGATATCGGTGTAACTAGATCTAATTAAACTAAATGGCATTCTCAAAATAGTAAAATGTTCCATGGCATGTAACAGGAGGGCTATCCAACATAATTCGACACTGAGATAATTAGACCAGTCAAGGAGGTAGGATTTAGTCCCAATTCCATTCCCGCACCTGGTGATGCACGAAGGCAGACTTTCAACTGTTTTCATAGCTATTCATTCTCGGAATAGGTCACTTGTTTGTCACTAGGGGCTTATAGATGGAGGGGCGCCACTCCACATCAAGCATGGGTGACCAGGAGTCTCTCCTGTTCTTACCGCCAGCCCTGATTTGTTTGGCGGCGATATGAACACACCTTACTTGGCCGTCAAGCCCTGGAGTGGACTCAAACCAGCTTCTGGCTCAGAGGCAGGGAAGTTACCCACTGCTCTCTAAGTCCTCCTGGTTGGCTATGTGGAGCACCTTAATGGAGGAGAGTGAATTAGAGAGGCGGAGTGGTATAGGAGGAAATTCCAGAGCTTAGGGTTCATGCATTTTTTGTCAAGGCTGCCAATGGAGGGGTGAAAGAAATGGTGTCTGTGCTGGCTTGTTTGTTGAATTATCCAATTAGTCTCAACTCCCCTGGTCTTATACTACAGTCTTGCAACTTTTCCATCTTAAAATATTTGTTCATTTCCCGTTTGAGAGCTGCTGTTAAGTTTGGGAGTGCATTCCAGCTCATAGAATTGTAGAAGTGTCCTGTTATCACACCTTTGTAACAAACTCTAGAATTTTCCCTGCCACTGACGTTCGGCTTACCGGTCCGTAATTCCCTATTTTCTCTCTCCCTCCTTTTTTAAATAGCGGGGTTACATTTTCCACCCTCCAATCTGCTGGGACTGTTCCAGAATCTGCAGAAATTTTGAAGATGGCAACCAATGCATCTACTATTTACAAGGCCACCTCCTTTAGTACCCTGGGATGTAGATTATCTGGCTTTGGGGATTTATCGACTTTCAGTCGCACTAATTTCTCCAGCACTATTTTTTTAATAATACTAATATCCTTCAATTCCTCCTCCTTACTAGATCCTCAGTTTCCAAGCATTTCTGGGAAGATTAATTGTGTCTTCCGTGAGAACAGAATTAATGTATTTGCTTTAATAACAGAAAATATTGGACAATATCAGCCGGTATGATAGCATTTGTGGAGAGACAGTAGAGCTAGCGTTTCGAGTCTGGATGACTCTTTAGCAAAGCTGCTGCCATTTCCTTGTTCTCGATTATAAATTCTCCCGATTCGGTTTGTAAGAGACCTACATTTTTCTTCATTAATCTTTTTCTTTTTACAAACTTTTATGTTCCTTGCAAGTTTGCTTTCATGTTCTAATTTTCCCTTCTTAATCAATCTCTTGGTTCTCCTTTGATAAATTCTTAACTGCTCCCAATCTTGCTATTTTTTCCAGCTAATTTACGTGACTCCTCTTTGGGTGTGTAATATTATCCTTAATTTCTTTTATTTGTCATGGTTGGCCCACTTCGCTTGTGTTTTTGTGCCAGTAACGAATGTATAAATTGTGCAATGCATACATTCATTCCTTAAATATTAGCCGTTGCCTATCCACCATCATACCTTTTAATGAATTTCCTTAATATATCTTAGCCAACTCACACCTCGTACCTTTGTAGTTGCCATTGTTTAGATTTAGAACCCTAGTTTCAAATCGGACTTCTTAACTTTCCATCCTAATGAAGAATTTTATCATGTTATGACCACTGTTCCCTAAAGGATTCCCTACTCTTGCAAAACAGGATTATTAATTGACCCCATTGTGCAAAGGCACAATGCCAAACATAGGATAACCTGAACCCTAGTTGGGTCCTCAATGTACTGGTCTTAAAAAAAACAGTTCCTTCCGCCAATGGAAACAGTTTAACCTGTACAGACCCCTCAGGTTTCTGAAAACCTCTATCAAATCTCCTTTCAACCTTCTCTTCTCCAAGGTAAATAGACATTGGTTCTCCAGTCTATCCATATGACCAAAGTCCTTTAATCCTGGAACCATTTTTGCAAATTGTTCCTGCACCCTCTAAAATACCTTCAGATCCTTCATAAAGAGTGGTGCACTTTGAGGCTGAATCAGTATTTTGTCCCACCATAAGTTCTTTTCTTTGGCACTCGCCTCTACGTAAAAGCTCAAGATCCAGTATGCTTTATTTTCTCTACCTGCCCTCCCACTTCCAATGATTTGGTCATATATATCCTCAGGTCCCGCTGCCTCTGCAGCTCCTTAGGAATTTTATCCTTTCCCTTATAATGGGTGCATTTTACCGACTTTGTTGCGTCCATCTTGGTGGCGCGACGAGGCAGTTAAGTCTTGAGAGAGATCTCTTGTGAGATTCCCGGTGCTCGAGATGTCTCTCGAGATTCAACTGAACCTTGCAAGACATTGCGATCTGGATGTCGCCCTCACTAGGTGAGATCAGATATGCATATTTAAAGGAGCCATTAGGATTCTCCCGACACCCGAGACCTAATGGCCGTCCCTTGGAGACCTTGTAGAAGCCAGGTGCCGTTTAGCACTGGCTTCCACAAACGTGGATCAGGCGTAACAGGTCATGGGGATTGGGTGGAGGGGGGGAAGGAAGATCTCCCAGGCCCTTAGAGACTTCTGGATGTCGGGAATTGGGAAGGGTGCCCAGCTGGCGCCCAGGCACCTTGGCACTGCCACCCGGGCACCCCGGCAGTGTCACTTGGGTACTGCCAGATTTCCCAAGTGGCACTGCCAGGCAATCATGGGCACTGCCAGTGTGCCAGTCTGGCAGTGCCAAGGTGCCCGGGTGCCAAGTTGCCTGTGCCAGGGATTGGGCCTTGGGTACCTTTCCCTTAAGAGGTGGGGTGGGGGGGTGGGGTGTTGAGGATCCCAGAAGAGGTAAGTTGGTTGCAGTGGGATTCCCGAGGCCGCGGTGAGCTCGCCGAGGGGAGTTGAAAGATCAGGGCTGCATTTAAAAATGGCGCCATGATCTGTGATTATTCTTCCTGCACTGGTGAATTGAGCAGGAAATGATGTAAGTGCTCTCTCGATGGAGTGTTCCTCGCCGAGGCCAAAAAAATGGCAAAGTGTCATTGAATAGCGGGGTCTTTCTCGGAGCTGCAGTCAGCAAGAAGCACCCCACAAATGAGCCTAAAACTTGACTGTTTTCTTCCAGTTGAATCTTCTGACCAACATCTATCTCTTCACACTTCTCTATATTAAAATTAATCTATCACCCATCCACTCATTCCACCAGATTATCACTATCCTTTTGAAGTCCATCAGTATCCTCCTCACAGTTTAAAAATCTTCCAAGTTTTGCTGCAAATTTTGAAATTGTGCCCTGTACACCCAGGTCTCGATCATTAATAAAGATGAAGAAAATCAGTGGTTCTCGTATCAATCTCTGGAAATAACCTATCTTCAAAATGAAAAACAATCATTCACCATTACTACCAGTTTCCTGTCACTCGGTCAACTTTGCATCCATGCTGCCATTAACCCTTTTATTCCATATTTTCTTCCCCCTCATAGAACATAGAACATACAGTGCAGAAGGAGGCCATTCGGCCCATCGAGTCTGCACCAACCCACGTTAAGCCCTCACTTCCACCCTATCCTGGTAACCCAATAACTCCTCCTAACCTTTTTGGTCACTTCGGGCAATTTATCATGGCCAATCCATCTACCCTGCGCATCTTTGGACTGTGTGAGGAAACCGGGGCACCCGGAGGAAACCCACACAGACACGGAGAGAACGTGCAAACTCCGCACAGACAGTGACCCAGCGGGTCATTCCCGGCTCCTTTTGCCACTAATTCCCAATGTCTCTGGAAACAAATTCTTATTTTCTCAATCCAAAGCCTTTATGATTTTTAACATCTCTGTCACATTTCCTTTCAGCCTACCCTTCTCCAGGAGGAACAATCCCACTTCTACAACCTCTCTACATACCTGAAATCTCACATAACTCATACCATTCGGTACATCTCCACTAGCCCCTCTGCAAGGCTCTGATATCTTTTCTACAGTGTGGTGCCCAGAATTGACAATGGTGGAATTTTATTGAAATAGACCTAGGCCAGAATTGTACCTTGTCCGGGCTGACACGCACCAACTGTAAAGCGCCGAAAATCGCACAAGAAGACATCGGGATCGCAACATATTTACACAATCCTGCATGAGCGATTGAATACCAATCGCTCATGCAAGATTGTGTAAATATGTTGCGGGTTCATGTTTTTTGAAAAGGCACATGAGAACATTTATACCTACAATTACCACACCCTGGACTAGTGCGTGGTCAATTCGAGCCCCACTTGACCTGGAGTCGCAACACAAGTGAATTAACCAGTAATTCTGATAAAAATACCTGAAGCTTTTGGCCCTTGGCTGTACAATAATTAGTCACCAGGTTTGTAAGTTTAAACAATCTGTTTACTGTTTACTTAGAACAAAGAATATAATTAAATATGCAGCAATAGTTAACTATTATTTAACTCCACTTTAACTTGCCCTCACCCCCCACACGCACACACAAGACAAACAAACAAAGACCCGAAAGGCGTAAAATAAGAGGTAAAAAAAGAAGAGTCTTCGTTTCAGATGCTTCTTTCCAGCACCTTACTTCTCTTCAAACCTTCCTTTCAGTTCAAGGTTTTTACTGTAGATTTATTCAGGTCTCTGTAGTTTGAGGAATACAGCACTCAGCCTTTCTGGTGCGAGAGCGAGGGAGAGTCCTGTTTTTCTTTACAGTATGCAATGGTTTTCCTGTAGATTCATTCCTTCAGGTTCTCGACAATGCTAGAAATGCGGCACTCACAGCTTTTCTGGAGAAAACACAGAGGAGGAAGAGTCCTTGTCCCTCTGCTTCCAGAAGTCAAACTGAGCTGCTTGGAACTCTAAAAATCATTCCTGGATCACATGACATACTTCCTTTCTAGTGATGCCATGCTGCTACCTATTAAAGGCACTTTACAACAGGTATCACTGATCTGAGTGATCAAGCATTGCTCGAGGCACTGCTTTCTGCCTGAAGCCAAGTGGATCTCTCCCAGCAACATCTGACAGTGACTGCTTTGGTGGCAGAAAGGGGCAAGCCTGGTTACACATGAATCAGAACAAAAAGTCACATCAAAGGAAGCTAAGTGGATCACTCAGGTAAATGCATAAAATGTATGGGGTACAGGTCTCTGGCACAGAGTCTGTCCCTGTTGCTCAGAAGGGAAGGGGGAGAGGAGAAGAGCATTAGTCATTGGCGACTCCATAGTTAGGGGGATAGATAGGAGATTCTGTGGGAACGAGAGAGACTCATGGTTGGTGTGTTGCCTCCCAGGTGCCAGGGTGTGTGATGTCTCAGATCGTGTTTTCGGGATCCTTAAGGGGGAGGGGGAGCAGCCCCAAGTCGTGGTCCACATAGGTACCAACGACATAAGTAGGAAAAGGGATCGGGATGTAAGGCAGGAATTCAGGGAGCTAGGGTGGAATCTTAGATCTAGGGCAAACAGAGTTATTATCTCTGGGTTGTTACTCGTGCCACGTGATAGCGAGACGAGGAATAGGGAGAGAGAGGAGTTGAACACGTGGCTAAAGGGATGGTGCAGGAGGGAGGGTTTCAGATTTCTGGATAATTGGGGCTCATTCTGGGGTCGGTGGGACCTCTACAAACGGGATGGTCTGCACCTGGACCAGAGGGGTACCAATATTCTGGGGGGGAAATTTGCTAATGCTCTTCGGGAGGGTTTAAACTAGTTCAGCAGGGGTTGGGAACCTGAATTGTAGCTCCAGTTTACAGGAGGTTGAGAGTAGTGAGGTCATGAGTAGGGTTTCAAAGTCGCAGGAGTGTACTGGCAGGCAGGAAGGTGGTTTAAAGTGTGTCTTCTTCAATTCCAGGAGCATCCGGAATAAGGTGGGCGAACTTGCAGCATGGGTTGCTACCTGGGAATTCGATGTTGTGGCCATTTCGGAGACATGGTTAGAGAAGGGACAGGAATGGTTGTTGCAGGTGCCAGGATATAGATATTTCAGTAAGCTCAGGGAAGGTGGTAAAAGAGGGGGAGGGGTGGCATTGTTAGTCAAGGACAGTATTACGGTGGCAGAAAGGACATTTGATGAGGACTCGTCTACTGAGGTAATATGGGCTGAGGTTAGAAACAGGAAAGGAGAGGTTACCCTGTTAGGGGTTTTCTATAGGCCTCCGAAAAGTTCCAGAGATGTAGAGGAGAGGATTGCAAAGATGATTCTGGATAGGAGCAAAAGCAACAGGGTAGTTGTTATGGGGGACTTTAACTTTCCAAATATTGACTGGAAACGCTATAGTTCACTCGAACTATTAGATGGGTCCGTTTTTGTACAATGTGAGCAGGAGGGTTTCCTGACACAGTATGTAGATAGGCCAATGAGAGGCGAGGCCATTTTGGATTTGGTACTGGGTAATGAACCAGGACAGGTGTTCGATTTGGAGGTAGATGAGCACTTTGGTGATAGTGACCACAATTCGATGACGTTTACTGTAGTGATGGAAAGGGATAGGTATATACCAAAGGGCAAGAGTTATATCTGGGGGAAAGGCAATTATGATGCAATGAGGCAAGACTTAGGATACATCGGATAGGGAGGAAAACTGCAAGGGATGGGCACAATGGAAATGTGGAGCTTGTTCAAGGAACAGCTACTGCGTGTCCTTGATAAGTATGTACCTGTCAGGCAGGGAGGAAGTGGTCGAGTGAGGGAACCGTGGTTTACTAAAGCAGTCGAAACACTTGTCAAGAGGAAGGAGGAGGCTGATGTAAAGATGAGACATGAAGGTTCAGTTAGCGCGCTCGAGAGTTACAAGTTAGCTAGGCAGGACCTAAAGAGAGAGCTAAGAAGAGCCAGGAGGGGACATGAGAAGTCTTTGGCAGGTAGGATCAAGGATAACCCCAAAGCTTTCTATCGATATGTCAGGAATAAAAGAATGACTTGGGTAAGAGTAGGGCCAGTCAAGGACAGACATGGGAAGTTGTGCTTGGAGTCCGAGGTGATAGGAGAGGTGCTAAATGAATATTTTTCGTCAGTATTCACACAGGAAAAAGGCAATGTTGTCGAGGAGAATACTGAGATTCAGGCTACTAGACTAGAAGGGCTTGAAGTTCATATGGAGGAGGTGTTAGCAATTCTGGAAAGCGTGAAAATAGATAAGTCACCTGGGCCGGATGGGATTTATCCTAGGATTCTCTGGGAGCCTTACTTCTGTTGTGGGAAAAATCTTGGAAAGGTTTATGAGAGATAGGATGTATAATCATCTGGAAGGAATAATTTGATTAGAGATAGTCAACACGGTTTTGTGAAGGGTAGGTCGTGCCTCACAAACCTGAAAGAGTTCTTTGAGAAGGCGACCAAACATGTGGATGAGGGTAAAGCAGTTGATGTGGTGTATATGGATTTCAGTAAAGCGTTTGATAAGGTTCCCCAAGGTAGGCTACTGCAGAAAATACGGAGGCATGGGATTCAGGGTGATTTAGCAGTTTGGATGAGAAATTGGCTAGCTGGAAGAAGACAAAGGGTGGTGGTTGATGGGAAATGTTCAGACTGGAGTCCAGTTACTAGTGGTGTACCCCAAGGATCTGTTTTGGGGCCACTGCTGTTTGTCATTTTTATAAATGACCTGGAGGAGGGCGTAGAAGGATGGGTGAGTAAATTTGCAGATGACACTAAAGTCGGTGGTGTTGTGTACAGTGCGGAAGGATGTTACAAGTTACAGCGGGACATAGATAAGCTGCAGCGCTGGGCTGAGAGGTGGCAAATGGAGTTTAATGCAGAAAAGTGTGAGGTGATTCATTTTGGAAGGAATAACAGGAAGACTGAGTACTGGGATAATGGTAAGATTCTTGGCAGTGTTGATGAGCAGAGAGATCTCGGTGTCCATGTGCATGGATCCCTGAAAATTGCCACTCAGGTTGAGAGGGTTGTTAAGAAGGCGTACAGTGTGTTAGCTTTTATTGGTAGAGGGATTGAGTTTATGAGCCATGAGGTCATGTTGCAGCTGTACAACACTCTGGTGCGGCCGCATTTGGAGTATTGTGTGCAATTCTGGTCGCCGCACTATAGGAAGGATGTGGAAGCATTGGAAAGGTTGCAGACGAGATTTACCAGAATGTTGCCTGGTATGGAGGGTAGATCTTATGAGGAAAGGCTGAGGGACTTGAGGCTGTTTTCGTTAGAGAGAAGAAGGTTAAGAGGTGACTTAATTGAGGCATACAAGATGATCAGAGGATTGGATAGGGTGGACAGTGAGAGCCTTTTTCTTCGGATGGTGATGTCTAGCATGAGGGGACATACCTTTAAATTGAGGGGAGATAGATATAAGCCAGATGTCAGAGGTAGGTTCTTTACTCAGAGAGTAGTAAGGGCGTGGAATGCCGTGCCTGCAACAGTAGTGGACTCGCCAACACTAAGGACATTCAAATGGTCATTGGATAGACATATGGACAATGAGGGAATACTGTAGATGGGCTTTAGAGTGGTTTCACAGGTCGGCACAACATCGAGGGCCGAAGGGCCTGTACTGCGCTGTAATGTTCTATGTTCTATGTTCTCTGTTCTATTTCTACGGTAGGATATTGAGGAGCAAAATCAGAAATATTTTTTCACACCAAGGGTAGTGGGAATTCTGGGGTGAAATTCTCCGTTATCGGCGCAAAGTCCGCCGATCGGCGCAAAAAACGGCGCAAATCTGACTTGCGTCACGCTGGAAAAATGGTTGAAAAGTCTCCGGCCCGAAATGGGCTAGCAGCGATGTGACGGGATCCGCGCTTGCGCACGTGGTTCACGCCGTGCAGCGTCATACACGCCGCACGGCGTGACGGCTCATAAGGACGCGCTGCTCCCCCCCACCCGACCGGAACACCCGACCGTAACACCCGACTGGATGGCTGGCCGCCGCTCAGCCCCGATTTTCCAGTCACGGGATGTGGAGGCGCTCCTGGACGCAGTGGAGCAGAGGAGGGAGGCCCTGTATCCCGGGCACGGCCGCAGAGTTGCCCCACGCCACAGCCGGCGTCTGTGGAGGGTGGTGGCAGAGGCTGTCACCGCTGCGGCCCTGACACCACGGACAGGCACCCAGTGCCACAAGAAGGTGAATGACCTTGTCAGAGCAGGCAGGGTGAGCCTCCCCCCCGCCCGATATCCATATCCCTCTCCCCCATATCCCCCCTCCCCATATCCCCCCTCCCCCATATCCCCCCTCCCCATATCTCCCCTCCCACAAATCCCCCATATCCCCAAATCCCCCCTCCCCCATATCCCCCCTCCCCCATACTCCCCCTCCCCATATCCCCCTCCCCCATATCCCCCCTCCCCATATCCCCCCTCCCCCATATCCCCCTCCCCCATATCCCCCTCCCCATATCCCCCATCCCCCATATCCCCCTCCCCATATCCCCCCTCCCCCATATCCCCCATATCCCCCTCCCCACATCCCCATACCCCATATCCCCCCTCCCCCATATCCCCCTCCCCATATCCCTCCTCCCCCATGTCCCCCCTCCCCATATCCCCCTCCCCCATATCCCCCCTCCCCCACTCCCCCCTTCCCCCATATCCCCCTCCCCATATCCACCCTCCCCATATCCCCCCCCATATCCCCCTCCCCATATCCCCCTCCCCCATATCCCCCCTCCCCCATTAACCCCATCACCATATCCCCCCCATATCCCCCATATCCCCCCCCATATCCCCCTCCCCATATCCACCATATCCCCCTCCCCATATCCCCCATATCCCCCCTCCTCCATATCCCCCCTCCCCATATCCCCCCTCCCCCATATCCCCCACTCCCCCATATCCCCCTCCCCCATATTCCCCCTCCCCATATCCCCCCTCCCCCATATCCCCCTTCCCCATATACCCCCACCCCCATATCCCCTTCCCCATATCCCCCTCCCCCATATCCCCCCTCCCCATATCCCCCTCCCCCATATCCCCATATCTCACCTCCCCATATCCCCCCTCCCCCATATCCCCCCTCCCCATATAGCCCCTCCCCTATATCCCCCCTCCCCCATATCCCCCCTCCCCCATATCCCCCCTCCCCCATATCCCCCATATACCCCTGCCCCATATCCCCCATATCCCCCCTCCCCATATCACCCTCCCCCATATCCCCCATATCCCCCTCCCCCATATCCTCCCTCCCCCATATCCCCCCTCTCCCATATCCCCCTCCCCATATCCCCCATATCCCCCCTCCCCCATATCCCCCACATCCCCCATACCCCCCTCCCCCATATCCCCCCTCCCCCATATCCCCCCTCCCCATATCCCCCTCCCCCATATCCCCCATATCCCCAAGTGAATCCAGCCCTAACCTTAACCTCTGCAATACACGCGCAACCGATGGCGTGCATTCATATACTTGCCTAACACTGTTGCCTTTTACCCCTGCCACCACCCCCGCCACAGGAGAAGCGTGCACACAACAATAGGGTGCATGTGAGGACTGGAGGAGGCCCCGCTGATGAGAGGCCACTGACCGAACACGAGGAAAGGGCCCTGGAACTGGCTGGCGTACCTGAGGACCGGGAGGTTGCTGATGCAGAGGTCGGGGGCGTACTAGCAAGTGAGCCACCGACAGCCCGTCCCCATATCCCCCCTCCCCCATATCACCTGATCACTGCCTGCATGTCTAACCATGCATGCTTCATTGTGTATCGCAGGAGCAAACGTCGAGGCACCCATCCCCGCAGATGCTGACCGCCCGCAGGATGCCCCTCGGAGGCCACGGGAGACGGAGAGACCCGGACCCTCCGGCATGCGACGCCCGCAGGATGCCCCTCGCACACCACGGGAGACGGAGAGACCCGGACCCTCCGGCGTGCGACGCCCGCAGGATGCCCCTCGCACACCACGGGAGACGCAGGAAAAATTTAATTTAGTTGTTAGCCAGATCTTGGTAGAAAGTTAGAGGAATGGCAGGGAAGGGAGTGCAATGTTCCTCCTGCAGGATGTTTGAGGTGAGGGATGCAGTTAGTGTCCCTGCTGATTTTACCTGCAGGAAGTGCTGCCATCTCCAGCTCCTCCAAGACCGAGTTAGGGAACTGGAGCTGGAGTTGGAAGAACTTCGGATCATTCGGGAGTCAGAAGGGGTCATAGATAGCAGCTTCAGGGAATTAGTTACACCAAAGATTGGAGATAGGTGGGTAACTGTAAGAGGGACTGGGAAAAAGCAGTCAGTGCAGGGATCCCCTGCGGTCGTTCCCCTGAGAAACAAGTATACCGCTTTGGATACTTGCGGGGGGGGGACTTACCAGGGGTAAGCCATGGGGTACGGGCCTCTAGCACGGAGTCTGTCCCTGTTGCTCAGAAGGGAAGGGGGGAGAGGAGCAGAGCATTAGTAATTGGGGACTCTATAGTCAGGGGCACAGATAGGAGATTTTGTGGGAGCGTGAGAGACTCACGTTTGGTATGTTGCCTCCCAGGTGCAAGGGTACGTGATGTCTCGGATCGTGTTTTCCGGGTCCTTAGGGGGAGAGGGAGCAGCCCCAAGTCGTGGTCCACATTGGCACTAACGACATAGGTAGGAAAGGGGACAAGGATGTCAGGCAGGCTTTCAGGGAGCTAGGATGGAAGCTCAGAACTAGAACCAACAGAGTTGTTATCTCTGGGTTGTTGCCCGTGCCACGTGATAGTGAGATGAGGAATAGGGAGAGAGAGCATTTAAACACGTGGCTACAGGGATGGTGCAGGCGGGAGGGATTCAGATTTCTGGATAACTGGGGCTCTTTCTGGGGAAGGTGGGACCTCTACAGACAGGATGGTCTACATCTGAACCTGAGGGGCACAAATATCCTGGGGGGGAGATTTGTTAGTGCTCTTTGGGGGGGTTTAAACTAATGCAGCAGGGGCATGGGAACCTGGATTGTAGTTTTAGGGTAAGGGAGAATGAGAGTATAGAGGTCAGGAGCACAGATTTGACGTCGCAGGAGGGGGCCAGTGTTCAGGTAGGTGGTCTGAAGTGTGTCTTCTTCAATGCCAGGAGTATACTAAACAAGGTAGGGGAACTGGCAGCATGGGTTGGTACCTGGGACTTCGATGTTGTGGCCATTTCGGAGACATGGATAGAGCAGGGACAGGAATGGATGTTGCAGATTCCGGGGTTTAGGTGTTTTAGTAAGCTCAGAGAAGGAGGCAAAAGAGGGGGAGGTGTGGCGCTGCTAGTCAAGAGCAGTATTACGGTGGCGGAGAGGATGCTAGATGGGGACTCTTCTTCCGAGGTAGTATGGGCTGATGTTAGAAACAGGAAAGGAGAGGTCACCCTGTTGGGAGTTTTTTATAGGCCTCCTAATAGTTCTAGGGATGTAGAGGAAAGGATGGCGAAGATGATTCTGGATAAGAGCGAAAGTAACAGGGTAGAGTTATTATGGGAGACTTTAACTTTCCAAATATTGACTGGAAAAGATATAGTTCGAGTACAATAGATGGGTCGTTTTTTGTACAGTGTGTGCAGGAGGGTTTCCTGAAACAATATGTTGACAGGCCAACAAGAGGCGAGGCCACGTTGGATTTGGTTTTGGATAATGAACCAGGCCAGGTGTTGGATTTGGAGGTAGGAGAGCACTTTGGGGACAGTGACCACAATTCGGTGACGTTTACGTTAATGATGGAAAGGGATAAGTATACACCGCAGGGCAAGAGTTATAGCTGGGGGAAGGGCAATTATGATGCCATTAGACGTGACTTGCGGGGGATAAGGTGGAGAAGTAGGCTGCAAGTGTTGGGCACACTGGATAAGTGGGGCTTGTTCAAGGATCAGCTACTGCGTGTTCTTGATAAGTATGTACCGGTCAGGCAGGGAGGAAGGCGTCGAGCGAGGGAACCGTGGTTTACCAAGGAAGTGGAATCTCTTGTTAAGAGGAAGAAGGAGGCCTATGTGAAGATGAGGTGTGAAGTTTCAGTTGGGGCGATGGATAGTTACAAGGTAGCGAGGAAGGATCGAAAGAGAGAGCTAAGACGAGCAAGGAGGGGACATGAGAAGTATTTGGCAGGAAGGATCAAGGAAAACCCAAAAGCTTTTGATAGGTCTGTCAGGAATAAGCGAATGACTCGGGAAAGAGTAGGACCAGTCAAGGACAGGGATGGGAAATTGTGTGTGGAGTCTGAAGAGATAGGCGAGATACTAAATGAATATTTTTCGTCAGTATTCACTCAGGAAAAAGATAATGTTGTGGAGGAGAATGCTGAGCCCCAGGCTAATAGAATAGATGGCATTGAGGTACGTAGGGAAGAGGTGTTGGCAATTCTGGACAGGCTTAAAATAGATAAGTCCCCGGGACCTGATGGGATTTATCCTAGGATTCTCTGGGAGGCCAGGGAAGAGATTGCTGGACCTTTGGCTTTGATTTTTATGTCATCATTGGCTACAGGAATAGTGCCAGAGGACTGGAGGACAGCAAATGTGGTCCCTTTGTTCAAAAAGGGGAGCAGAGACAACCCCGGCAACTATAGACCGGTGAGCTTCACGTCTGTAGTGGGTAAAGTCTTGGAGGTGACTATAAGAGACAAGATTTATAATCACCTAGATAGGAATAATATGATCAGGGATAGTCAGCATGGCTTTGTGAAAGGTAGGTCATGCCTCACAAACCTTATTGAGTTCTTTGAGAAGGTGACTGAACAGGTAGACGAGGGTAGAGCAGTTGGTGTGGTGTATATGGATTTCAGCAAAGCGTTTGATAAGGTTCCCCACGGTAGGCTATTGCAAAAAATACGGAGGCTGGGGATTGAGGGTAATTTAGAGATGTGGATCAGAAATTGGCTAGCTGAAAGAAGACAGAGGGTGGTGGTTGATGGGAAATGTTCAGAATGGAGTACAGTCACAAGTGGAGTACCACAAGGATCTGTTCTGGGGCCGTTGCTGTTTGTCATTTTTATCAATGACCTAGAGGAAGGCGCAGAAGGGTGGGTGAGTAAATTTGCAGACGATACTAAAGTCGGTGGTGTTGTCGATAGTGTAGAAGGGAGTAGCAGGTTACAGAGGGATATAGATAAGCTGCAGAGCTGGGCTGAGAGGTGGCAAATGGAGTTTAATGTAGAGAAGTGTGAGGTGATTCACTTTGGAAGGAATAACAGGAATGCGGAATATTTGGCTCATGGTAAAGTTCTTGAAAGTGTGGATGAGCAGAGGGATCTAGGTGTCCATGTACATAGATCCCTGAAAGTTGCCACCCAGGTTGATAGGGTTGTGAAGAAGGCCTATGGAGTGTTGGCCTTTATTGGTAGAGGGATTGAGTTCCGGAGTTGGGAGGTCATGTTGCAGCTGTACAGAACTCTGGTACGGCCGCATTTGGAGTATTGCGTACAGTTCTGGTCACCGCATTATAGGAAGGACGTGGAGGCTTTGGAGCGGGTGCAGAGGAGATTTACCAGGATGTTGCCTGGTATGGAGGGAAAATCTTATGAGGAAAGGCTGATGGACTTGAGGTTGTTTTCGTTGGAGAGAAGAAGGTTAAGAGGAGACTTAATAGAGGCATACAAAATGATCAGGGGGTTGGATAGGGTGGACAGTGAGAGCCTTCTCCCGCGGATGGATATGGCTGGCACGAGGGGACATAACTTTAAACTGAGGGGTAATAGATATAGGACAGAGGTAGGTTCTTTACGCAAAGAGTAGTGAGGCCGTGGAATGCCCTACCTGCTACAGTAGTGAACTCGCCAACATTGAGGGCATTTAAAAGTTTATTGGATAAACATATGGATGATAATGGCATAGTGTAGGTTAGATGGCTTTTGTTTCGGTGCAACATCGTGGGCCGAAGGGCCTGTACTGCGCTGTATTATTCTATGTTCTATGTTCTATGTTCACTACTGTAGCAGGTAGGGCATTCCACGGCCTCACTACTCTTTGCGTAAAGAACCTACCTCTGACCTCTGTCCTATATCTATTACCCCTCAGTTTAAAGCTATGTCCCCTCGTGCCAGCCATTTCCATCCGCGGGAGAAGGCTCTCACTGTCCACCCTATCCAACCCCCTGATCATTTTGTATGCCTCTATTAAGACTCCTCTTAACCTTCTTCTCTCCAACGAAAACAACCTCACGTCCATCAGCCTTTCCTCATAAGATTTCCCCTCCATACCAGGCAACATCCTGGTAAATCTCCTCTGCACCCGCTCCAAAGCCTCCACGTCCTTCCTATAATGCGGTGACCAGAACTGTACGCAATACTCCAAATGCGGCCGTACCAGAGTTCTGTACAGCTGCAACATGACCTCCCGACTCCGGAACTCAATCCCTCTACCAATAAAGGCCAACACTCCATAGGCCTTCTTCACAACCCTATCAACCTGGGTGGCAACTTTCAGGGATCTATGTACATGGACACCTAGATCCCTCTGCTCATCCACACTTTCAAGAACTTTACCATGAGCCAAATATTCCGCATTCCTGTTATTCCTTCCAAAGTGAATCACCTCACACTTCTCTACATTAAACTCCATTTGCCACCTCTCAGCCCAGCTCTGCAGCTTATCTATATCCCTCTGTAACCTGCTACATCCTTCCACACTATCGACAACACCACCGACTTTAGTATCGTCTGCAAATTTACTCACCCACCCTTCTGCGCCTTCCTCTAGGTCATTGATAAAAATGACAAACAGCAACGGCCCCAGAACAGATCCTTGTGGTACTCCACTTGTGACTGTACTCCATTCTGAACATTTCCCATCAACCACCACCCTCTGTCTTCTTTCAGCTAGCCAATTTCTGATCCACATCTCTAAATCACCCTCAATCCCCAGCCTCCGTATTTTTTGCAATAGCCTACCGTGGGGAACCTTATCAAATGCTTTGCTGAAATCCATATACACCACATCAACTGCTCTACCCTCGTCTACCTGTTCAGTCACCTTCTCAAAGAACTCAATAAGGTTTGTGAGGCATGACCTACCCTTCACAAAGCCATGCTGACTATCCCTGATCATATTATTCCTATCTAGATGATTATAAATCTTGTCTCTTATAATCCCCTCCAAGACTTTACCCACTACAGACGTGAGGCTCACCGGTCTATAGATGCCGGGGTTGTCTCTGCTCCCCTTTTTGAACAAAGGGACCACATTTGCTGTCCTCCAGTCCTCTGGCACTATTCCTGTAGCCAATGATGACATAAAAATCAAAGCCAAAGGTCCAGCAATCTCTTCCCTGGCCTCCCATAGAATCCTAGGATAAATCCCATCAGGTCCCGGGGACTTATCTATTTTCAGCCTGTCCAGAATTGCCAACACCTCTTCCCTACGTACCTCAATGCCATCTATTCTATTAGCCTGGGGCTCAGCATTCTCCTCCACAACATTATCTTTTTCCTGAGTGAATACTGACGAAAAATATTCATTTAGTATCTCGCCTATCTCTTCAGACTCCACACACAATTTCCCATCCCTGTCCTTGACTGGTCCTACTCTTTCCCTAGTCATTCGCTTATTCCTGACAAACCTATAGAAAGCTTTTGGGTTTTCCTTGATCCTTCCTGCCAAATACTTCTCATGTCCCCTCCTTGCTCGTCTTAGCTCTCTCTTTAGATCCTTCCTCGCTACCTTGTAACTATCCATCGCCCCAACCGAAACTTCACACCTCATCTTCACATAGGCCTCCTTCTTCCTCTTAACAAGAGATTCCACTTCCATGGTAAACCACGGTTCCCTCGCTCGACGCCTTCCTCCCTGTCTGACCGGTACATACTTATCAAGAACACGCAGTAGCTGATCCTTGAACAAGCCCCACTTATCCAGTGTGCCCAACACTTGCAGCCTACTTCTCCACCTTATCCCCCCCAAGTCACGTCTAATGGCATCATAATTGCCCTTCCCCCAGCTATAACTCTAGCCCTGCGGTGTATACTTATCCCTTTCCATCATTAACGTAAACGTCACCGAATTGTGGTCACTGTCCCCAAAGTGCTCTCCTACCTCCAAATCCAACACCTGGCCTGGTTCATTACCCAAAACCAAATCCAACGTGGCCTCGCCTCTTGTTGGCCTGTCAACATATTGTTTCAGGAAACCCTCCTGCACACACTGTACAAAAAACGACCCATCTATTGTACTCAAACTATATCTTTTCCAGTCAATATTTGGAAAGTTAAAGTCTCCCATAATAACTACCCTGTTACTTTCGCTCATATCCAGAATCATCTTCGCCATCCTTTCCTCTACATCCCTAGAACTATTAGGAGGCTTATAAAAAACTCCCAACAGGGTGTCCTCTCCTTTCCTGTTTCTAACTTCAGCCCATACTACCTCGGAAGAAGAGTCCCCATCTAGCATCCTCTCCGCCACCGTAATACTGCTCTTGACTAGCAGCGCCACACCTCCCCCTCTTTTGCCTCCTTCTCTGAGCTTACTAAAACACCTAAACCCCGGAATCTGCAACATCCATTCCTGTCCCTGCTCTATCCATGTCTCCGAAATGGCCACAACATCGAAGTCCCAGGTACCAACCCACGCTGCCAGTTCCCCTACCTTGTTTCGTATACTCCTGGCATTGAAGTAGACACACTTCAAACCACCTACCTGAACACTGGCCCCCTCCTGCGACGTCAAATCTGTGCTCCTGACCTCTATACTCTCATTCTCCCTTACCCTAAAACTACAATCCAGGTTCCCATGCCCCTGCTGCATTAGTTTAAACCCCCCCAAAGAGCACTAACAAATCTCCCCCCCAGGATATTTGTGCCCCTCAGGTTCAGATGTAGACCATCCTGTCTGTAGAGGTCCCACCTTCCCCAGAAAGAGCCCCAGTTATCCAAAAATCTGAATCCCTCCCGCCTGCACCATCCCTGTAGCCACGTGTTTAAATGCTCTCTCTCCCTATTCCTCATCTCACTATCACGTGGCACGGGCAACAACCCAGAGATAACAACTCTGTTGGTTCTAGTTCTGAGCTTCCATCCTAGCTCCCTGAAAGCCTGCCTGACATCCTTGTCCCCTTTCCTACCTATGTCGTTGGTACCAATGTGGACCACGACTTGGGGCTGCTCCCCCTCCCCCCTAAGGACCCGGAAAACACGATCCGAGACATCACGTACCCTTGCACCTGGGAGGCAACATACCAAACGTGAGTCTCTCACGCTCCCACAAAATCTCCTATCTGTGCCCCTGACTATAGAGTCCCCAATTACTAATGCTCTGCTCCTCTCCCCCTTCCCTTCTGAGCAACAGGGACAGACTCCGTGCCAGAGGCCCGTACCCCATGGCTTACCCCTGGTAAGTCGTCCCCCCCACAAGTATCCAAAGCGGTATACTTGTTTCTCAGGGGAACGACCGCAGGGGATCCCTGCACTGACTGTTTTTTCCCAGTCCCTCTTACAGTTACCCACCTATCTCCAATCTTTGGTGTAACTAATTCCCTGAAGCTGCTATCTATGACCCCTTCTGCCTCCCGAATGATCCGAAGTTCTTCCAACTCCAGCTCCAGTTCCCTAACTCGGTCTTGGAGGAGCTGGAGATGGCAGCACTTCCTGCAGGTAAAATCAGCAGGGACACTAACTGCATCCCTCACCTCAAACATCCTGCAGGAGGAACATTGCACTCCCTTCCCTGCCATTCCTCTAACTTTCTACCAAGATCTGGCTAACAACTAAATTAAATTTTTATAAAAAATAATAATAATATAATAAAATATGGTACTTACCTCAGACCAATGGGTTTTATTATTAGGTTAGAGGAGGAGGGCGGGTGGGAGACACTACACGTGTAGTGTCTCGGGTTTCCTCTCCACCAGAATTTATTGGGGAGGGTCTTCCCAGACGTCCGCGGGTCGACTTCCTGTTCCCGCCTAAAAAAACTAATTTAAAAAAAAAGAAAAATTCTCAGCTCCTGCTGAAATTGACTAACCAGCCAGCTCCACTCCCGCCGAAATCGACTGGCCTGCCCCTGCAAAGACAAGTGCTTTTAAAGGTTGACTTACCTCCCAGCAACCTCCTTCCGCAATGCTCCCGCTGAAACTGACTCACCAGCTGTTCTCCCGCCGAAATCGACTGGCCTGCCCCTGCAAAGACAAGTGCTTTTAAAGGTTGACTTACCTCTCAGCAACCTCCTTCCGCAATGCTCCCGCTGAAACTGACTCACCAGCTGTTCTCCCGCCGAAATCGACTGGCCTGCCCCTGCAAAGACAAGTGCTTTTAAAGGTTGACTTACCTCCCAGCAACCTCCTTCCGCAATGCTGCCGCTGAAACTGACTCACCAGCTGTTCTCCCGCCGAAATCGACTGGCCTGCCCCTGCAAAGACAAGTGCTTTTAAAGGTTGACTTACCTCCCAGCAACCTCCTTCCGCAATGCTCCCGCTGAAACTGACTCACCAGTTGTTCTCCCGCCGAAATCGACTGGCCTGCCCCTGCAAAGACAAGTGCTTTTAAAGGTTGACTTACCTCCCAGCAACCTCCTTCCGCAATGCTCCCGCTGAAACTGACTCACCAGCTGTTCTCACGCCGAAATCGACTGGCCTGCCCCTGCAAAGACAAGTGCTTTTAATGGTTGACTTACCTCCCAGCAACCTCCTTCCGCAATGCTCCCGCTGAAACTGACTCACCAGCTGTTCTCACGCCGAAATCGACTGGCCTGCCCCTGCAAAGACAAGTGCTTTTAAAGGTTGACTTACCTCCCAGCAACCTCCTTCCGCAATGCTCCCGCTGAAACTGACTCACCAGCTGTTCTCCCGCCGAAATCGACTCAAATCGAAATCGAAATATGGTGCAGTTCAGGTGAAGCCTATCTGCAAGAATAGATTAACCTCTGGATTCAACTTTAAATAAGACTTTGGGAAGAGATCTGGTAGAAAGAACACTGAAGATAAAATAAATAGGCTCGGAGAGCAAAAGTCAGGCCAAGGTCACGAAAGCGGGTAACAATTATAAACACATGCAGAACGTAACCACAACAATGTTTAAAAATAAAATGAGAGGAATAATTAATGAAATCAAATTAAATTACGTGTGCAACTATGTATATAGTTTCCAATTCAAACCAACAAACTCCAGGAATGTTCCAGGAACCACCCTGAGACAACGCCTTCAGACCGACCCCTGGCTGACGAGTAAAACATGACACCAACACAAGAATTGTGTCTCACACTATCTGAATGACATTTGAACTATCAAATAAATAGTGTCACATTACTTTGTAGTGTCATGGTAGCACAGTGATGAACTACTGGTCTAGTGACATGATTTCACCTGGCTACTGGTGAAATATTTCACCGTTCCTTCACTGTTGCTGGGTCAAAAACCTGGTACTCTCACCCTAACAGCACTGTGTGTGCACCTACACCATATGGGCTGCAGTACTTCAAGGAGGCAACTCACTACCACCTTCTTAAGGACAACTAGGAACGGACAATACATTTTTGCCTTGCCAAAGATGCCTGCAACCCATGAATGAATTAAAAGAGAACTAAAAAAATTCAAACAGGCTGTGTGAAATGCAATTTTATTTCCTTACTTTTATCCGACCTGTGGGGTCTCTTGGTGTATTTGCCATGCTCTTTATGTCTTCTTACCATTTGTACATTGTCTGTAAAGCAAAGATCATGATCAAAATAAAGTAAATCGACTGAAGGTTTTGATTATGTTCACAATTCTTCTGGAAATGAAGAAGGTCATCAATGGATACAGTTTTGTGATAGCAGCAATCTGTGTTGACTGTGGATGTTACACCATCCCCAGGTTCCTTGATCTGGCCCCTTAAGTGCCTGAGAAGCACTTAATATGGCAGTCTTTCACAAAATGATATAGGGCTCTTGCCTGTTATCCGGCTTGCAGGCAAGATAACCATCGCCAAGATTGGGGCAGCACGGTAGCCTTGTGGATAGCACAATTGCTTCACAGCTCCAGGGTCCCAGGTTCGATTCTGGCTTGGGTCACTGTCTGTGCGGAGTCTGTACATCCTCCCCGTGTGTGCGTGGGTTTCCTCCGGGTGCTCCGGTTTCCTCCCACAGTCCAAAGATGTGCGGGTTAGGTGGATTGGCCATGATAAATTGCCCTTAGTGTCCAAAATTGCCCGTGGGGTTACTGGGTTCTGGGGATAGGGTGGCGGTGTTGACGTTGGGTAGGGTGCTCTTTCCAAGAACCGGTGCAGACTCGATGGGCTGAATGGCCTCCTTCTGCTCTGTAAATTCTATGAAGATTAAAGTTTTGCCCATTGGGGCCAATATACAGTGTTAGGATACTGTTGTAACACCTTTGTTTGGTCTGTCTTTTTTTAAATTACTGTCCTACTGGCTGCCTTTAGTCTACAATCCTCTTGTTAGCTGCTGCAATGTTGGGATTTTTGCTTAAGCCACAGACTCTAGCCAAATTGAAACATCCCTGGTCTAATGGACTAGCCCAGCACTTCCCTTTTAGGTTTTATGGTACAGACTGTGATGTCAGTTTAATAGACTTGGCAAGCAACCAATCAGTCAGTATGGAATTCTGAGCCATCTCTTGTTGTTGCTTCTGATTCGTGGAGCCATTCAGAATCATCCGGAAGAAAGGCAGGTCATGTGAAGAGCCCAATTTTGTCCCTAGTTCTGTGAGAAGAAATAAGTAGGACGCAGCTGGAAGACATGTTCTCTCTGCACTCTCTCTCTCTGCCAGACAATTTAAAAGGCTCCCCAGCCAGACCTGTGAAGGCACTTTTATTTGGAAGACTGCAGGCAGCAGTTAGCTCTGTGAAGGGAACTCCTGGAATGAAAGGCTGCAAGCAGTTTCTCACCAGGCCTGTAATACTTTAATTCTCTGTCTGAATGGCTGGAAAAAGCGCAAACTGAGAACTCTCTTCATAATACAGATGGAGTTTTTGTACATATATCAGGCAAAAGGAGAAGTCTGTAAAATGCTCAGGTATATAGCTCCAATAATATTTCAGGGAGACTGAGGCTCCATCTGCTGGTCAAACGTCAGAATGGCACTGAGCTGAATCTCCTGTGTAGGCAAAGTATAGAATTGCACCAACCTGAATCTCTTGTATAAATCAATTCCCCAAAGGATCACATTCGGAAAAGACTGGTGCCTACAGAAGCCACAACTGCAGCAGTGAAGATGCATCTCCAACCTTTTCCTTCAATTCCCATTGGTTTAATTCTTCCCCTACCCCCTACCCTGTGTGTCTATCTTGCATGTGTTTGGGTGGAGGGTGGAACGGGGTTTGGGAAATACGTAGACTAGTAGACTATCGTTCCATTATTTCCATTATATGTACATTTTTTACTGTTATTATAAATAAACGGTATGTTAATGTTTTATTAATAAATCTGGTGCCTGTAACTTATTGGAGCAGTCCAGATCATAGGCAAACACAACAATTATTGGTTAATTCACTTATGTTGGGACTCTGGAGTCTGTGGGGCTGGAACGGACCGCACACTTGCCCAGGGTGTCGTTAACAACAGCTGGGGTGTAAAACTGTGAAGCCAGTCTTCCACATGTTGTGGAACCTATCTGATTTCCATTCACACTGATACTGCCAATTTATTTTCCATGGGGTGACAGTGACAATCACACTTGATTTGTTCCTTTTAACTGCACAGGATACAATCAGTTGTTGGATATACTTGTATTGTGCGAGGTGAATATTTGAGGTGACTGCAAAGCTGCCATGTTCTCATTAAAAACACAACTAGCTCATTAATATCTGTTCAGGAAGGAGACCTTCCATCCATACCTGCTCTGGTCTAATTGTCATTCCAGTCCCACACAGACAGGTTTGATAACTGTCCTATGAAGGGGTCTGACAACTTCATTGCAGTGTTAATGTAAGCCTACTTGTGACGCCAATAAAAATAATTATTATGCTGCACTCATCTGCACTACTTACAGTGCTGACTAATTTAGCATTGTCAGCTCTCTGCTTCAGCATTGTCTAAGTCATTGATTGCTAGTCAGCAGGGCAGTCCATTTGAATGTAGTCCCCAGAACACTGAGGTACATAACCTCAGGACCCATTCTTATCCAACATGTATACCCACCGTGAGTTACACAGTATCTACCTATCCGCAGAAGGATCAGCATGCTGAACTGATATGCTCCCCGAAAATTTGGCTGTCAAAAAATGTATATCTTGAAGTATTCCTGCCCTTGTTCTGGAGGGCTCTTTAGAAGCAGTTGTCTTTTGCTGGTAATTGGAAATGAGTCTTAGGTTATCCCAGTGCCATGACATGAAAATGTCACTGATAACTGAATGCTAAAAATAAAAATTGCCCTATAAATCTATATCACAAGCCTATAAAAGCCTCACTAATGGATTCTGTCTTGCTGTTGTCACTCCAAAATACAATTTTGCAAAATGTGCAATAACTTGAAGTCAGTCCTCAGGTTATATTCCATTGTCCACAGAATTATCACTTCAACAAAAATTTAAAAATGGATCAGTTGTAATATTAAAATTAGCTTTTAGGAGTTGCTAAAGTTGCATCAATAAATCACATCCATTGCTTTAACATTTTGAATGTTTTTCATTCATTTGTGGTTCTCAATTTTATATAGGGCGGGTGTTTCCACCCCCCCGTGCTGTGTGTTTTTCACCGGTGAGGGCCGTCCGTCTTTTGCCGGCGGCAGCATCTTCTGGTCCTCTCCTGTTGTTCGCACCCACTAAAGCCGAGGAGCCTATGGCCAGTGTTTGGGGGAGGCTGGTCACTGTTGGTGGTTCCAAAGATCCTACCAATGTGAACAGCTGGAAAATTTCATGCTCAATGTTTGATTTCACACCCAATCGTCATGACAATGATCATTTGCAGTCTTAGGGACTCCCAAACTCCACATTACTTTTTCTCCTTAAATTTACATTTGGTTATGAAAACACAAGTGATGTCAGCAATAACTTAATACCGTCCATGGACTTGTCAGGAAAATAAGCCTCCAATGGGCTTAGAGGAACAACAATTGGCATGGGCACAAAATTGGCTAAAAAGGAAAAACTTGAATGATTTGCAGTTGTGGAGCATCTATCATGACCAGTGGACGTCTCAAAGAGCTTCATTTACAAGCAAGGAGAAAAGGAATGGAGAGCAAACATTTGGAGTGAAATACACAAATAATGTTCCTCAGCTATCAGCTTCTTTGTAAAAATCCAGTATTAATATTATGTGATGAGTGTAGGAATTTCAGATAAGTTATATGCAGTAAGGATTAAAAGTCTGGGTTAGTTTTAAAGAATCCTAGGTGAAAGATTTTGGGAGCCGGGACACAATTAAAGCATTGTAAAAAGCTGTGGCGAATGGAATGTTGTGTTTTTTCTTCTCCATGTTTCCAATTAAGGGATAATTTAGTGTAGCCAATCCACATACCTGCACATCTTTTGGGTTGTGGGGGTGAGACCCATGCAGACACAGGGAGAATGTGGAAACTCCACATGGACCCGGGGCCGCGTTCAAACCCAGGTCCTTGGTGTCGTGAGGCAGCAGTGCTAACCACTGCGCCACCATGCTGCCCAGAATGTTGTTTTAAGATGATTCCTTGTGGAATTAATTCGATTTCAGCTTGGTAAGATGGTGTAATTACTGTGAGGAACCAAGGTATCAGTCATTTTACAGGAAAGCAGTTTTAGTTAACTTTTAGATGGAGATGTGAGCACAAGCCAAGCATCTCAGTTCAGTTAAAAGACATGTCTGTAGCTAGATTAGCAGTTTATTTCCAAGCAGTTCAGAAGAGTGTGATTAGAAAGTGAGCTGAAACAAGCCGGAGTTGCTTCCAAAGAAATACAGCCAGATTTTCTGCGTGGTTCTGACAGGATTCAGGGCGGGATTCTCCAACCCACCGCCAGGTCGGAGAATCGCCGGGGGGTCGGCGTGAATCCTGGTGGCTGTCGTATTCTCCGGTGCTGCGGATTTGGCGGGGGCAGTAATCGCGCCGGTCGGCGACCACTGGCAGTGCACCCCCCCCCCCCCCCCCCGGCGATTCTCCCGCCCGCGATGGGCCGAGTGGCCACCCGTTTTCGGCCAGTCCCGCCGGCATATGTTACACCAGGTATTTGCCGGCGGGACCTCGTTGCGCGAGCGGCCTCCGGGGTCCTTGGGGTGGTGCGGGGGGATCTGGCCCAGGGAGGTGCCCCCACGGTGGCTAGGCCCGCGATCGGGGCCCACCAATCCGCGGGCAGGCCTGTGCCGTGGGGGCACTCCATTCTTCCGCATTGGTGGCTGTACCGATCCGCCATTGCCGGTGCGGAGACGAACCCCACAGTGCATGTGCTGGGATGACGCCAGCACAAGCTGGCACTCCCGTGCATGTGCCAACTCGTGCCGACCGGCGGAGGCCCTTCGGCACCGGTTGGCGTGGCGACAAGCCCCTTCCCTGCCAGCCGGCGTGGCGCAAACCCCTCCGGGGCTGGCCTAGTCCTTGAAGGTGCGGAGGATTCCGCACCTTTGGGGCGGACCGACGCCGGACTGGTTCAAGCCACTCCTCAGTGCCGGGACCCCCTGCCCCGCCGCGTAAGGAAGAATCCCGCCCCAGGTCTGTCCTTTAAAGCAGTGTTGAAAGATCTCTTTGTCGCAAAGTAGAGTGTTCAGACATCACCGTAAAACAGGTGCTAACTGTATTTTAACAGTGGATTGAGAGTGGTGCTGGCTTTATTTTTGTTGTTAGAGTCGGAATAAAGATAGCAGTTAAGGGTTACTGTATTGATTAGCATTATTTTAGGGGTGATTGTGAAATTATTTTCTGGTGTGATTAAAGACATTTTAATACTGTATTGGTAATAAAGTTTGTTTCAATCTATGAATCTACTTAACTCTTCGTGAAATTGCTCCTGGACCAAGTTATTCTTCCCTCAGTCTTACAAAATAAAAAATAAAATATTGGGGATTCTCTCCAGTATCCTAGCCACGATTGGGGTCTGGTCTGGGATTGTAAAAATTAAGACATTACGTTTGGAATGTCTTTTAATGGCTGAAGATATATGAATAAACACATAGATGATGCGGTATCACAGTGCTTAGCACTGCTGTCTCACAGCCCCAGAGACCTGCGTTCAATTCCAGCCTTGGGTGACTGTCTGTGTGGAGTCTGCACTTTCTCCCCGTGACTGCGAGGATTTTCTCCAGGTGCTCCGATTTCCTCCCACAGTCCAAAAATGTGCAGCTTAGGTGGACTGGCCATGCTAAATTTCCCCTTCATGTTCAATGTTGTGCAGGTTAAGTGGTGTTATGGGGATAGGGTAGGGGAATGAGCTGAGGTAGGGTACACTTTCAGAAGGTTGGTGCAGAGTTCATGGGCCGAATGGCCTAATTCTGCACTGTAGATATTCTCTGTCATGAGAATGGGTAGACTTTTGATTCCTTGCCATTTTACGTATTTTCTTTTCTTGTACTAAATGATCTGTTTGATCTGCACGCAGTAAAATACTTTTCACTGTACCTCGGTACACGTGACAATGAACAAATCTAATCCAATCAAATCCAACCACTGTTTTGCTTCTGGAAGAATAATTGTTCTTGTGATTGTGCTGGTAGAGGCAATGCTACTCAAGGAACAGATTGGTCACTGAGTTGTGGAAGCACTTTCACAAATAGAAAATTAGTTTTTCAGGACCGATGGCCTAAGGTTTTCGACAATGGAGGCTGGGGGAACACATTCCTGTCTGCTCTGACCGGCCCGCTGCCATTTCACACTCAAATGAACATTGATTGGCAGAATTGGGACTTCCGTTCTCACTTGGACGGAAGTCCTGCCTTGGAGAGCTACCAGTCAATCAAATTGGTCGGCATCTCTCCAGCCCTTTGGCTGAGATCACAATGGAACCTCAGTGCCAGAGAGCGTTGAGACCACAGGGTGCACTTTGCTGAAAAGCTTTTCAGACACAGTGCTCCAATAAAAAGCTGGTAGCAGACGTGGGGCTGGATTCTCCGCACCCCGCCGCCACATTTGCACAAGGATGAAATGAATGAATGAAAATCGCTTATTGTTACAAGTAGGCTTCAATGAAGTTACTGTGAAAATCCCCTAGTCGCCACATTCCGGCGCCTGTTCAGGGAGGCTGGTACGGGAATTGAACCGTGCTGCTGGCCTGCTTGGTCTGCTTTAAAAGCCAGCGATTTAGCCCAGTGTGCTAAACCAGGAATCGGGACCGTCGCCGGTTCCCCGATTCTCCTGCCCCCGAAAAGCAGCGTACCCGGGAAGTACGCCGAGCCTCGTATCCCCTACTTGCGGCCATTGCTGGAGGCCCACCCCGCCATTCTCCGCCCCCGGCCAACCGAAGTCCCGATATTAGACTATATTCTAATATGGTCCCAGCCATTCAGAATACTCGTGTGGCGGCTGCGGACTCAGCCCACGGCCGCCCGGGTCGGGCGCGCGGCCGATCGGGGGCACTATTTACGAGGTCCAGCTCCGCGGTCTGAGTCCGCCATGGAGCTGCTGGAGGCCGCTGCCGTGCACATGCACGGTCTCTGACCTGGAAGTGGGTCCCTGCTGTGCCCTGCAGGGCTGTGAATATGTGGCCTTTTGATGCCAGTTTTTCTGGCGTGAAAGGCCACAGTTTTGAACGGCGGCTTGGGGACATAGTCCCTGAAATGGAGACTCCAGCCCGTGGTGAGTGGCACAGTGCATTGAGAGAACAAGCATCGTTTGGAACAGGAAAGGTGAGCAAGTGACCAAGGTGTGGGCCGGATCAATGAGCACGGTATGGGATCAACAGCAAGCGAGCGAAAGGCAACAAAAGAATAAATCAAACAAAAAGAGTTTCAACATCAGGTCAGACGGTTGATATTACTCTCCAAATTCTAAATGTCTGAATAGTGTGCAGGACTGTGGTTTCTTTATTCAGTCGTGTCTGAACCAGACAAGCAAGCCATAAAACCTCATGTAGCAGTTGGGAATGAAGATCTAAGTGCACCAGGATTAACAGCAGAAGAGCTAAAGGATCCAGAAAATAAACGGACAACATTGGAAGAGTAGTTCAGAATCTGGTTAAACTTCCATACTTATCAGCCGAGAGAACCCATTGACCACTTCATCAGCATACTCAGGCAAAAGAGTACATACTGTAATTTTTCAAAAGCAGAGCTAACAGAATTGTTAAGATGGTGATTGCATTCCAGACAGATCTACAAGTCGAGCCCAATACATTCAGCATCAATGAACTGTTCAAGGATAAGTGTAAGTATGATGCGATCCTCACAGGGCAACAAAGCTTACAGGCCCTAAACACAATCCCAATTGTTCACATACACACCAGAACACCTACACCTAGCTCAACGTGTGGAAAGTGTGGCCGTCTGCATGCAGCAAGTAAATGCTGAGCTTTTCATCAACTCTGCAAGGCATGTTGCAGAAAGGGTCTTTGGTAATGGCAGCATATAGAGACTGACGCAGCTACAAAAAGCCTCAGACTGACCCAAACAGACCATACACAACGGGTACCTTCAAGTTATAAAAATAACCATCCGGTATCCCATCAGGAATATACATGAGGGAATTGACAAACAAAAAAATGATGATATACACGATAAGACGAAGAGCGGTGAACATACGTTTCACACTGTCAACTCGTGGAAAACATAGATACTGTCACAACATCTGAAATATTTGCCAAGATTTAAATTATCTTTCCAAAGTCGGTAACTACTCGTCAATGGACAAGACTGACACCGGGGCAATTGCCAACCTGCAAATTCTCAAAGGTCTGTGATGCACGATCAATAACACAAAGACGAGAGTAGGATGTAATTGAGGTTTTATTACACTGAGATGTGTGGCCTCCTACAGCAGCTGACGAAATGGCTGCTGTACTGGGAGCACACATATTTATACCCCGCCTACTGGGCGGAGCCAGCAGGCAGGGATCTACTCCCGTACCTGTAGTACAGGGGCCTTACCATAAACCACCTATATCAACATCCTATATATACAATATATACATCAGTGGTGACTAGCACATTCACCCCCTGTTAAAAAATGAGTCCGGCGGGGATGGTGGAGAACTATATACAGAAAGTTGTGTTTTAAAAGTACAGATAATATTACAAATTCAGACGGTCCGGTGCCTTTATCTGTCGTTGAGAGCGCTGCAGTGCTGGTGGCGACTCCAGCAGCGGCTTGGTCTTCGGTGACTCCGGGAGCGTGTTGAAATCCTCTTCATCCCCGGGTGTGAGCAAGGGGAGGACGGATTATCCCGGAGCGGGGGCTGCGGTGGGGGGGGGGGGGGGGGGGGGGGTGGCGGGTCGGAGGTGGGGTGTGTGTGGAACCAGCTGGTGCCAGGTCCCTGAGGGAGACTGTGTCTTGGCGGCCATCGGGGTACGCTACGTAGGCGTACTGCGGGTTGGCGTGAAGTAGCTGTACCATCTCAACCAGCGGGTTCGCCTTGTGGAGCCGAAGGTGTCTACGGAGAACGGGTCCTGGAGCTGCCAGCCATGCCGGGAGCGAAACCCCGGAGGTGGGCTTCCTGGGGAAGGCAAAGAAGCGTTCATGGGGGGTTTCATTAGTCGCGGTGCACAGGAGCGACCAAATGGATTGAGGTGCGTCGGGGAGCACCTCCTGCCAGCGGGAGGCCGGGAGATTTCTGGGCCGCGGGCCAGCTGGACGGCCCTCTAGAGCGTCCCATTCTCCCGCTCCACCTTCCCGTTTCCCCTGGGGTTGTAGCTGGTCGTCCTGCTCGAGGCAATGCCCCTGTTGAGCAGGTACTGGCGCAGCTCATCGCTCATGAATGAGGATCCCCGGTCACTGTGGACATAGGCGGGGAAGCCGAACAGAGTGAAGATGGTGTTAAGGGCTTTGATGACGGTGGCAGACGCCTTGTCAGGGCATGGGACGGCAAAGGGAAATCGGGGATATTCATCTACCACACTGAGAAAGTACGTGTTGCAGTCAGTGGAGGGGAGGGGCTCTTTGAAGTCCATGCTGAGGCGTTCAAATGGGCGGGAGGCCTTCACCAGGTGCGCAGGGTCTGGCCGGTAGAAGTGCAGTTTACACTTCGCGCAGACCTGGCAGTCTCTGGTGATAGTCCTGACTTCCTCGATGGAGTAGGGCAGGTTGCGGGCCTTGATGAAATAATAAAAACGTGTGACCCCTGGGTGACAGAGGTTGTCGTGCAGGGCATCGGAGTCGGTCCACTTTTGCGCTGGCACATGTACCTCGGGATTGGGCGCCGGGGGGGCTCGTTGAGCTTACGGGGCGATACAAAATCTCATAATTGTAGGTGGAGAGCTCGATCCTTCACCTCAAGATTTCATCGTTTTTGATCTTGCCCCGCTGTGTGTTATTAAACATGAAGGCAACCGATCGTTGGTCAGTGAGGAGAGTGAATCTCCTACCGGCCAGGTAATGCCTCCAATGCAGCACAGCTTCAACGATGGCTTGGGCCTCATTTTCGGCAGAGGAGTGCCAAATTTCTGAGGCATGGAGGGTGCGGGAAAAGAATGCCACAGGCCTGCCTGCCTGGTTGAGGGTGGCGGCCAGAGCGACGTCCGATGCATCGCCCTCGACTTGGAAGGGGAGCATCTCGCCGACCGCCTGCATCGCGGCCTTGGCGATGTCGGCCTTGATATGGTTGAAGGCCTGATGAGCCTCGGCCGTCAGAGGAAAAACGGTGGATTGAATGAGTGGGCGGGCCTTGTCCGCAAAGTTTAGGACCCACTGGGCATAATACGAAAAGAACCCCAGGCAACGTTTGAGGGCCTTGGGGCAGTGGGGGAGGGGGAGTTCCATGAGGGGGCGCATGCGATTGGGGTCTGGCCCCAGAACTCCGTTCTGGACCATATAGCCGAGGATGGCAAAGTGCTTTGTGCTGAACACGCACTTCTCCTTGTTATACGTGAGATTGAGGAGAGTGTTGGTGTGGAGAAATTTGGAAAGGTTAGCGTCGTGGTTCTGCTGATCGTGGCCGCAGATGGTGACGTTGTCCAGGTACGGGAAAGTGGCCCGCAGCTCTTACCGGTCAACCATTCGGTCCATCTCCCGTTGGAAGACCGAGACCCCGTTGGTGACGTCGAAGGGAGCCCTAAGAAAGTGGTAAAGGCGGCCGTCTGCCTTGAACGCATTGTATGGGCGGTCCGCCTTGCGGATGGGGAGCTGGTGGTAGGCAGATTTCAGGTCCACTGTCGAGAAGACCCGGTACTGTGCAATCTGATTGACCATATCAGAAATGCGTGGGAGGGGGTACGCGTCGAGCTGCGTGTACCGATTGATGGTCTGACTCTAGTCAACGATCATCCTGTTTTTCTCCACAGTTTTGACCACTACCACTTGGGCTCTCCAGGGGCTGTTGCTGGCCTCGATGATGCCTTCCCGAAGCAGCCGCTGGACTTCCGACGTGTTGAAGGTCCTGTCCTGGGCGCTGTACCGTCTGCTCCTGGTAGCGACGGGTTTGCAATCTGGGGTTAGGTTTGCAAAAAGGGAAGGTGGGTCGACCTTAAGGGTCACGAGGCCGCAGACAGTAAGGGGTGGTAGGGGCCCGCTGAATTTCAGGGTTAGGCTATAGAGATTTCACTGGAAGTCCAGGCCGAGTAGGAAGGCAGCGCAGAGGTTGGGGAGGACGTAGAGGCGGAAGCCGCTGAACTCCACGCCCTGGACAGTGAGAGTGGCGATGCAGTACCCCCGGATCGCCACGGAGTGTGACCCAGAGGCCAGGGAGATTCTCTGGTTAGCGGGGTATCTTTTCCAATAATAATAATAATCTTTAGGCTTACATTCACACTGCAATGAAGTTACTGTGAAAAGCCCCACACTCTGGCACCCGTTCGGGTTCACAGAGGGAGAATTCAGAATGTCCAAATCACCTAAGAACGTCTTTTGGAACTTGTGGGAGGAAACCCACGCAGACATGGGGAGAATGTGCAGACTCCGCACAGACAGTGACCCAAGCCGGGAATCGAACCCGGGTTTCTGGCGCTGAGAACCAAACAGGGAGTATGAAACTGCTCTCATTCTAAAATATGTAGGCGCAGCTTCAGGGTCGACATAAACCTTGGCTCTGATTCCTCTTATTTTTCCAAGGTCCTCCTGAAAAACCTCATGGTATTTACAAATGACATCATATAGTCCTCTCACACCCAGACTGACCCACTGGAGCCAATCTCTCCCCATTCGGCTCTTGCACAATAATGAGTGAGAGCCAGGCTGATCGCTGCCTGCAAGTCACTGGGGCCATTGCGGTATCCTTAATTCATAATGATTCCCCCATGTAGGTAGCTAGTCTGGCCTGCGTGTCTTCTAAGCTCAAGAATTTAATATCAATTTGGAGATGATCATACGTCTATTCCCCCGTGACAGAGACCGCAGCACCCATATCCACCTCCATTTTCAATGGATTTCCATTTACCGGCCATTTCACCTTTATTGGTGACCATGGCCGTGATGATGAGATTTAGTTGCATTGTCCCAGTTTCTGGCAGTGGGTGTACCTGCATAATGCTGCCTTGGCTTCTTCCTTGAGTAGCACGTATATTGCATATTTCTATAACTTTGTCTTTGCTGTGCCCTTTGACAGTGCTTACAATAGTCCATCGTCTGACAGCTGCAACCTTCCGGATCAGGTTCCCTGGCATGCCACTTCCTTGACTGTTGGGTGATGCGAATTAAGCTCCAATTTGGCATCTTACTTACACAGGCACCTTAAATTGAGGAATGGTCACTTTTACATGAGACCCCTCCCCCTAACTGGAGGACGTTGCTGTCTGATGCCCCCTGTAGCTCCTGAGCTCGATTTTGTGAATGTTCCAGTAACAGAGCTATTTCAATGGTTTCTTTTTAAAATCCAGATAGGGTTCTTTCAAGAACTGTTTTTGAGTTGCCACATTGTTTATTCCACACATCTATCTCTCTCGCAACATGTTGTCAGGGATGGTCCAAATTCACAGGGTTCTGCCAATTTCCATAATCTGGCCAATAGTCCGGTGACAGGTTCGACCAGAGTTCTCCCTGGTGTGTTAAAGTGGTATCTCTGGGCTATAAAAGAGTACTTCAGGTCATAGTGATTTTTTTTTTAGAAAACATTTTATTGAAGCATTTATAATTTTAACATTTAAACATTCTAAACAACAGAGCGGTCCGACACACACAACAACAACACAATAACTTACCCAACTTCCCCCCCACCCTACCTCCTGACTGCCCGTATATTGGATTCCCAATCCTTATTCTACAATGCCATGCCTCCCTTTCCCCTCCCCCCCACTTCTGCTGATGGTCAGTTGTCCTTAAAGAAGTCGATGAACGGCTGCCACCTCCGAGCGAACCCCTGAATTGAACCTCTTAAGGTGAACATAATCTTCTCCAGCCTGAGAAACCCTGCCATGTCCCTCACCCACACCCCTGATATTGGAGACTCCGAGTCCCTCCATCCCGGCAAAATCTGTCTCCGTGCCACCAGCAGGCAAAGGCCAAAACGTCGGCCTCTTTCCCCTCCTGGGCCCCCGGATCTTCCGACGCCCCAAATATTGCCATCTCTGGACTCGGAGTAACCCTCCCTCCCAGGACCTCTGACGTGACTTCCACAAATCCCTGCCAGAATCCCCTCAGCTTCGGACACACCCAAAACATGTGTACGTGATTCGCCGGACTTCCACCGCACTTCCCACATCTGTCCTCCACCTCCTCAAAAAACCGACTCATCCGGCCACAGTGTTATGAGCCCTGTAGCTCCTGAGCTCGTGGACCACCTTGAACTGGATCAGGCTAATCCTGGCACACGATGAGGATGAATTGACTCTCCTCAAGGCCTTTTCTCATAGTCCGACTTCCAACCCCCCTCTCAACTCTTCCTCCCACTTTCTCTTCACCTCCCCGATTGGGACCCCTTCCCACTCCATGAATTCCTTATATATTTCCGAGATCCTCCCCTCCCCAACCCCTGTTTTTGACATCAGCTGACCCTGCAGTCCCCTTAGAGGGAGGCGAGGGAAGCTTGGAACCTGCCTCCGGACAAAGTCCCGGGCCTGTAGGCACCGAAATCCGTTCCCACCCGGCAACTCAAACTCCTCCTCTAATCTCTCCAGGTTCTGGAAACCCTCTTCAATGAAGAGATCACCAAATCTCTCAATCCCTGTCCGCTGCCACCTCATAAAGCCCTCCCGGAACAAAATGGTGGTTATCGCAGGTCGGTGACCACACCGACGCCCCCTCCAGTCTCATGTGCTGCCTCCATTGCCACCACACCATCAGGGCTGCCACCACCACTGAGCTTGTGCAGTACCGAGCCGGCGAGAATGGCACAGATGCCGTTAACAAATCCTCCAAACTCGTACCCTTACAGGACGTCGCCTCCACTCGCTCCCACACCAACCCCTTCCCCCCTCCATCAATCACTTACAAACCATCGATATATTCGCCACCCAGTAATAATTAATCAAATTCGGAAGGGCCAAGCCCCCACCCCGCGCCCCCATTCCAGAAAGACCTTCTTCACCCTCGGGATCTTACCAGCCCATACAAAACCCGAGATCACTGCATTCATCTTCCTGAAAAATGCCTTAGGGATAAAGATGGGAAGACATTGAAACACAAATAGCAATCTCGGGAGGACTGTCATCTTCACAGTCTGTACTCTCCCCGCCAATGACAGCGGGAGCATGTCCCACCTGCGGAAGTCCCTTTTCATTTGTTCAACCGCCCTGCCCAGATTTAACTTATGGAGCTGACCACAGTCCCTTGCCACCTGAATCCCCAGGTACCTAAAACTCCCTCCCACCTCTTTAAACGGTAACTCCCTCAGTCTCCTCTCCTGCCTCCGTGCCTGGATCGCGAACACCTCACTCTTACCCATGTTTAATTTGTAGCCCAAATTCCTCCAATATCTCCATAATCCCAGCCACCCACCGCAACGGGTCTGTTATGTAAAGAAACAATTCATCCGCGTAGAGTTAAACCCTATTCTCCACCCCCCTCTCAATATCCCCTGCCAGATGTTCGATGGCCTGAACGCCATTGCCAAGGGCTCTATGGCCAGGGCAAACAGTAGTGGGGAGAGTGGACACCCCTGTTTCGTCCCCCTACACAAACTAAAATATTCTGACCGGATCTGGTTGGTCCTTACTTTCGCCACCGGTACCTGATAGAACAGCCGGACTCAGTCAACGAATCCCTGCCCAAACCCAACCTTCCCAGGACATCCGACAGATACCTCCACTCTACCCGATCAAAGGCGTTTTCTGCATCCATGGCTTCTACCAGCTCAACCTCACGCCCCTCTGCTGTCATCATTATCACATTTAAGAGCCGTCGAATGTTGGATGTCAGGTGACGTCCCTTTACAAACCCCGTCTGGTCCTCCCGTATCACCTCCGGGACACAATCCTCTATGCGCGTGGCCAAGATCTTTGCCAACAATTTTGCATCCACATTTAAAAGAGAGATCGGCCTATACCATCCACAGTTCTCTGGATCCTGAACCCGCTTCAGAATAAGGGAAATCGATGCCTGCGATAACGTTGAGGGGAGCACTCCCAGCTCCTTGGACTCATTAAAAGCCTTTACAAGGAGCGGCCCCAGCAGCCCGTAAAATTACCTGGGTATCCATCAGGTCCCAGAGCCTTACCTGATTGCATCACCCCCAATCCGTCTAAAATCTCCCCACGCCCGATTGGGCCTCCCAACTCCTCATCTATCATCGGGAACACCAGCCCCCCCAAAAATCGCTTCATACCCCCCTCCCTGGCTGGGGGTTCCGATTTGTATAGTCTGTTATAAAATTCCCGAAACACATCATTCACCCCTGTCAGATCCACAACCACCTTCCCCCCATATCCTTTACTTTCACAACTACTCTCGCCGCCTCCTGCTTCCTCAGCTGATGCGCCAACATCCTACTGGATTTTTCTCCATATTCATACACCGCCCCCTTTACCCTCCTCAGCTGCCCATCCACCTTACCTGTGGACAGGAGCCCAAATTCCATTTGCAGTCTCTGACGCTCCTTCAGAAGCCCTTCAACTAGGGACTCCGCATACCTCCTGTCCACCTGTAAAAGTTCGCCTACCAACCTGTACGATTCCGCCCGTTCATACACCGTCCCCTTTATCCTCCTCAGCTGCCCCTCAGCCTTACCTGTGGACAGGAGCCCAAAGAGGTCCTAGTGATTTTTAACCAAACCTACTAACTCGTTAAAAGTCTTCGAGTCAGGGGCATCTGGATAGGTCAAACTTTTTATGGCGCTGTATGTTGGGGCCCCACATGCTGTCAACAAGATCACGTTCTGTTTCTCATCTCCTTCAATATTATTAGCCTAGAAGAAGTAACATGTGCAGTCTGCATATTGCGCTTGGTCTTCTCTGTTTTTCTCGTAGATTTCAAGTTTGCGGAGAGAGGCATTTCTTTCTTACCAGGGAAGCCACTTGTTCTCAACAATGTAGGTGGCTCGAAGAAAAAAAACTTGTTTACTCCTCATCGCCAAAGTAATAACTTCACCAAGTCCAGTCTTCTAGCAACAAACCCTTTTATTAAAACAACAAAAACATCCATTGCCACGCCTTATAGTACATAAGTCCAAGCCCAGGGACCTACAGAATACTGGCCTGGTTATAGCAGTGGGTTTCAAGCTCCCACTGCTCATTCCCCATTGGGCGAGCTCTGACCCGCTTACATGGGGAATTGATATTCCACAATGCCCAGAGGGAGATATATTAACGATCCCCCGTGTCCTTCTTGGCCAGCATAGCAACGTCCGTGACAATTACTTTATCATCATTGTCGACTACTTTACCAAGTACCCCATTATTCAACAATTGCACATCTGTCATGCACATTCTAAGTGCTATTTTCAGTTTATCTGGTGTGCCTAGAAAGATCATCAAGGATAATGGGCCACAATATATTGGTGCGCCATTTGAGGATATGTGAGAGGAGTGGAATATCAATCACACTAATTCTTCTCCTCATTAACCTAGATCTAACGACCTAGCTCAACAAATGATTTGCACAGTGAAAATCCTAATTCTCCAATGTAGACAGACCAAGCAAGATCTACACTTTGCATTGTTCGCGACTGAGAGCAACACCTTTTAGTGCAGCTATTCCATCACTGCCAAAGCTCATGTTTGGTAGAACTTTAGAATTTATCCATTAGCCCTGAAATGAAATGAAATGAAAATTGCTTATTGTCACAAGTAGGCTTCAAATGAAGTTACTGTGAAAATCCCCTAGTCACCACATTCCGGCGCCTGTTTGGGGAGGCTGGTACGGGAATTATACTCTCTCAGAAACTAAAGAGCAACTTTTAAAACTACAAGACAAGATTATCAACGTGCACAATAAAAATGAGGGTACAGAATTGCTTAGTTTAAAGTTTGAATAACAAGTTAGAATCCAGGATCCCACAGAAAGTACATGGCAACCAGCCAAAGTGACAAGGATTTGTTCAGAACCAAGTCCTATGAAGTCAATGCTCACAAAGGTGCAAGGATGAGCGATAACCAAAGATAAATCAAATCCATTCCAGCTCCTCAACCATCTACATACCTATTGCATCGAGGAAAAGATTCAAAATGAAACCAGCAACAACATCCAAGATTGATAATCTCACTGATCACTGTGAACAATTAAAGAAACTTTCAGACAAGGTGACCATTACAAGATCTGTGTGTACCGGCAGATTACCTCTACAATTTAGAGACTCATAGGTTAATCTCTTCTATACACCTTGTAATGGTAATTAAACATGAACATATATATAAAATAGTTGTACTTCTTTGGAAGGGACAAAGTATCTTTAAAAAGAAAGGGGGAGCTGAAATATGCCTTTAAGGGATATCAGTATGCAATCACTTGAAGGGAAGTGTGTCATGTGATCCAGCCTCAGCTCCATTTTGGCCTGGATCAGAACATTAGTTCTCTGACGATGCCTCAGAATCCTCAGAGGATGCACCATCATTGTGGTCACCAGCATCTTCCACCAGCGCAGATACAAGCCCTTCAGTGGGTCAGCAGGCTCGGGGTGTCACAATCTGGTGATCACATAACTGACACGGGTCCACGGCTGGCAGAAGAAGTGACAGCCAAGATCTTTGCCACTCGGAAGACTGCTGGAGACTAGGCCTCTGCTCAGCCCATGTAGGCGATGAGCCTCTGGACCCAGCCGTTAAAGACCTGTTGGTGATGTAGACAGGCAGAGGAACACCAGGCTGAGGTACAAGGAGCCATCCATAGACTGGACCCAAGGCTGGAGGACATTCCATGTTCTGTCTGCTGTTGTGGCTCCGTGGAATGGAGGCTGTCGCTTTAGAGACCCAAGTCCAGCTGAACACACAGTGGCTGCCAGATATGGGGTGCAGATGAGATTAACTCGGTTGATTCCGGAGTTGAGAGGATTGGCTTATGAGGAGAGGCTTAGTAGACTGGGATTATACTCATTGAAATTTAGAAGAATGAGGGGAGATCTTATAGTAATTTATAAAATTATGAAGGGAATAGATAAAGATAGAAGCAGGGAGGTTGCTTCCACTGGAGGGTGAAACTAGAACTAGGGGCATAGCCTCAAAATAAGGGGGAGCAGATTTAAGACTGAGTTGAGGAGGAACTTCTTCACCCAAAGGGTTGTAAATCTGTAGAATTTCTTGCCTAGTGAAGCAGTTGAGGCTACCTCATTGAATGTTTTAAGGCAAAGGTAGATAGATTTTTGAATAGTAAAGGAATTAAGGGTTATGGTAAGCAGGTGGGTAAGTGGAGCTGGGTCCACAAAAAGATCAGCCATGATCTTATTGAATGGCGGAGCAGGCTTGAGAGGCCAGATGGCCTACTCTTGCTCCTAGTCATTATGTTCTTATATGCTCTCGGACCTGCACTGCATCACTCTTCCCATGGATCCAACGTGTCAGTGGGTAGGCAAAAGGGGGATGGGACACCTCAACCTCCCTCCAGGTGCCCTGTTAACTCAAGGAGTCAAGGAGGTGCCATTAGGCACCCAGAGAGAGGAGCAGCTCCATGCAGGCACCCTATGGGCTTCATCCCAAAACACTCCAGGGGTTCTCTGCTGTTCCACCTCCCCTCTGCCAGTGACCCCATTACCTCCAACAGGTCAGGACAAGGAGGTGCACCTGCACCTGAGCAGGTGACTTTTAGCAGATCTCAGGACACCAGAGGACCCACCAAAGTCATCACAGCAGAGTAGTCAGCAGACTGCCTCCACCTTAGCTACAGATCTCGAGGCTGAATCAAGTTGTAGCAATAGGTCAATAGCATTTTGAAGGCATACAGGTGGCACATGGTGTGCAATTGTATCCAGTTTTGACATTTGTAAATATATATATATATATATTTATTTTTTAAATTTAGAGTACCCAATTCATTTTTTCCAATTAAGGGCAATTTAGCGTGACCAATCCACTACCCTGCACATCTTTGGGCGCGGGGCGATCTGACCCCGGGGGTGCCCCCACGGTGGCCTGGCCCGCGATCGGGGCACACCGATCCGCGGGCGGGCCTGTGCCGTGGGGGCACTCTTTCCCTTCTGCCTCCGCCACGGCCTCCACCATGGCGGAGGCGGAAGAGACTCTCCCCACTGCGCATGTGCGGGAAACTGTCGGCGGCCGCTGACGCTCCCGCGCATGCGCCGCATTCCGCACCAGCTGGCGGGGCAACAAACGCCATTTCCGCCAGCTGGCGGGGCGGAAATCCCTCCGCCGCCGGCCTAGCCCCTCAATGTTGGGGCTCGGCCCCCAAAGATGCGGAGCATTCCGCACCTTTGGGCCGGCGCAATGCCCGTCTGATTGGCGCCGTTTTTGGCGCCAGTCGGCGGACATCGCGCCGTTGGGGGAGAATTTTGCCCCAGATTCTGAGAATGAATTCTCTCCCATTGTTTACGCAGTGATTACTCAACTGAAGTGGGGGGGGGGGGGGTGGGGGGGGGTGCGCGATGGTGGAGGGGAGGGGTGTGGTGGCATAGTGGTATTGTCACTGGACCAGTAATCCAGAGATCAGGGTGATGCTCTGGGGACCAGGGTTCAAATCCCAAGTCAACAGATGGTGCAATTTGAATTCAATAAAAACTGGAACTATGAGTAACCATGAAACCATTGCAAATTGTAAAAAACAATTTGGTTCACCAGTGCCCTTTAGGGAAGGAACTCTGCCGTCCTTACCTGGTTGTGGTTGATGCTTTAATGCCCTCTGAAATGGCCTCGCTAGCCACGCAGTTGTATCAAACTACTGCAAAGCAACTGGATGGACCACATGGCAATGGCGAACACAGCCCTGTCAACTCTACAAAGTCCTCCTTACTAACATTTGGGAGTTTGTGCCAAAATTGGGAGAGCTGTCTCACAGGCAGCCTGGCATAATCATATTCATGGAATCATACCTTATAAAATGTCGCAGACACCACCATCACCATTCCTGGGTGTGCCCTGTCCCACAGGCAGGACAGGCACAGCAGAGGTGGTGGTACAGTGGTACAATTCATGTTTGAGGAGTCCTCAACATCGATATTAGACCCTATGAAGTCACATGGCATCAGTTCAAAGGCAAGGAAAGGTCCTCCTGATTACTACATATCTCTCACATCACACCCACCTCCGACCCGATCAGCGATGGAAGAAGCACCAAGGCTGTCAAGGGCACAGTATGTACTGTGGGCGGGGGACTTCAATGTCCATCACCAGGAGTGGCACAGTAGTACCACCACAGACCAGGCTGGGCTGGGTCATAAAGAACACAGCTACTAGACTGGAATTCCGGCAGGTGGTGAGAGAACCAACAAGAGGGAAAAGCAGACTTCACTTCATCCTCACCAAGCTACCTGCCGCAAATGCATCTGGCCATGACAGTATTGATAAGAATGACCATCACACAGTCCTTGTAAAAATCAATTCCCGGCTTCACATTGAAGACATCTTACATTGATCCAGCAGAGGGCAGTAGAGCGGAGCTGCTGATTGGCTGTTGCAGGGAAAATTTGCATACGCTCGGAGCGGTCCCTCTAACTTGAAGGTGTACCTGTGCAAGAGACCCTAGCTGTTCAAGTGAAGACAAGCATCCAGCAGAGGGCAGTAGAGCGGAGCTGCTTTTAGGCTGTTGTGGGGAAAATGTGCATACATCTGGTGCGGTCACTTTAACTTGAAGGTGTACCTGTGCAAGAGACCCAAGCTGTTCAAGTGAAGACAAGCATCCAGCAGAGGGCAGTAGAGTGGAGCTGCTGATTGGCTGTTGCAGGGAAGATTTGCATACGTCCGGTGCGGTCACTCTAACTTGGAGGTGGTTTCTGGAGGAGCTGTTGTCAAGTGACACTTAAACCTGAAACACTTCTTCAGTGCCTACCCCCTCCTCTCACCAAAAAAACCCCAACCCCAAGGCTCGAGGGCAGGTAGAAGTAGAAAGAAGTTGAACTGTGACGTCACAGCCTGCAGGTAAGGGATTAGCTGGTGACTGGTAAGATGTTTTTCTTTTATTTTCCCTCAGGTGTTAGCGTGAGGGGCGCAGAGGTTGCTGAGTGAGTGCTTGCTGAGAAGGGGAGTGAATAACAGGTAAGCTCTTTCTTTCTTTTTCTTTTTTTATCTAGAGGGGATGGCAGGGAAGGTAATGCAATGTTCCTCCTGCAGAATGTTTGAGGTGAGGGACGCCGTCAGTGTCTCTGCTGATTTCATCTGTGGGAAGTGCACCCATCTCCTCAGAAACCGTATTAGGGAGCTGGATGAGCTTCGGATCATTTGGGAGGCAGAGGCGGTCATAGATAGAAGCTTCAGGGATGTAGTTACTCCGAAGAATAAAGATAGATGGGTGACGGTGAGAGGGGCTGGGAGGAAGCAGTCAGTACAGGGATCCCCTGTGGTCGTTCCCCTTAGTAACAAGTATACCGCTTTGGATACTGTTGGGGGGGGGGACTTACCAGGGGTAAGCCATGGGGTACAGGACTCTGGCACAGAGTCTGTCCCTGTTGCTCAGAAAGGCATGGGGGAGAGGAGCAGAGATTTAGTCATTGGAGACTCCATAGTTAGGGGGATAGATAGGAGATTCTGTGAGAACGAGGGAGACCTGCGATTGGTGTGTTGCCTCCCAGGTGCCAGGTTCCGTGATACTCGGATCGTGTTTTCGGGATCCTTAAGGGGGAGGGGGAGCAACCCCAAGTCGAGGTCCACATAGGAACCAACAACATAGGTATTAAAAGGGATAGGGATGCAAGGCAGGAATTCAGGGAGCTCGGGTGGAAACTTAGGTCTAGGACAAACAGAGTTATTATTTCTGGGTTGTTACCCGTGCCACGTGATAGCGAGACGAGGAATAGGGAGAGAGAGGAGTTGAACGCGTGGCTAAAGGGATGGTGCAGGAGGGAGGGTTTCAAATTTCTGGATAATTGGGGCTCATTCTGGGGTCAGTGGGACCTCTACAAACGGGATGGTCTACACCTGGACCAAAGGGGTAGCAATATCATGGGGGGGGGAAATTTGCTAATGCTCTTCGGGAGGGTTTCATAGAATTTACAGTGCAGAAGGAGGCCATTCAGCCCATCAAGTCTGCACCGGCTCTTGGAAAGAGCACCCCACCCAAGGTCAACACCTCCACCCTATCCCCATAACCCAGTAACCCCACCCAACACTAAGGACAATTTTGGACACTAAGGGCAATTTATCATGGCCAATCCACCTAACATGCACATCTTTGGACTGTGGGAGGAAACCGGAGCACCCGGAGGAAACCCACGCACACACGGGGAGGATGTGCAGACTCCGCACAGACAGTGACCCAAGCCGGGAATCGAACCTGGGACCCTGGAGCTGTGAAGCAATTGTGCTATCCACAATGCTACCGTGTTGCCTAACTGGTTTAAACTAGTTCAGCAGGGGCTTGGGAAACTGAATTGTAGCTCCAGTATACAGGAGGATGAGAGTTGTGAGGTCATCAGTATAGTTTCAAAGTTGCAGGAGTGTACCGGCAGGCAGGAAGGTGATTTAAAGTGTGTCTTCTTCGATGCCAGGAGCATCCGGAATAAGGTGGGTGAACTTGCGGCATGGGTTGGTACCTGGGACTTCGATGTTGTGGCCATTTCGGAGACATGTATACAGCAGAAACAGGAATGGTTGTTGCAGGTGCCGGGGTTTAGACATTTCAGTCAGCTGAGGGAAGGTGGTAAAAGGGGGGAGGGGTGGCATTGTTAGTCAAGGACAGTATTACGGTGGCAGAAAGGACGTTTGATGAGGACTCGTCTACTGAGGTAGTATGGGCTGAGGTTAGAAACAGGAAAGGAGAGGTCATCCTGTTAGGGGTTTTCTATAGGCCTCCGAAAAGTTCCAGAGATGTAGAGGAAAGGATTGCAAAGATGATTCTGGATAGGAGCGAAAGCAACAGGGTAGTTGTTATGGGGGACTTTAACTTTCCAAATATTGACTGGAAACGCGATAGTTTGAATACTTTAGATGGGTCCGTTTTTGTCTAATGTGTGCAGGAGGGTTTCCTGACACAGCATGTAGATAGGGCAACGAGAGGCGAGGCCATTTTAGATTTGGTATTGGGTAATGAACCAGGACAGGTGTTAGATTTGGAGGTAGGTGAGCACTTTGGTGATAGTGACCACAATTCGATTACGTTCACTTTAGTGATGGAAAGGGATAGGTATATACCGCAGGGCAAGAGTTATATCTGGGGGAAAGGCAATTATGATGCGATGAGGTAAGACTTAGGATACATCAGATGGAGAGGAAAACTGCAGGGGATGGGCACAATGGAAATGTGGAGCTTGTTAAAGGAACAGCTACTGCGTGTCCTTGATAAGCATGTACCTGTCAGGCAGGGAGGAAGTGGTCGAGCAAGGGAACCGCGGTTTACTAAAGCAGTCGAAACACTTGTCAAGAGGAAGAAGGAGACTTATGTAAAGATGAGACATGAAGGTTCAGTTAGGGCGCTCGAGAGTTACAAGTTAGCTAGGAAGGACCTAAAGAGAGAACTAAGAAGAGCCAGGAGGGGACATGAGAAGTCTTTGGCAGGTAGGATCAAGGATAACCCTAAAGCTTTCTATAGATATGTCAGGAATAAAAGAATGACTAGGGTAAGAGTAGGGCCAGTCAAGGACAGTAGCGGGAAGTTGTGCGTGGAGTCCGAGGAGATAGGAGAGGTGCTAAATGAATATTTTTCGTCAGTATTCACACAGGAAAAAGATAATGTTGTTGAGGAGAATACTGAGATTCAGGCTACTAGACTAGAACAGCTTGAGGTTCATAAGGAGGAGGTGTTAGCAATTCTGGAAAGTGTGAAAATAGATAAATCCCCTGGGCCGGATGGGATTTATCCTAGGATTCTCTGGGAAGCTAAGGAGGAGATTGCTGAGCCTTTGGCTTTGATCTTTAAGTCATCTTTGTCTACAGGAATAGTGCCAGAAGACTGGAGGATAGAAAATGTTGTCTCCTTGTTCAAGAAGGGAAGTGGAGACAACCCCGGTAACTATAGACCAGTGACCCTTACTTCTGTTGTGGGCAAAATCTTGGAAAGGTTTATAAGAGATAGGATGGAGAATCATCTGGAAAGGAATAATTTGATTAGAGATAGTCAACACAGTTCTGTGAAGGGTAGCTCGTGCCTCACAAACCTTATTGAGTTCTTTGAGAAGGTGACCAAACAGGTGGATGAGGGTAAAGCAGTTGATGTGGTGTATAGGATGTGGAGGCTTTAGAGAGGGTGCAGAAGAGATTTACCAGAATGTTGCCTGGTATGGAGGGCATAAGCTATGAGGAGCGATTGAATAAACTCGGTTTGTTCTCACTGGAACGAAGGAGGTTGAGGGGCGACCTGATAGAGGTATACAAAATTATGAGGGGCATAGACAGAGTGGATAGTCAGAGGCTTTTCCCCAGGGTAGAGGGGTCAATTACTAGGGGGCATAGGTTTAAGGTGAGAGGGGCAAAGTTTAGAGTAGATGTACGAGGCAAGTTTTTTACGCAGAGGGTAGTGGGTGCCTGGAACTCACTACCGGAGGAGGTAGTGGAGGCAGGGACGATAGGGACATTTAAGGGGCATCTTGACAAATATATGAATAGGATGGGAATAGAAGGATACGGACCCAGGAAGTGTAGAAGATTGTAGTTTAGTCGGGCAGTATGGTCGGCACGGGCTTGGAGGGCCGAAGGGCCTGTTCCTGTGCTGTACATTTCTTTCTTCTTATATGGATTTCAGTAAAGCGTTTGATAAGGTTCCCCAAGGTAGGCTACTGCAAAAAATACGGAGGCATGGGATTCAGGGTGATTTAGCAGTTTGGATCAGAAATTGGCTTGCTGAAAGAAGACAAAGGGTGGTGGTTGATGGGAAATGTTCAGACTGGAGTCCAGTTACTAGTGGTGTACCACAAGGATCTGTTTTGGGGCCACTGCTGTTTGTAATAATGTTTGTATAAATGACCTGGAGGAGGGCGTAGAAGGATGGGTAAGTAAATTTGCAGATGAAAAGGTAGACAAGTCTCCTGGCCCTGATGGAATGCATCCCAGAGTGCTAAAAGAGATGGCTCGGGAAATTGCAAATGCACTAGTGATAATTTACCAAAATTCACTAGACTCTGGGGTGGTCCCGGCGGATTGGAAATTAGCAAACGTGACACCACTGTTTAAAAAAGGAAGTGGGTAATTATAGGCCAGTGAGCTTAACTTCGGTAGTAGGGAAGATACTGGAATCTATCATCAAGGAAGAAATAGCGAGGCATCTGGATGGAAATTGTCCCATTGGACAGGCGCAGCATGGGTTCATAAAGGGCAGGTCGTGCCTAACTAATTTAGTGGAATTTTTTGAGAACATTAACAGTGCGGTAGATAACGGGGAGCCAATGGATGTGGTATATCTGGATTTCCAGAAAGCCTTTGACAAGGTGCCACACAAAAGGTTGTTGCATAAGATAAAGATGCATGGCATTAAGGGGAAAGTAGTAGCATGGATAGAGGATTGGTTAATTAATAGAAAGCAAAGAGTGGGGATTAATGGGTGTTTCTCTGGTTGGCAATCAGTAGCTAGTGGTGTCCCTCAGGGATCAGTGTTGGGCCCACAACTGTTCACAATTTACATAGATGATTTGGAGTTGGGGACCAAGGGCAATGTGTCCAAGTTTGCAGACGACACGAAGATAGGTGGTAAAGCAAAAAGTGCAGAGGATACTGGAAGTCTGCAGAGGGATTTGGACAGGGTAAGTGAATGGGCTAGGGCCTGGCAGATGGAATACAATGTTGACAAATGTGAGGTTATCCATTTTGGTAGGAATAACAGCAAAAGGGATTATTATTTAAATGATAAAATATTAAAACATGCTGCTGTGCAGAGAGACCTGGGTGTGCTAGTGCATGAGTCGCAGAAAGTTGGTTTTCAGGTGCAACAGGTGATTAAGAAGGCAAATGGAATTTTGTCCTTCATTGCTAGAGGGATGGAGTTTAAGACTAGGGAGGTTATGCTGCAATTGTATAAGGTGTTAGTGAGGCCACACCTGGAGTATTGTGTTCAGTTTTGGTCTCCTTACTTGAGAAAGGACGGACTGGCACTGGAGGGTGTGCAGAGGAGATTCACTAGGTTAATCCCAGAGCTGAAGGGGTTGGATTACGAGGAGAGGTTGAGTAGACTGGGACTGTACTCGTTGGAATTTAGAAGGATGAGGGGGGATCTTATAGAAACATATAAGATTATGAAGGGAATAGATAGGATAGATGCGGGCAGGTTGTTTCCACTGGCGGGTGAAAGCAGAACTAGGGGGCATAGCCTCAAAATAAGGGGAAGTAGATTTAGGACTGAGTTCAGGAGGAACTTCTTCACCCAAAGGGTTGTGAATCTATGGAATTCCTTGCCCAGTGAAGCAGTAGAGGCTCCTTCATTAAATGTTTTTAAGATAAAGATAGATAGTTTTTTGAAGAATAAATGGATTAAGGGTTATGGTGTTCGGGCCGGAAAGTGGAGCTGAGTCCACAAAAGATCAGCCATGATCTCATTGAATGGTGGAGCAGGCTCGAGGGGCCAGATGGCCTACTCCTGCTCCTAGTTCTTATGTTCTTATGTTCTTATGACACCAAAGTCGGTGGTGTTGTGGACAGTGCGGAAGGATGTTACAAGTTACAGAGGGACATAGATAGCTGCAGCGCTGGGCTGAGAGGTGGCAAATGGAGTTTAATGCAGAAAAGTGTGAGGTGATTCATTTTGGAAGGAATAACAGGAAGACAGAGTACTGGGCTAATGGTAAGATTCTTGGCAGTGTGGATGAGCAGAGAGATCTCGGTGTCCATATACATAGATCCCTGAAAGTTGCCACCCAGGTTGAGAGGGTTGTTAAGAAGGTGTGTGGTGTGTTAGCTTTTATTGGTAGAGGGATTGAGTTTCGGAGCCATGAGGTCATGTTGCAGCTGAACAAAACTGAAGCTGAAAAAATGCGGCCGCATTTGGAGTATTGCGTGCAATTCTGGTCGCCGCATTATAGGGAGGTTGTGGAAGCATTGGAAAGGGTGCAGGACTTGAGGCTGTTTTCGTTAGAGAGAAGAAGGTTAAGAGGTGACTTAATTGAGGCATACAAGATGATCAGAGGATTGGATAGGGTGGACAGTGAGAGCCTTTTTCCTCGGATGGTGATGTCTAGCACGAGGGGACATAGCATTAAATTGAGGGAGATAGATATGAGACAGATGTCAGAGGTAGGTTCTTTAATCAGAGAGTAGTAAGGGCGTGGAATGCCCTGCCTGCAACAGTAGTGGACTCGCCAACACTAAGGGCATTCAAATGGTCATTGGATAGACATATGGATGATAAGGGAATAGTGTAGATGGGCTTTAGAGTGGTTTCACAGGTCGGCACAACATCGAGGGCCGGAGGGCATGTACTGCGCTTTAATGCTCTATGTTCTATTGTGTTGTGCGGCGCTATCGCCGTGGTAAATGGGACAGATCTAGCAACCCATGAGGCACTGTGGGCCTTCAGCAAAAGCAGAATTGTTCTCAGCCACTTTCAGTAATTTCATGGTCTGGTACATCCCCAACTTCTACCATTACCACCAAGCTAATGATGAACCTTGGTTCAATGAAGAGTGCAAGAGAGCATGCCAGGAACAACACCAGACATTGCTAAAAATGAGGTTAAACCTGGTGAAGCTACAACACAGGACTACCTGTGTGCCATACAACATTTGCAGTAAGTAATAGACAGAGCTAAGCAATTCCATAACCAACAGATAAGATCCACAAATATCCCCATCTTCAGTGATCGAGGAGCCCAGCACATTGGTGCAAGAGACAAGGCTGAAGTATTCGTAATAATCTTCAGCCAGAAGTGCCAAAGAGTGATCCATCTCAGTATCCTCCAGAAGTCCCCACCATCACAGATGCCATTTCAATCCACCCCACGTGATATCCACAAATGGCAGAAGGCACTGGATACTGGGCCCTGACAATATTCTGGCAATAGTACAGAAGACATATGCTGAACACTTAGCATACCTGTAGCCAAGCTGTTCCTGTACAGTTACAACACTGGAATCTACCCAGAAATGTAGACACTATCCAAGATGTGAGATCACCAATTCCCTGTACATCTGCAGTAAGACCTCTCTACCGTTATATTTGATTTCTCTTGCAATCAACATCAACATTCAATTCACTTTCCTGATTGCTTGCTGATTAGGAAGGTTTAAAGCCTCGTGATGTGTTTTGGCTTTCTATGAAGTAACAGCTGCTGTTTACAACACTCCTGACTGAGGCAGCAGGTGCAAGAATCATAGAATCCCTGCAGTGCAGAAGGAGGCCATTCGGACAATCGAGTCTGCACCAACCCTCTGAAAGAACACGTTAGCTAGGCCCACTCTTCCGCCCCATCCCTGTAACCCCATCAAACCATTTGGACACTAAGGGGCAATTTATCATGGCTATCCACCTACCCCGCACATCTTTTGATTGTGGGAGGAAACCGGAGCAGCCAGAGGAAACCCACACAGATGTGGGGAGAACATGAATACTCCACACAGACGGTCATCCAAGGCTGGAATTGAACCCGGGTCCCTGGTGCTGTTAGGCAGCAGTGCTAACCACTGTGCCACTGTGCCGCCCTCAGGGACAGGGAAGGCTTTAAACCCCCTCAGATGTTGTAGCTGCATACTAACTTGTTGTGATTCATGTATCAGGACATCCAGATCCCTCTGAACCACTCCATTTAAATAATATTTTGCATTTCTATTCTTCCTGTCAACAAAGAACAACGAAAAGTACAGCACAGGAACAGGCCCTTCAGCCCCCCAAGCCCATGCCGACCATGCTGCCCGTCTAAACTAAAATCTTCCACACTTCCTGGGTCCGTATCCTTCTATTCCCATCCTATTCATGTATTTGTCAAGATGCCCCTTAAATGTCACTATCGTCGACTTCTGGTTGCAGCTATGCTGAGCTAAGTCGCACGTTCGGCAGCTCCCGCCAGAAACTGACTTTTGGGCTCTTTTTAGGGGCCCCAGCGGCATTTATTCGATGGTCCCCAGTGTGGGAAGGCGACAGTACGATTCCCCCGGCACTGTATGGATTGGACCAGGAGTGGAGCGGTGAAAAAAGTGATTTTGGTGCAGCGAAAAGTGCGAGGGAGGAAAGCCAAGATGGCGGCGGGTGGAGACCAGGCAGCGTGGGCGCAGTGGTCACAAGAACAGCAGGAGTTTCTCAAGCGCTGCTTCACGGAATTGAAAGCTAGCTGCTGGAGCCGATGAAGGCTTCGATCGACAAGCTGTTCGAGACTCAGAAGGCCCAAGGGGTGGCGATCCGGGAGTTGCGGCAGAAGGCCTCGGAGAATGAGGACGAGATATTGGGCCTGGCGGTGAAAGTGGAGATGCACGAGGCTCTGCATAAGAGATGGCAGGAGAAGTTCGAGGACATTGAGAATCGGTCGAGGAGGAAGAACCTGCGGATTCTGGGTCTCCCGGAGGGAGTGGAGGGGTCGGATGCTGGAGCAAATGTTGTCATGATGGCTGAACACGTTGATGGGCGCGGGTGCCTTCCCGAGGCCCCTGGAGCTGGATGGGGCCCACCGAGTCCTGGCGAGGAGGCCCAAGTCTAACGAGCCGCCGCGGACAGTATTGGTGCGGTTCCACCGCTTGGTGGACAGGGAGTGTGTTCTAAGATGGGCAAAAAAGGAGCGGAGCAGCAGGTGGGGGAATACAGAGTGTGGTGGTATGTATTAGGGGTAATGTGGTACCTGTGAAGCCGAGAGGCTATTGGCTGTCAGGTCCCGGGTCCTGGTTGGATCTGTGACTTCTGGCTCCGCCCTGAAGGCGGAGTATAAGAGCCCGAGCTTCTCCCCGCAGCCTTATTCTGTTGCTGAGATGCTGGGGACAAGTCTCGCTTAATAAAGCCTAGATCAACTTCATCGCTTCTCGTCTTGCGTAAGTCATTGTGCGCTACAATTTATTAAGCGAGCTTAAAAGACGATGGGGCTTCGGATCGTCCCGGAGTGCCTGCGGACCAGCCACCACGCAGCGAACTCGGCGGCCGTATTCAAACACTGGCAAGCATGCTTTGAAGGCTACCTCCGAAAGGCCCCCGGCCGGATCACAGAAGAGCAGAAAATGCAGGTCCTGCATTCGAGGGTAAGCCTGGAGATTTACTCGCTTATAGAAGACGCAGAGGATTTCCCGACGGCGCTCGCATTGCTGAAGGGCATCTACGTTCGGCCCGTAAACCAGGTCTACGCGCGACACCAACTCGTGGCGAGACGGCAAATTCCCGGAGAATTGCTCGAGGAATTCTACGGCGCGCTGCTAATTTTGGGACGAGGCTGCAACTGCCCGCCGGTGAACGCGATCGAACACACGGACCTGCTAATTCGTGATGCATTCGTGGCAGGTATGAATTCTCCCCAAACCCCCGTCACGACCAACTCCTCGGCACCGCCCCCCCCCCCCCGCAAGCTTGCGCGGTTAAAGCGCCAGACCATCCCGGGGGGGCCCGCTGCTATTTTTGCGGACAAGTGAAACACCCCCGGCAGCGCTGCCCGGCCCGCGCAGCTGCTTGTAAAAGCTGCGGCAAAAAGGGCCATTTCGCGGCAGTGTGCCGGTCCCGGGGGGTCGCCGCAATCCCCGGAGAAGAATGAGGACAACAGATCCTGAACACCCCCCATCCCCCCCAGTGCCCCGCTACGACCCGCGGGCGCCGCCATTTTGGGTCCGGGGCACCACGAGGGGAGGATGGGCGCCGCCATCTTGTGACCCCCCCAGCCACGTGCGATTCATGGGGGCGGCCATTTTGTCCACCCCTGACCGCGTGCGATTCATGGACGCCACCATCTTGGTTGACAACAAAGCATCGACGCTCCACGGGGTCCGATGAAGACGCCGCGACACTACTACCACGACTGGCTTCGATGACACTGGATCAATCGCGGCCCCGGACGCTCCAGACGACGACAACAAAGGTGCTGATCAACGGATATGAGACGCCATGCCTGGTCGACTCCGGGAGCACTGAAAGTTTTATTCACCCAGACACGGTAAGACGCTGTTTTCTGACCATCCATCCAAGCATGCAAAAGATTTCCCTAGCTGCAGGATCCCACTCAGTGGAGATCAAAGGGTTCTGCACCGCAAACCTAATGGTGCAAGGGAGGGAGTTTAAGAACTACAGGCTCTACGTCCTGCCCCAACTCTGCGCGCCCACATTACTAGGATTAGACTTCCAATGTAACCTTCAGAGCCTAACATTCCAACTCGGCGGCCCAATACCCCCACTCACTATCTGCGGCCTCGCAACCCTCAAGGTTGAACCGCCCTCCTTGTTTGCAAACCTCACCCCGGATTGCAAACCCGTCGCCACTAGGAGCAGACGGTACAGCGCCCAGGACCGGACATTTATCCGGTCTGAAGTCCAGCGGTTGCTGAAGGAAGGCATAATCCAGGCCAGCAATAGTCCCTGGAGAGCCCAGGTGGTAGTCGTAAAGACCGGGGAGAAGCAAAGGATGGTCGTAGACTATAGTCAGACCATCAACAGGTACACGCAGCTAGATGCGTACCCTCTCCCCCGCATATCCGACATGGTCAATCGGACTGCTCAGTATAAGGTCTTTTCCACCGTGGACCTCAAGTCCGCCTACCACCAGCTCCCCATCCGCCCAGGTGACCGCAAGTACACCGCCTTCGAGGCAGACGGGCGGCTATACCACTTCCTAAGGGTCCCATTTGGCATCACGAACGGGGTCTCGGTCTTCCAGCGGGAGATGGACCGAATGGTTGACCAGCACAGGTTGCAGGCCACGTTCCCGTATCTCGACAACGTAACCATCTGCGGCCACGATCAGCAGGACCATGACGCCAACCTCCAAAAGTTCCTCCAGACCGCTAACGCCTTGAACCTCACATATAACGAGGAAAAATGCGTTTTTAGCACAAACCGTTTGGCCATCCTGGGATACGTAGTGCGCAATGGAGTAATAGGCCCTGACCCCGAACGCATGCACCCCCTTATGGAATTTTCCCTCCCCCACTGCTCCAAAGCCCTGAAACGTTGCCTGGGCTTCTTTTCATATTACACCCAGTGGGGCCACCAGTATGCAGACAAGGCCCGCCCGCTAATACAGTCCACTACCTTCCCTCTGTCGACAGAGGCTCGCCAGGCCTTCAGCCGCATCAAAGCAGATATCGCAAAGGCCACGATGCGTACCATCGACGAGTCCCTCCCCTTCCAGGTCGAGAGTGATGCATCCGATGTAGCTCTGGCGGCCACCCTTAACCAAGCGGGCAGACCCTTGGCCTTTTTCTCCCGGACCCTCCACGCCTCAGAAATCCGCCACTCCTCAGTGGAAAAGGAAGCCCAAGCCATAGTGGAAGCTGTGCGACATTGGAGGCATTTCTGGCCGGCAGGAGATTCACTCTCCTCACCGACCAACGGTCGGTCGCCTTTATGTTCGATAATGCACAGCGAGGCAAAATTAAGAATGACAAGATCTTAAGGTGGAGGATCGAGCTCTCCACCTTTAACTATGAGATCTTGTACCGTCCTGGAAAGCTGAACGAGCCGTCCGATGCCCTATCCATGTGCCAACGCACAAATAGACCGCCTCCAAGCACTCCACGAGGACCTCTGCCACCCGGGGGTCACTCGATTCTCCCATTTCGTAAAGTCCCGCAACCTCCCCTACTCTATGGAGGAGGTCCGTACAGTCACCAGGAACTGCCACATCTGCGCAGAGTGCAAACTGCACTTTTTCAGGCCGGATAGAGCGCACCTGATCAAGGCTTCCCGCCCCTTTGAACGCCTCAGTTTGGATTTCAAAGGGCCCCTCCCCTCCACCGACCGCAACGCGTACTTCCTGAACGTGGTGGACGAGTACTCCCGTTTCCCCTTCGCCATCCCCTGCCCCGACATGACAGCGGCCACAGTCATTAAAGCTCTTGGCACCATATTCACACTGTTTGGTTTCCCCGCGTATATCCATAGCGACAGGGGGTCCTCCTTCATGAGTGACGAGCTGCGCCAGTTCCTGCTCAGCAAGGGCATAGCCTCGAGCAGGACGATCAGCTACAACCCCCGGGGGAACGGGCAAGTAGAGAGGGAGAACGGCACGGTCTGGAAGACCGTCCTACTGGCCCTATGGTCCAGGGATCTCCCAGTTTCCCGGTGGCAGGAGGTCCTCCCGGATGCTCTCCACTCCATCCGGTCGCTGCTGTGTACCACCACTAACCAAACGCCTCATAGCGCCTCCTTGTCTTCCCCAGGAAGTCCTCCGCCGGAACGTCGCTGCCGATCTGGCTGGCAGCCCCAGGACCCATCTTGCTCCGGAAACATGTGCGGGCGCACAAATCGGACCCGTTGGTCGAGAGGGTCCACCTTCTCCACGCGAACCCGCAGTACGCCTGTGTGGCGTACCCCGACGGCCGACAGGACACGGTCTCCCTGCGGGACCTGGCGCCCGCCGGCAACACACACACACCCCCGACACCGATCACCCCCTCCCTGCCACCGGCGCACCTCGCGACCGCCCCCTTCCCGGGGGGATCGGGCCTCTTCCCGTGCCCGCCCAGGAGTAAAACAGGAACAAACAGCGAAACGCTCCCGGAGACGACAACGCCTGAGCAAGCTCCTGCACCACCACCTGGGCTGAGGCGATCGACGAGAAAGACCAGACCGCCCGCTCGACTCGTGGAATCCGCATGACACCAAGAAAAGCAAGAATGTTGTTGTAACAAAATTTTTTTTGCTCGTATTGTAAATAGTTCTCACAAACTCGTACATAGCCCAGTGTAGGGCTAAAGCTGTATTAACAGTCCGAAATTCGTTCCAGGGTCAGCCTTGTAAACCCTTACCACCATGAGAACCACCACCCCGCCGGGTTCTTTTTTTAACAAGGGGTGAATGTGGTGGTATATATTCGGGGTAATGTGGTACCTGTGAAGCCGAGAGGCTATTGGCTGTCAGGTCCCGGGTCCTGGCTGGATCTGCCGACTTCTGGCTCCGCCCTGAAGGCGGAGTATAAGAGCCCGAGCTTCTCCCCACAGCCTTATTCTTTGCTGAGCTGCTGGGGACAAGTCTCGCTTAATAAAGCCTAGATCAACTTCATCGCTTCCCGTCTCGCGCAAGTCATTGTGCGCTACACAGAGGTCCGTATATAGCAGGACTGGAGCGCGGAAGTGGCCAAGAAGAGGGCCGGGTATAATCGGGCTAAGGCGATTCTGCATCGGAAGGGGGTGAAATTCGGGATGCTGCAGCCGGCGTGACTGTGGGTCACATTTAAGGACCGGCACCATTACTTTGAGATGCCGGGGAGGCGTGGACCTTTATTCAGGCCGAAAAGTTGGACACGGACTGAGGGTCGGTTTTGAGGGGAGGTCGCGGGGGGCTACTGTGGTTACTGTGCTTTGGGGGATGTTGAGGGATGTTCTGTTCTGTCTGTATTGTTTCCTTGGATGCTGGGTGGGGTAGGGTGAAATGGTTCGAAGTGGAGGTTTTTGTGAGGGTGGTTGGAAGGACGGGGCCCCGTTGGGGGGAGGGGAGATGGGAGGCCCGAGGTGGGGGAGATGGGATTAGGCTGCAAAAGGGAGCTGCGCCAGAGAGGGCGGGGCCGGTTTGATGGAAAGTGCGGGCTTTTTCCCGCATTAGGGAAGGAAGGGGGCGGGTTGGGGGGGAAGGGCAGGGTTGGAGAGGAGTGCCCGCTGATGGGGGGGAGACTACCACACTGGGGGGTCGATGGAGTGGCGGGAGTGGCCGGGGTCAGCAGAAGTCAGCTGACTTACGGGAGTGCTATGCGGGGAGCAACGCAGCTAGAGGGGACCTAGCTGGGGGGGAGGGGGGGGAACTGGGTTGCTGCTGCATTGGCCAAAGGGGCGCTGGAGCTCGGAGAGAGAGTCGAGGCGGAGGCTTGCCACTGGGGGGAATGGAGAGTGCGGGAGGTGCGGGCACGTGGCTGGCCTAGAAAAGGGGATGGCTAATCGGCAGGGGCGGGGGTGGTGGGGGGTGGGGGGGGGCCTCGGGAAGCACCCTGATCCGTCTGATAACTTGGAATGTGAGGCCTGAACGGCCCGGGCAAGAGGGCTCGGGTGTTCGAGCACCTGAAGGGAATGAAGGCAGATGTGGTTATGCTCCAGGAGACGCATTTGAGGGTGGCAGATCAGGTTAGGCTGAGAAAGGGGTGGGTAGGGCAGGTTTTCCACTCGGGGTTGGACGCAAAGAATCGAGGGGTGGCGATTTTGGTGGGGAAGCAGGTGTTGTTTGAGGCGCTAAACATCGTGGCAGACAATGGAGGTAGGTATGTGATGGTGAGTGGGAAGCTGCAGGGGGTGCGGGTGGTATTAGTGGATGTATATGCCCCGAATTGGGACGATGTCGGATTTATGCGGCTCATGTTGGGCCGGATTCCGGACCTGGAGGCAGGGAGCTTGATAATGCAGGGGGACTTCAACACTGTACTGGATCCAGCATTGGAACGCTCCAGGTCCAGGACGGGTAAGAGGCCAGCGGCGGCCAAGGTGCTGAGAGGGTTTATGGACCAGATGGGAGGAGTGGACCCATGGAGGTTTGTCAGGCCGGGGGCCAGGGAATTTTCTTTTTTTTCCCACATCCATAAAGCCTACTCCCGGATAGACTTCTTCGTTATGAGCAGGGCACTAATCCCGAGGGTGGAGGACACGGAGTACTCGGCCATAGCCATCTCAGACCATGCCCCGCATTGGGCGGAGCTGGAGCTCGGTGAGGAGAGGGACCAGCGCCCGCTGTGTCACCTGGATGTGGGCTTGCTGGCGGATGAGGAGGTGAGCGGGCGGATCTGGGGGTGCATTGAAAGCTATCTAGAGGCTAACGATAATGGGGAGGTTCAGGTGGGGGTGGTCTGGGAGGTGCTGAAGGCGGTGATTAGGGGAGAGGTAATCTCCATTAGGGCCCACAGGGAGAAGAAGGAGAGGAGGGAGAGGGAGAGATTGGTGGGGGAGATTTTAAGGGTGGATAGGAGGTTTGCAGGGTTCCCCGAGGAGGGACTACTCAAGGAGCGACGAAGCCTCCAGGCCGAATCCGACCTGTTGACCACCAAGAAGGCAGAGGTGCAGTGGAGGAAAGCACAAGGGGCGGTGTATGAGTACGGGGCGAAGGCTAGCCGGATGTTGGCACACCAGCTTCGGAAGCGGGAGGCAGCGAGGGAGATTGGGGGAGTTGGGGATAAAGGGGGGAGCACGATGTGGAGTGCGGTGGGAATAAGTGGGGTATTTAGAGACTTCTATGAAGGGATGTATAGGTCTGAACCCCCGATGGAGGAGGGGGGGATGCCTCGATTTTTGGATCGACTGAGGTTCCCGAGGGTGGAGGAGGAGCAGGTGGCTGGACTTGGGGCACTGGTAGGGCTGGAGGAGCTGACTAAGGAGCTGGGGAGTATGCAGTTGGGGAAGGCACCAGGGCCAGATGGGTTCCCGGTGGAATTTTACCGGAAGTACATGGACCTGCTGGGCCCTCGATTAGTAAGGCGTTTCAATGAGGCGAGGGAGGGAGTGGCCCTACCCCCGACAACGTCCAGGGCGCTGATTTCGCTGATCTTGAAGCGGGACAAGGACCCATTACAGTGTGGGTCATATCGGCCAATCTCTCTCCTCAACGTGGACGCGAAGCTGTTAGCGAAGATGTTGGCTACCAGAATTGAGGACTGTGTCCCGGGGATGATTCACGAGGACCAGACGGGTTTTGTTTCGGGAAGGCAGCTGAATACCAGTGTGCGGAGGCTCCTTAACGTAATCATACTGCCTGCAGTGGAGGGGGAAGTGGAGATAGTGGCGGCGATGGACGCTGAGAAGGACTTCGATATGGGTACCTTTGGGATGTGTTGAGGAGGTTTGGGTTCGGGGAGGGGTTCATAAGTTGGGTTAGGTGACTTTACGAAGCCCCAGTAGCGAGTGTGGCCATGAATTGGAGGATTTCGGAATACTTTCGGCTGTACCGGGGGACGAGGCAGGGGTGCCCCCTATCCCCCTTGCTATTTGCATTGGCAATTGAGCCTTTGGCTATGGCTCTAAGGGAGTCTAGGAACTGGAGCGGGCTGGTCCGGGGGGAGGAGGAACAACGGGTATCGTTGTATGCCGATGACCTGTTACTGTATGTGGCGGACCCAGTGGGGGGGATGCCGGAGGTGATGCGGATCCTCAGGGAGTTTGGGGACTTTTCCGGGTATAAGCTCAACGTGGGGAAGAGTGAGCTCTTTGTGGTACACCCCGGGGACCAGGGAAGGGGGATAGACGAGCTTCCACTGAAGAGGGCGGAAAGGAGTTTTTGGTATCATGGGATCCAGGTGGCCAGGAGCTGGGGGGCCCTACACAAGCTCAACTTGACGCGATTGGTGGAGCAGATGGAGGAGGAGTTTAAAAGGTGCGATATGCTGCCACGCTCCTTGGCGGGTAGGGTACAGTTGGTGAAGATGACGGTGCTCCTGAGGTTCCTTTTTATGTTCCAATGCCTCCCCATCCTGATCCCTAAGGCCTTTTTTAAGCGGGTCAGTCGGAGCATCATGGGATTTGTGTGGGCGAAAAAGACCCCGAGGGTGAGAAGGGTGTTTCTGGAACGGAGTAGGGACAGAGGAGGGTTAGCGTTACCTAATCTGTGTGGGTATTACTGGGCTGCCAATGTGGCGATGATACGCAAGTTGGTAATAGAGGGGGAGGGGGCGGTGTGGAAGAGGCTGGAGATGGCGTCCTGTGTGGGCACGAGTCTGGGAGCGCTGGTGACAGCACCGCTGCCGCTTCCACCGACTAGGTACATCACGAGTCCGGTGGTGGTGGCAACTTTGAAAATTTGGGGGCAGTGGAGACGCCACAGGGGTGAGGTAGAGGATTTGGTTTGGTCCCCGATCCGAGAGAACCATCGGTTTGTCCCGGGGAGAATGGATGGAGGGTTCCTGAGCTGGCACAGGGCAGGAATTAGAAGGATGGGGGACCTGTTTTTAGATGGGACGTTTGCGAGCCTTGGGGCGCTGGAGGAAAAATTTGGGCTTCCCCCCGGAAATGCCTTCAGGTACATGCAGGAAAGGGCGTTTGTATGAAGGCAGGTGAGTGAGTTCCCGCTGCTTCCAGCACTCAGGATCCAGGATAGTGTGCTCTCGGGGGTGTGGGTTGGAGAGGGCAGGGCCTCGGCGATCTACCAGGAGATGCAGGAGGAGGAGGAGACCTCGGTTGAGGAGCTAAAGGGTAAATGGGAGGAGGAGCTTGGGGAGGAGATAGACGAGGGTGCGTGGGTGGATGCCCTGGGTAGGGTTAATTCTTCCTCCTCTTGCGCCAGGCTTAGCCTGATACAATTTAAGGTTCTTCACAGAGCGCATATGCCAGGGGTAAGGCTGAGCAGGTTCTTTGGGGTGGAAGACAGGTGTGTGAGGTGCTCGGGGAGCCCAGTAAATCACACCCACATGTTCTGGGCGTGCCCGGCGCTGGATGGGTTCTGGAGGGGTATTGCGAGGACGGTGTCTAAGGTGGTGAACACCCGGGTTAAGCCGAGCTGGGGGTTAGCACTATTTGGGGTATCGGACAAGCCGGGAGTGCAGGAGGCGAAGGAGGCCGGTATTCTGGCCTTTGTGTCCCTGGTAGCCCAGCAGAGGATTCTGCTATAGTGGAAAGATGCGAGGCCCCCGAGTGTGGAAGCCTGGATCAGCGACATGGCAGGATTCATTAAATTGGAGAGGGTAAAATTTGCCTTGAGAGGGTCTGTGCAAGGGTTCTTCAGGTGGTGGCAACCGTTCCTAGACTTTCTAGCGGAGCGTTAGGAGGTGGTCAGCAGCAGCAGCAACCCAGAGGGAGGGAGGGGAGGGGGCTGAGCTTTGTGTTTTCTACTGTGTTTATTATTGCTTAATGGGGAGTTTGATATTGGGGGAATTCGTGATGTAGTTGTAAGATGTTTATTTATGTGTTCTTTGTTTTTCTTTTTTCTGTAAGGGTGGGGGTTTGTTGAAAATATGCAAAAATTTGAATAAAAATATTTCAAAAAAAAAAATGTCACTATCGTCCCTGCTTCCACCACCTCCTCCGGTAGCGAGTTCCAGGCACACACTACCCTCTATGTAAAAAACTTGCCTCGTACATCTCCTCTAAATCTTGCCCCTCGCACCTTAAACCTATGCCCCCTAGTAATTGACCCCTCTACCCTGGGAAAAAGTCTCTGACTATCCACTCTGTCTATGCCCCTCATAATTTTGTAGACCTCTATCAGGTCGCTCCTCAACCTCCGTCGTTCCAGTGAGAACAAACCGAGTTTATTCAACCGCTCCTCATAGCTAATGCCCTCCATACCAGGCAACATCCTGGTAAATCTCTTCTGCACCCTCTCTAAAGCCTCCACATCCTTCTGGTAGTGTGGCAAGCAGAATTCAACACTATACTCCTATGTTCTATGTTCATACATCTTTGATCTATGTTCATACATCTTTGAAAGTTGCCACTCAAGTGGATAGAGCTGTGAAGAAGGCCTATGGTGTGCTCGCGTTCATTAACAGAGGGATTGAATTTAAGAGCCGTGAGGTGATGATGCAGCTGTACAAAACTTTGGTAAGGCCACATTTGGAGTACTGTGTACAGTTCTGGTCGCCTCATTTTAGGAAGGATGTGGAAGCTTTGGAAAAGGTGCAAAGAAGATTTACCAGGATGTTGCCTGGAATGGAGAGTAGGTCTTACGAGGAAAGGTTGAGGGTGCTAGGCCTTTTCTCATTAGAACGGAGAAGGATGAGGGGCGACTTGATAGAGGTTTATAAGATGATCAGGGGAATAGATAGAGTAGACAGTCAGAGACTTTTTCCCCGGGTGGAACAAACCATTACAAGGGGACATAAATTTAAGGTGAAAGGTGGAAGATATAGGAGGGATATCAGAGGTAGGTTCTTTACCCAGAGAGTAGTGGGGGCATGGAATGCACTGCCTGTGGAAGTAGTTGAGTCGGAAACATTAGGGACCTTCAAGCAGCTATTGGATAGGTACATGGATTACGGTTAAATGATATAGTGTAGATTTATTTGTTCTCAAGGGCAGCACGGTAGCATTGTGGATAGCACAATTGCTTCACAGCTCCAGGGTCCCAGGTTCGATTCCGGCTTGGGTCACTGACTGTGCGGAGTCTGCACGTCCTCCCCGTGTCTGCGTGGGTTTCCTCCGGGTGCTCCGGTTTCCTCCCACAATCCAAAGATGTGCAGGTTAGGTGAATTGGCCAATGATAAATTGCCCTTAATGTCCAAATTGACCTTGGTGTTGGGTGAAGGTGTTGAGTTTGGGTAGGGTGCTCTTTCCAAGAGCCGGTGCAGACTCAAAGGGCCGAATGGCCTCCTTCTGCACTGTAAATTCAATGATAATCTATGATTAATCTAGGACAAAGGTTCGGCACAACATCGTGGGCCGAAGGGCCTGTTCTGTGCTGTATTTTCTATGTTCTATGTTCTATATGGCCTAACTAAGGTTCTATACAGCTGCAACGTGACTTGCCAATTCTTATACTCAATGCCCCGGCCAATGAAGGCAAGCATGCCGTATGCCTTCTTGACTACCTTCTTCACCTGTGTTGCCCCTTTCAGTGACCTGTGGACCAGTACACCTAGATCTCTCTGCCTGTCAATACTCTTGAGGGTTCTACCATTCACTGTATATTCCCTACCTGCATTAGACCTTCCAAAATGCATTACCTCACATTTGTCCAGATTAAACTCCATCTGCCATCTCTCCGCCCAAGTCTCCAAACGATCTAAATCCTGCTGTATCCTCTGACAGTCCTCATCGCTATCCGCAATTCCACCAACCTTTGTGTCGTCTGCAAACTTACTAATCAGACCAGTTACATTTTCCTCCAAATCATTTATATACACTACGAACAGCAAAGGTCCCAGCACTGATCCCTGCGGAACACCACTAGTCACAGCCCTCCAATCAGAAAAACACCCTTCCATTGCTACTCTCTGCCTTCTATGACCTAGCAAGTTCTGTATCCATCTTGCCAGCTCACCCCTGATCCCGTGTGACTTCACCTTTTGTACCAGCCTGCCATGAGGGACCTTGTCAAAGGCCTTACTGAAGTCCATATAGACAACATCCACTGCCCTACCTGCATCAATCATCTTAGTGACCTTTTTGAAAAACTCTATCAAAGTGGACAAGTTCACATTTCCCACATTATACTCCATCTGACAGATTTTTTCTCACTCATTTAACTTGTCTAAATCCGCTTCTACACTCTACATCCTCCTTACAACTTACTTTACACCCTATCTTGGTGTCATCAGCAAATTTAGCTACCATTCTGACAATTTTCCTTTAAAAGTTATTCGGCTAACTGTCCTACGTTTCCCTGCTTTCTGACTTTTCTCCTTTATTGAATGTTTAGGTATTTTCCTAGATGGTACTGAGATTCTTCAATTTTGTTGGAGCTGCAAGTGGAGAGTATTCCATCGCATTCCTGACTTTCACCTTGTACATGGTGAACAGGCTTTGGGGAATCAGGAGACGGGTTATTTGCTGCAGGATTCCGAGCCTCTGACCTGCTCTTGTAGCCACAGTATTTATATGTCCAGTCCATTTCCGTTTCTGGTCAATTGCAACCCCCAGAATGTTGATAGTGGAGGATTCAGTGATGGTAATGCCATTGAATGTCAAGAGGTGATTGTTGGATTTTCTTATTGGATTTTGTCATTGCCTGCCACTTGTGTGGCGTGAATGTGATTTGCCACTTATCAGCCCAAGTCTGAATATTGTCCAGGTATTGCTGCATTTGGACATGGACTGCTTCAATATCTGAGGAGTCGCAAATGGTGGTTAACTTTGTGTAATCATCAATGAGCATCCCACTTCATACCTTATGAGAGAAGGAAGGTTATTGATGAAGCAGCTGAAGATGGTTGGGCCGAGGACTATACCCTGAGGAGCTCCTGCAGTGATGTCCTGAGCCAAATGATTGACATCCAACAACCACAACCATCTTCCTTTGTGCTAGCTATGGTTCCAATCAGCGGAGGGTTTTCCCCACTGATTGCCATTGGTTCCAGATTTTATAGGGCTCTTTGATGCCATACTCGATCAAATGCTGCCTTGATGTCAAGGGATATCACTCTCACCCCATCTCTGGAATCAGCTCTTTTGTTCATGTTTGAACCAAGGCAGGAGCTGAGTGACCCTGGCTGAACCCAAACTGATTTTCAGTGAGCAGGCTATTACTAAGCAAGTGCCAGTTGATAGCACTGTTGATGGCCCCTATCATCACTTTACTGCTGATCAAGGGTAAACAGATAGGGAGGCAATTGGCAGAGTTGGATTTGTTTTGCTTTGAGTGGACAGGACATACCTGGGAAACTTTCCCCATTGCCGATGGGGATCATCGAAGTCAGTGTTGCAGCCATACTAGAAGAGCTTGGCTAGGGGCACGGCAAGTTCTGGAGCACAAGTCTTCAGTACAATTGCCAGAATATTGTCGGGGCCCATAGCCTTTTCAGTTTCCAGTGCCTTCAGCCATTTCTTGATATCACGCGGAGCAAATCGAATTGGCTGAAGACCTAACATCTGGGGACCTCTGGAGGAAGCCAAGATGGATCATCCACTCTGCACTTCTGGTTCAAATTGTTACAAAGTCTTCAGTGTTATATTTTGCAGTAATATGCTGGGCTGCTCAATCATTGATGATGCAGATATTTATAGAGCTTCCTCCTCCAGTGAGTTGTTTAGTTGTCCACCAACATTTACAACTGTTTTGGAGGATTATAATCAGTGCATCCACCTTTTCTGAAGTCACTTCTTTTAAGATCCTAGGATGCAGGCCATCTGATCCTGGGCACTGGTCAACCTTTAGATCTAATAGTTTTGCCAGCACATTTTCCCAAGTGATGCTGATTGTTTTAAGTTTCACCCTCACATTCACCTTTTAAAGGTAGCACAATGCTTAGCACTGTTGCTTCACAGTGCCAGAGACTCGGGTTCGATTCCCAGCTTGGGCCACCGTCTATGTGGAGTTTGCACGTTCTCCCCGTGTCTGCATGGGTTTCCTCCGGGTGCTTCGGTTTCCTCCCACAAGTCCTTGACGTGCTGGTTAGGTGAACTGGACATTCTAAATTCTCCCTTTGTGTACCTGAACAGGCACTGGAGAGTGGCGACTCGGGAATTTTCACAGTAACTTCTTTGCAGTGTTAATGTAAGCCTACTTGAGACACTAATAAAGATTATTGTATTAATTTGAAGTAATTTTGGGATGTTTTCTGATCTTCTACAGTGAAGAGACACAAAATACTTGTTCAACGCCCCTGCCATTTCTGTGTTTTCCATCTTCAATTCCTCAGACTCACGCTCTGAAGGACCAAACAGTAGCTTAATTACTCTTTTCCGATTTAAATATTTGTAAAAACTCTTACTCTCTGTTTTTATATGTCTAGCTAGCTGTCACTAATTTTCAACTTTCTCCTTCGTTATTTTATGTTTTGTTATTCTTTTCTGGTTCTTAAAATCTTTCCAATCTTCTAACATACCACTAATCATTGCAGATTTGTGATAGTCTTTCTTTCAATTTGATACAATCCTTAACTTCTTTATTCAGCCACAAATGATGCATGCTTCTCAAAGGATGCTTGAAATTAATAAAAGAATACTCAAAAATTCCTCTTCAATTCCTCAGGTGATGAAAACCAGGCCAGGATTTAACACAGATCAAATGTTATTTAAGGGATGGGGACATTGGTTCGATACCCCATGCAGTTCCAAAGAAGCTGCATGCTCCCTCTGGTCAATGGCAGTTTATTTATGGTAACTGGTCACCAAAAGGAGCAACAAAACACAATCCTCAGAAAAACAGTTGATTTGTATTTTAGTAGGTTTCAGTACAACAAACATCACTGCCAAAGCAGTCAGTCACGACACTAACACCAGCACTGACAGACAAATTCGGAACATCGGGCGTCATTCTCCGACCCCCCAGCGGGTCGGAGAATGGCCGTTGGCTGCCGTGAATCCCGCCCCCGCCAGTTGCCGAAGTCTCCGATACCGGAAATTGGGTGGGGGCGGGAATCGGGCCGCGCCGGTTGGCGGGCCCCCCCCGCTCAATTCTCCGGCCCGGATGGGCCGACGTCCCGCCGAGAAATTGCCTGTCCCGCCGGCGTAAATTAAAGTAGGTATTTACCGGCGGGACAAGGCGGCGTGGGCGAGCTCCGGGGTCCTGGGGGAGGGGGGGGGCGCGGGGCGATCTGACCCCGGGGGGTGCCTCCACGGTGGCTGGCCCGCGATCGGGGCCCACCGATCCGCGGGCGGGCCTGTGCCGTGGGGGCACTCTTTCCCTTCCGCCTCTGCCACGGCCTCCACCATGGCGGAGGCGGAAGAGACTCTCCCCACTGCGCATGCGCGGGAAACTGTCAGCGGCCGCTGGCGCTCCCGCGCATGCGCCGCCCGGGGATGTCATTTCCGCGCCAGCTGGCGGGGCAACAAGCGCCGTTTCCGCCAGCTGGCGGGGCGGAAATCCCTCCGGCGCCGGCCTAGCCCCTCAATGTTGGGGCTCGGCCCCCAAAGATGCGGAGCATTCCGCACCTTTGGGGCGGCGCGATGCCAGTCTGATTGGCGCCGTTTTGGGCGCCAGTCGGCGGACATCGCGCCATTGGGGGAGAATTTCGCCCATCATGTCTCATGAATTTGATTGAGTTTTGACTTTTTTGAAGGGGTAAGTAACCAAGAAGATAGATGAGGGCAGTGCAGTCGACGTTGTCTACATGGACTTTAGTAACGCCTTTGACAAGGTACCGCATGGTAGGTTAGAATATAGAACATAGAACAGTACAGCAAAGTACAGGCCCTTCAGCTCACGATGTTGTACCGACCATTTATCCGAACCTAAGATCAACCTAACCTACAACCCTTCAATTTACTGCTGTCCATGTGTCTGTCTAAGAGTCGCTTAAATATCCCTAATGACTCTGACTCCACCATCTCTGCTGGGAGTAGCATTCCACACACCCAGCACTCTCTGTGTAAAGAACCTACCTCTGACATCTCCCCTATACCTACCTCCAATCACCTTAAAATTATGTCCCCTCGTGACAGCCTTTTCCACCCCGGGGAAAAGTCTCTGGCTATCCACGCTATCCATGCCTCTCATCACCTTGTACACCTCTATTAAGTCACCTCTCTGCCTTCTTCGCTCCAGTGAGATAAGCCCTAGCTCCCTCAACCTTTCTTCGTTAGACATGCCCTCCAGTCCAGGCAGCATCCTGGTAAATCTCCTCTGTACCCTCTCCAAAGCATCCACATCCTTCCTATAATGAAGCTACCAGAACTGGACACAATATTCCGTGTGTCTAACTCGAGTCTAACTAGAGTTTTATAAAGCTGCAGCAAAACCTCACGGCTCTTGAACTCAATTCCCCTGTTCATGAAAGCCAACACACCATATGCCTTCTTAACAACCCTATCAACCTGGGTGGCAACTTTGAGGGATCTATGTACGTGGACCCCAAGATCCCTCTGCTCCTCCACACTTCCAAGAATCCTGCCTTTAACCCTGTATTCAGCATTCAAATTCGACCTTCCAAAATGAATCACTTCACATTTATCAAGGTTGAACTCCATCTGCCACTTCTCAGCCCAGCTCTGCATCCTGTCAATGTCCTGCTGTAACCTGCAACAACTCTCAACACTATCTACAACTCCCCCAACCTTCGTGTCATTGGCAAACTTACTAATCCACCCTTCCACTTCCTCATCCAAATCATTTATAAACACCACAAAGAGCAGAGGTCCCGGAACAGATCCTTGCAGGACACACACTCCAGGCGGAATACTTTCCATCCGCTACCACTCGCTGTCTTCTTTCGGCCAGCCAATTTTATATCCAGACAGCCAGATTTCCCTGTATCTCATGCCCCCTAACTTTCTGAATGAGCCTACCATGGGGAACCTTATCAACTGCCTTACTGAAATCCATATACACCACATCCACTGCCCGACCTTCATCAATGTGTCTCGTCACATCCTCAAATAATTCAATAAGACTTGTGAGGCATGACCTGCCCCTCACAAAGCCATGCTGACTATCTTTAATCAAACTATGTTTTTCTAAGTAATCATAAATCCTATCTCTCAGAATCCTTTCCAATATTTTGCTCACCACAGGCGTAAGACTAATGGGCCTGTAATTCCCAGGGATTTCCCTATTCCCTTTCTTGAACAGAACAACATTCGCCTCTCTCCAATCATCCGGTACTACTCCAGTGGAGAGTGAGGATGCAAAGATTATCGCCAATGGCGCAGCAATTTCCTCCCTTGCTTCCCGTAGTAACCTTGGAGTATATCCCATCAGGCCCAGGGGACTTATCTATCCTGATACTTTTCTAAATTTCCAGCACATCCTCCTACTTAATATCAACCTGTTCGAGTCGATTAACCTGGTTCACACAGTTCTCATGAGCAACAAGGTCCTTCACTCTAGTGAATACTGAAGCAAAGTATTAATTTAGGGCCTCCCCCATCCCTTCAGACTTTGGGCACAAGTTCCCTCCACTATTCCTGATCGGCCCTACTCTCACTCTTGGGCAGCATGGTGGCATAATGGTCAGAGCAATTGCGTCACAGCTCCAGGGTCCCAGGTTCGATTCCGGCTTGGGTCACTGTCTGTGCGGAGTCTGCACATTCTCCCCGTGTGTGCGTGGGTTTCCTTGGGTGCTCCGGTTTCCTCCCACAGTCCAAAGATGTGCGGGTTAGGTGGATTGGCTTTGCTAAATTGCCCTTAGCGTCCAAAAAGGTTAAGTGGGGGTTGCTGGGTTGCGGGGATAGGGTAGATACATGGGCTTGAGTGGGTTGCTCTTTGTAAGGGCGGGTGCTGACTCAATGGGCTGAATAGCCTCCTTCTGCACTGTAAATTCTATGATTCTATGATCGTCCTCTTATTTCTCACATAAACGTAGAATGTCTTGGGTTTTTCCCTAATCCTTCCCACCAGGGCTTTTTCATGCCCCCTTCTAGCTCTCCTCAGTCCATTTTTGAGTTCCTTCCTGGTTCCCTTGTAACCATCTAGAGCCATGCCAGATCCTTGCTTCCTCAACCTTACATAAGCTTTCTTCTTCCTCTTGACTAGAAGCTCCACTTCTCTTGTCATCCAAGGCTCCTTCACCTTACCATTCCTTCCTCGTCTCAGTGGGACAAAACAATTCAGCACTAGCAGCAAGTGCTCCTTAAACAATCCCCACATAACTGTTGTGCATTTCCTCCAAGAACAATTTTTCCCACTTTATGCTCCTCAGCTCATGTCTAATAATAGTATAATTTCCCCTCCCCCAATTAAATACCTTCCCTACTGTGTGTTCCTATTCCTCGCCATGACTATGGTAAAGGTCAAGGACTTGTGGTCACTGTCACCGAAATGCTCTCCCACCGAGACATCTGACACCTAGCCTGGTTCGTTGCCGAGCACCAAGTCCAATATGGCCTCCCCCCTAGTCGGCCTATCTACATATTGAGTCAGGAATCCTTCCTGTACACACCTGACAAAATCTGCTCCATCCATTTGCACTAAGGAGGTTCCAGTCAATATTAGGGAAGTTAAAGTCACCCATGACAACAACTCTGTTACATAGAACATAGAACATAGAACAATACAGCGCAGTATAGGCCCTTCGGCCCACGATGTTGCACCGAAACAAAAGCCATCTAACCTACACTATGCCATTATCATCCATATGTTTATCCAATAAACTTTTAAATGCCTTCAATGTTGGCGAGTTCACTACTGTAGCAGGTAGGGCATTCCACGGCCTCACTACTCTTTGCGTAAAGAACCTACCTCTGACCTCTGTCCTATATCTATTACCCCTCAGTTTAAAGTTATGTCCCCTCGTGCCAGCCATATCCATCCGCGGGAGAAGGCTCTCACTGTCCACCCTATCCAACCCCCTGATCATTTTGTATGCCTCTATTAAGTCTCCTCTTAACCTTCTTCTCTCCAACGAAAACAACCTCAAGTCCGTCAGCCTTTCCTCATAAGATTTTCCCTCCAGACCAGGCAACATCCTGGTAAATCTCCTCTGCACCCGCTCCAAAGCCTCCACGTCCTTCCTATAATGCGGTGACCAGAACTGTACGCAATACTCCAAATGCGGCCGGACCAGAGTTCTGTACAGCTGCAACATGACCTCCCGACTCCGGAACTCAATCCCTCTACCAATAAAGGCCAACACTCCATAGGCCTTCTTCACAACCCTATCAACCTGGGTGGCAACTTTCAGGGATCTATGTACATGGACACCTAGATCCCTCTGCTCAGCCACACTTTCAAGAACTTTACCATTAGCCAAATATTCCGCATTCCTGTTATTCCTTCCAAAGTGAATCACCTCACACTTCTCTACATTAAACTCCATTTGCCACCTCTCAGCCCAGCTCTGCAGCTTATCTATATCCCTCTGTAACCTGCTACATCCTTCCACACTATCGACAACACCACCGACTTTAGTATCATCTGCAAATTTACTCACCCACCCTTCTGTGCCTTCCTCTAGGTCATTGATAAAAATGACAAACAGCAACGGCCCCAGAACAGATCCTTGTGGTACTCCACTTGTGACTGTACTCCATTCTGAACATTTCCCATCAACCACCACCCTCTGTCTTCTTTCAGCTAGCCAATTTCTGATCCACATCTCTAAATCACCCTCAATCCCCAGCCTCCGTATTTTTTGCAATAGCCTACCGTGGGGAACCTTATCAAACGCTTTGCTGAAATCCATATACACCACATCAACTGCTCTACCCTCGTCTACCTGTTCAGTCACCTTCTCAAAGAACTCAATAAGGTTTGTGAGGCATGACCTACCCTTCACAAAGCCATGCTGACTATCCCTGATCATATCATTCCTATCTAGATGATTATAAATCTTGTCCCTTATAATCCCCTCCAAGACTTTACCCACTACAGACGTGAGGCTCACCGGTCTATAGTTGCCGGGGTTGTCTCTGCTCCCCTTTTTGAACAAAGGGACCACATTTGCTGTCCTCCAGTCCTCTGGCACTATTCCTGTAGCCAATGATGACATAAAAATCAAAGCCAAAGGTCCAGCAATCTCTTCCCTGGCCTCCCATAGAATCCTAGGATAAATCCCATCAGGTCCCGGGGACTTATCTATTTTCAGCCTGTCCAGAATTGCCAACACCTCTTCCCTACGTACCTCAATGCCATCTATTCTATTAGCCTGGGGCTCAGCATTCTCCTCCACAACATTATCTTTTTCCTGAGTGAATACTGACGAAAAATATTCATTTAGTATCTCGCCTATCTCTTCAGACTCCACACACAATTTCCCATCCCTGTCCTTGACTGGTCCTACTCTTTCCCTAGTCATTCGCTTATTCCTGACATACCTATAGAAAGCTTTTGGGTTTTCCTTGATCCTTCCTGCCAAATACTTCTCATGTCCCCTCCTTGCTCGTCTTAGCTCTCTCTTTAGATCCTTCCTCGCTACCTTGTAACTATCCATCGCCCCAACCGAAACTTCACACTTCATCTTCACATAGGCCTCCTTCTTCCTCTTAACAAGAGATTCCACTTCCCTGGTAAACCACGGTTCCCTCGCTCGACGCCTTCCTCCCTGTCTGACCGGTACATACTTATCAAGAACACGCAGTAGCTGATCCTTGAACAAGCCCCACTTATCCAGTGTGCCCAACACTTGCAGCCTACTTCTCCACCTTATCCCCCCCAAGTCACGTCTAATGGCATCATAATTGCCCTTCCCCCAGCTATAACTCTTGCCCTGCGGTGTATACTTATCCCTTTCCATCATTAACGTAAACGTCACCGAATTGTGGTCACTGTCCCCAAAGTGCTCTCCTACCTCCAAATCCAACACCTGGCCTGGTTCATTACCCAAAACCAAATCCAACGTGGCCTCGCCTCTTGTTGGCCTGTCAACATATTGTTTCAGGAAACCCTCCTGCACACACTGTACAAAAAACGACCCCTCTATTGTACTCGAACTATATCTTTTCCAGTCAATATTTGGAAAGTTAAAGTCTCCCATAATAACTACCCTGTTACTTTCGCTCATATCCAGAATCATCTTCGCCATCCTTTCCTCTACATCCCTAGAACTATTAGGAGGCCTATAAAAAACTCCCAACAGGGTGACCTCTCCTTTCCTGTTTCTAACTTCAGCCAATACTACCTCGGAAGAAGAGTCCCCATCTAGCATCCTCTCCGCCACCGTAATACTGCTCTTGACTAGCAGCGCCACACCTCCCCCTCTTTTGCCTCCTTCTCTGAGCTTATTAAAACACCTAAACCCCGGAACCTGCAACATCCATTCCTGTCCCTGCTCTATCCATGTCTCCGAAATGGCCACAACATCGAAGTCCCAGGTACCAACCCACGCTGCCAGTTCCCCTACCTTGTTTCGTATACTCCTGGCATTGAAGTAGACACACTTCAAACCACCTACCTGAACGCTGGCCCCCTCCTGCGACGTCAAATCTGTGCTCCTGACCTCTATACTCTCATTCTCCCTTACCCTAAAACTACAATCCAGGTTCCCATGCCCCTGCTGCATTAGTTTAAACCCCCCCAAAGAGCACTAACAAATCTCCCCCCCAGGATATTTGTGCCCCTCAGGTTCAGATGCAGACCATCCTGTCTGTAGAGGTCCCACCTTCCCCAGAAAGAGCCCCAGTTATCCAAAAATCTGAAACCCTCCCGCCTGCACCATCCCTGTAGCCACGTGTTTAAATGCTCTCTCTCCCTATTCCTCATCTCACTATCACGTGGCACGGGCAACAACCCAGAGATAACAACTGTTTGTTCTAGTTCTGAGCTTCCATCCTAGCTCCCTGAAAGCCTGCCTGACATCCTTGTCCCCTTTCCTACCTATGTCGTTGGTGCCAATGTGGACCACGACTTGGGGCTGCTCCCCCTCCCCCCTAAGGACCCGGAAAACACGATCCGAGACATCACGTACCCTTGCACCTGGGAGGCAACATACCAAACGTGAGTCTCTCACGTTCCCACAAAATCTCCTATCTGTGCCCCTGACTATAGAGTCCCCAATTACTAATGCTCTGCTCCTCTCCCCCCTTCCCTTCTGAGCAACAGGGACAGACTCCGTGCCAGAGGCCCGTACCCCATGGCTTACCCCTGGTAAGTCGTCCCCCCCACAAGTATCCAAAGCGGTATACTTGTTTCTCAGGGGAACGACCGCAGGGGATCCCTGCACTGACTGTTTTTTCCCAGTCCCTCTTACAGTTACCCACCTATCTCCAATCTTTGGTGTAACTAATTCCCTGAAGCTGCTATCTATGACCCCTTCTGCCTCCCGAATGATCCGAAGTTCTTCCAACTCCAGCTCCAGTTCCCTAACTCGGTCTTGGAGGAGCTGGAGATGGCAGCACTTCCTGCAGGTAAAATCAGCAGGGACACTAACTGCATCCCTCACCTCAAACATCCTGCAGGAGGAACATTGTACTCCCTTCCCTGCCATTCCTCTAACTTTCTACCAAGATCTGGCTAACAACTAAATTAAATTTTTATAAAAAATAATAATAATATAATAAAAATATGGTACTTACCTCAGACCAATGGGTTTTATTATTAGGTTAGAGGAGGAGGGCGGGTGGGAGACACTACACGTGTAGTGTCTCGGGTTTCCTCTCCACCTGAATTTATTGGTGAGGGTCTTCCCAGACGTCCGCGGGTCGACTTCCTGATCCCGCCTAAAAAACTAATTTAAAGAAAAGAGAAAAAGTCTCAGCTCCTGCTGAAACTGACTAACCAGCTGCTCTCACGCCGCCGAAATCGACTGGCCTGCCCCTGCAAAGAGAAGTGCTTTTAAAGGTTGACTTACCTCCCAGCACCCTCCTTCCGCAATGCTCCCGCTGAAACTGACTAACCAGCTGCTCTCACGCCGCCGAAATCGACTGGCCTGCCCCTGCAAAGAGAAGTGCTTTTAAAGGTTGACTTACCTCCCAGCACCCTCCTTCCGCAATGCTCCCGCTGAAACTGACTAACCAGCTGCTCTCACGCCGCCGAAATCGACTGGCCTGCCCCTGCAAAGAGAAGTGCTTTTAAAGGTTGACTTACCTCCCAGCACCCTCCTTCCGCAATGCTCCCGCTGAAACTGACTAACCAGCTGCTCTCACGCCGCCGAAATCGACTGGCCTGCCCCTGCAAAGAGAAGTGCTTTTAAAGGTTGACTTACCTCCCAGCACCCTCCTTCCGCAATGCTCCCGCTGAAACTGACTAACCAGCTGCTCTCACGCCGCCGAAATCGACTGGCCTGCCCCTGCAAAGAGAAGTGCTTTTAAAGGTTGACTTACCTCCCAGCACCCTCCTTCCGCAATGCTCCCGCTGAAACTGACTAACCAGCTGCTCTCACGCCGCCGAAATTGACTGGCCTGCCCCTGCAAAGAGAAGTGCTTTTAAAGGTTGACTTACCTCCCAGCACCCTCCTTCCGCAATGCTCCCGCTGAAACTGACTAACCAGCTGCTCTCACGCCGCCGAAATCGACTGGCCTGCCCCTGCAAAGAGAAGTGCTTTTAAAGGTTGACTTACCTCCCAGCACCCTCCTTCCGCAATGCTCCCGCTGAAACTGACTAACCAGCTGCTCTCACGCCGCCGAAATCGACTGGCCTGCCCCTGCAAAGAGAAGTGCTTTTAAAGGTTGACTTACCTCCCAGCACCCTCCTTCCGCAATGCTCCCGCTGAAACTGACTAACCAGCTGCTCTCACGCCGCCGAAATCGACTTCTTCACTTTTCCACGATCTGCCGCCCAATCTGTTCCTCTATCTCTCTGCTGCTATTGGGGGGTCTATAGAAAACTCCCAAAAAAGTGACTGCTCCTTTCTTGTTTCTAACTTCCACCCATACTGACTCAGTAGACTAGTTTACTGCCAAACTAGTTTAAACCCTCCCGTAGAGCTCTAGCAAACCTCCCACCCAGGATACTTGTGCCCCCTCCAGTTTAGTTTCAATCTGTCTTTCATGTACAGGTCCCACCTTCCCCAGAAGATATCCCAATGATCCACATATCTGAAGCCTTCCCTCCTGCACCAGCCCTCCTCAGCTACCTCCTTTTCTGCAGCTGTGGTGCACTCCCTAATTAACAGTGCCACTCCCCCTCCTCTTTTACCTCCTTACCTATTCTTCTGAAAACATCTAAACCCCGGAACATCTCACAACCATTCCTGCCCCTGTGAAATCCATGTCTCCGTAATGGCCACAACATCGTAGTTCTAAGTACTGATCCATGCACTAAGTTTATCTCCCTTATTCCTGACACTCCTTGTGTTGAAACAGACACACTTTGACCCGTTCCACTGAGTGCAACTTTTCCCTTTCAACTGTTTATCCTTCCTCACAGACTTGCTGCATACTATTTCTGCCTGTTCATAGCTACCCTATCCTCTGATCCATAGCTCTGGTTCCCATCCCCCTGCCAAACTAGTTTAAACCCTCTCGAAGAACTCTAGCAAACCTCCCACCCAGGATATTGGTGCCCCTCCAGTTTAGGTGCAATCTGTCTTTCATGTACAGGTCCTACCTTCCCCAGAAGATATCCCAATGATCCACATATCTGAAGCCTTTCCTCCTGCACCAGCCCTGTAGCCACGTGTTCAGCTGCATTCGCTCTCTGTTCCTTATCAATCCTGAGATCACTACTCTGCTTGTCCTGCTATTTAGCTTCCAATCTAACTCCCTAAGATCACATTTTAGATCCTAATCCCATTTCTTAGCTATGTCATTGGTGCCTATGTGCACCACAACTTCTGGTTGCTCACTCTCTCCCTAAAGAATCCTGTAGACTCGATCCGAGACATCCCTGGCCCTGGCACCCGGGAGGCAACATACCTTCCGGGAGTCTCGCTCACGACCACAGAATCTCCTATCCATTCCCGTAATCATTGTGTCTCCTATCACTATTGCTTTTCTATTCTCCCCCTTCCCTTCTGAGCCACAGAGCCAGACTCAGTGCCAGAAACATGGCCGCTAGGGCCTTCCCCCGGTGGGTCACCCCCCCAACAGTATCCAAAACGGTATACTTGTTTTGAAGGGGAACGGCCACGAGGGATCCCTGCACTGTCTGCCTATTCATTTTCCTTCCCCTGACTGTAACCCAGCTACTCTTGTCCTGTACCTTGGGTGTGGCTACCTCCCTGTAACTCGTCTCTAGCACCCCCTCTGCCTCCCGGATGGTCCGAAGTTCCCTAACGCGGTCTCTGAGGAGCTGGAGTTGGGTGCACTTCCTGCAGGTATAGCCAGCGGGGACACCGGTGGTATCCCGCACCACCCACATCCTACAAGAGATTCACAAAGAGATTTAAAGGGGGGAAAAAAAGAAAGATTAAACACCCATTAGGCCCTTATACTGTTGCTACTCTCCCAAATGAACCCTCAAAAATTGGTGATTCTGCAAAAAGAAAGAGCTTGCTGCCCTCCCCCCCAAAAAACAAAAGACACAAAAAAATTTTTTTAAAATTAAAATTAAAAATTAAAAACCCAAAGTAAAAAACCCCAAAACAAACTACTCTTACCTTATAGAATGTAGCTACCCTGTGGACCAACTGGAACTCCGCCCTGCCACTCTGCTCCCAGTCAGCTGCACTCTCTGTAAACCCCCGGCTCCCTTCTCGCTCTTTGAGGAAATTAAATGAAAGGAGGACCTTGTTCCCTCCTCACCTAACTCCCTCAGTCATCAAACTCTCACTATAGCACTCAAATGCACCCAAATTCAGCACAAACAGTTGTTGCATTAGGTTAAATCTCACGGGATCCGGGGCGAGGTAGCCAATTGGATACAAAATTGGCTTGACAACAGAAGACAAAGGATGGTTGTAGAGTGTTGGTTTTCAAACTGGAAGCCTGTGACTAGCGGTGTGCCTCAGGGACTAATGCTGGGTCCACTGTTACTTGTTATTTCTAATAATAATAATTTGGATGAGAATTTAGGAGGCATGGTTAGTCAGTTTGGAGATGACACCAAGTTTGGTGGCATAGTGGATAGTGAAGAAGGTTTCTAGGATTGCAACGGGGCTTGATCAATTGGGCAAGTGGACCAATGGAGTTTATTTTAGATAAATGTGAGATGATGCATTTTGCTAGATCAAATCGGGGCAGGACCTACTCAGTTAATGGTGGGGTGCAGGGGAGAGTTACAGAACAAAGAGATCTAGGAGTACAGGTTCATAGCTCCTTGAAAGTGGAGTCACAAATGGACAGGGTGGTGAAGAAGGCATTCACCATGTTTGGTTTCATTGATCAGAACATTGAATCTAGGAGTTGGGACGTCTTGTTGAAGTTTTACAAGACATTAGTAAGGCCACATCTGGAATATTGTGTACAGATCTGGTCACCCTATTATAGAAAATATATTATTAAACTAGAAAGAGTGCAGAAAAGATTTACTTGATGCTACCAGGACTTGATGGTTTGAGTTATAAGAAGAGGCTGGATGGACTTTTTCCCTGGAGCATAGGAGGATAAGGGATGTACTTATAGAGGTCTATAAAATAATGAGGGGCATCAATAAGGTAGATAGTCGACACCTTTTCCCAAAGGTAGGGGAGTCTAAAACTGAAGGACTTAGGTTTATGATGAGAAGGGAGAGATACGAAAGGGTCTAAAGTGGCAATTTGTTCACACAGAGGGTGGTGTGTGTCTAGAACAAGCTGCCAGAGGCAGTGGTAGACGTGGGTAGAATTTTTTTTTTAAAGCATTTAGACAGTTATATGGGTAAGATGGGTATTGTCATGGGAATGTCACTTTAAGAAATGTTTGTCTGCTCAAGTGGCTGCAGTGATGTCAGAGTGTGGGTGGAGCTGAACTCTGGCTCTGCTTTTTAGTTTTGCTTTGAGGAAACGCTTGGGTGTGTCTGTGTTTTTTAGTTTCGTTTTTAGCGTTTAGTTCATTGAATTGACAGTGCAGAAAGAGGCCATTCGGCCATTGAGTCTGCACCAGCCCTTGGAAAGAGCACCCTACCCAAACCAGTTGGAACTGCAGCCAGCCAAAGAAGGTGTAATTTTGATCTCTCTGCATTCTAAAGACTATCTCTTGATCATTTGGTGAATATAGAGTGAGTGATAACTGCTCAGTACAGAATTTAAACCTGATGTGCTTCTTTTAAAAGTTTTTTTTTGTCTTATGGATGTTAAAAGGAAAGTTTAAGGGCTCGAGAGGGGTAAAACTCCATCTATTGGGTTGGCTTTGCGAACTTAAAGATGGTGAGGGGTGAGCATATTGTGGCAGCTTTTCAGATGTGGTATTACAGTTTAAGTAGGGAGTGTGTTGTGGACAACGGCTCTTTCAAAGGCTCAGAAGTTTTTTGGGGTGGAGATGGTCACACGCAGTACCTTACGGACAGAGACTAAAAACAGACTGTTAGATTTGGCAAATACATTGCACATAACATTATCGGCCAAGGTACGAAAAGATGAGGTACTTACGGCGGTAGCTGAGCACTGAAAATTACCTGAGATACAGTCTGACGCATTAGAAATGGCAAAACGTCAGTAACAAATCAAGCAACTTGAACATGACAAAGAATTAAAGCAGCTTGAGTATGAATTGAGAGAAAAAGAAAGAATAGCCCTAGCAGAACAAAAATAGAGAGAAAGAGAGATACAGATCAGGGAAAAGAAAACGAGAGAGATGCAGATAGAGAGGAAAACGAATAGGAGAGAGAAGAAAGGAGAAAGAATGGCCCGAGAAGAACAAAAAGAAAGAGAAAGGAAAATACAGATCAGGGAAGAAGAAAGAGGGAGAGAAAGAGAGAGAGAGGAAAAAGAAAGAGAGAGAGAGGACAAGGAAAGAGGGAGAGAGTTTGAACTTCGGAAAATGGCCATGAAACATGACAGTCAGTTAAGATTGGCGGATGGAAAGAAAAACGTACAATTGGAGAATAGTGATAAGGATGAAGGCTATAGTCGAAGGCTTGGTGGGGATCTATTTAAGTATGTCCACTCATTGCCAAGGTTTGATGAGAAGGAGGTAGAGCCTTTTTCATTTCATTTGAAAAGGTAGCTAAACAAATGAAATGCCACAGGAGATGTATTACTGATTCAAACAAAGTTGGTAGGTAGAGCTAGTGAAGTGTTTGCATCACTATCAGAGTAGGTAGCTGTGACGTATGAGGAGGTGAAAAAAACCATCTTAGGTGCATATGAACTAGTGCTTGAAGCGTACAGACAAAGGTTTTGAAATTTAAGGAAAGAATCTGGTCAAACATATATGTAGTTTGAAAGAATCACAGTAATTTTGATAGGTGGATAAAGGCTTTGAAAATAGACCGAATATATGAAGCTCTCAGAGAAATTATACTTTTGGAGGAGTTTAAAAGTTCAATTCCTGATGTAGTGAGAATCCATGTGGAAGAGCAGAGGGTTAAAACAGCGCGATTACCAGCAGAAAATGGCAGATGATTATGAATTAGTTCATAAATCAAAGTTTGTTTTCGACATCAGTTTCAGCCTGTGAGGGATAGAAACTGGGGACATGAGAAACACTCAAGTGGGTACAGGTGATCTGATGGGAGATAATAAGGAGTGTGTACCTCAGATTAAAAAGGAAATCCAGGAGGGTGAAAGAGACATGAAAAGTTTCAAATGTTTTCACTGTAATAAACTAGGCCATGTAAAGTCACAGTGTTGGTGGTGGAAGAAATGCACTGGGAAGGCTGATGTGGTAAAACAGGATAAGACAGTGGGGTTTGTTAAAGTGGCAAAGGGAAGCCCAAGTGAAGCGAAGGAAGTGCAAAAGATTGTACAGCCTGATCAAGAGGTGATTGATAAGAAGGTGCCAGATCTCTTTAAAGAATTTACTTGTGTGGGTAAAGATTGCTCATGGGTATCAGGAGGATATAGAACATAGAACATAGAAAATACAGCACAGAACAGGCCCTTCAGCCCATGATGTTGTGCGAACCTTTATCCTAGATTAATCATAGATTATCATTGAATTTACAGTGCAGAAGGAGGCCATTCGGCCCTTTGAGTCTGCACCGGCTCTTGGAAAGAGCACCCCACCCAAACTCAACACCTCCACCCAACACCAAGGGCAATTTGGACATTAAGGGCAATTTATCATTGGCCAATTCACCTAACCCACACATCTTTGGACTGTGGGAGGAAACCGGAGCACCCGGAGGAAACCCACGCAGACACGGGGAGGACGTGCTGACTCCGCACAGACAGTGACCCAAGCCGGAATCGAACCTGGGACCCTGGAGCTGTGAAGCAATTGTGCTATCCACAATGCTACCGTGCTGCCCTTGAGAACAAATAAATCTACACTATATCATTTTACCGTAATCCATGTACCTATCCAATAGCTGCTTGAAGGTCCCTAATGTTTCCGACTCAACTACTTCCACAGGAGCAAGTAAAGAAGTCACAATTTTAAGAGATACGGGTGCTAGTCAATCTTTAATGCTAAGAGAGGATGAATTATGTAATCTGGGAAGAATGTTGCCAGAAAAGGTGGTAATAAGTGGAATTCAAGGTGAGAGGAGCAGTGTTCCATTATATAACGTAAGGTTGGAAAGTCCAGTGAAGAGTGGTGAAGTGGTAGTAGGAGTAATAGAAAAACTATCTTGTCCAGGAATACAGTTTATCTTGGGTTATGATATAGCTGGGTTGCAGATGGGAGTGATGCCTACTGTGGTTGATAAGTCAGTGGAAAATCAAGCAACTGAAGTGTTGAAGGGCGAATATCCTGGGATTTTTCCAGATTGTGTCGTAACAAGGTCGCAAAGTCACAGGTTAAGACAAGAGGAGAAATCAGAGGGTGAATATAAAGGTGAAGTGCCATTATCAGAAATGATTTTTGATCAGATGATTGGAAAAGAACAGGTGGAGGATGAAGCGGATATTTTTAGTTCAGGAAAATTGGCGGAGTTACAACATAAAGATGTAGAAATAAACCGGATGTATCAGAAAGCATACATGGAAGAGGAATCTGCTTGTATACCAGAGTGTTCTTACCGTAAAAGTGATGTCTTGATGAGAAAATGGAGACCTTTACACATGCAGGCCGATGAAAAGTGGGCAGAAGTTCTTCAAGTGGTATTGCCGGTAGGGTATAGAAAGGAGGAGTTGCGAGTAGCACATGAGGTACCAGTGGGAGGTCATTTGGGAGTAAGGAAAACTCAAGCTAAAATCCAAAAACATTTTTATTGGACTGGGTAACAATTTCAAGGTGAGAGCGGGAATGTTTAAGGGAGATGTGCGTGGAAAGTTTTTGACGCAGAGGGGTGGTGGGTGCCTGGAATGCTTTGCCAGCGGAAGTAGTAGGGGCAGGCATGATAGCATCATTTAAGATGCATCTAGACAGATATATGAACGGGCGGGGAACAGAGGGAAGTAGATCCTTGGAAAATAGAAGACAGGTTTAGATAAAGGATCTGGATCGGCACAGGCTGTGAGGACCGAAGGGCCTTTTCCTGTGCTGTAATTTTCTTTGTTCTTTGTTCTTTGTAAAAATGTGGTTACATTTTGTCAATCATGTCACACATGTCAAGTTATAGGAAACCTCAAGCAGTGATACAACCAGCGCCCTTAATACCCATTCCAGTATTTGAGGAACCTTTTACAAGGGTCTTAATTGATTGCTTAGGGCTCTAATGAATGTGTCTACTATGTTTCCAAGACCATTCCAGTACGCAATATTACAGCTAAAAAGATTGTGGAGGAGTTACTTAAATTCTTTATTTGATATGGACGACCCACAGAAAAACAATCAGATCAAGGATCAAATTTTATCTCAAAGTTATTGTGGATAGCTTAGAAATAAAACACTTTCAATCAACTGCGTACCATCCAGAATCGCAGGGAGCGTTAGAAAAATGTCATCAGACATTAAAGACAATGTTGAGGGCTTGTTGTCAAGATTATCCAGAGGATTGGGATGAAGAAATTCCATTCGTACTGTTTGCAATTAGGGATGCACCTAATGAGTCAACCAAATTCAGTCCTTTTGAACTCACTTTTGGTCATGAGGTGAGAGCACCACTTAGATTGATGAAGGAAAAATTATTGAGTGAGCAGTCAAAATTTACATTGTTGGATTACGTGTCAAATTTTAGGGAACGATTAAATAGAGCAGGTGAATTGGCTAGACAGCATTTAAAAGTCGCACAACATGTGATGAAGCGGGTAGTGGACAAGAAATCCAAAGTTTGTAGTTTTGCCAGTGGAGATAAGGTTTTAGTATTGTTACCAGTGATAGGTGAAACTTTAAAAGCAAGGTTTTGTGGACATTATCAGATTGAAAGGAAATTAAGTGAGGGAATTATGTGGTAAGATCGCCGGACAGAAGGAAAACTCACCGCGTGTGTCATGTGAATATGCTTAAAAGGTACTTTGAAAGGGAAGGAGAGCAAAAGGAGGAAGTTTTAATGATTCTAACTCAAAGTGACGATCCAAATCCAGATGACTGTGAATTTGACATACCTCAAATTAAATTGGAAAACGTGGATGTTCTTTAAAATTGGGATAAATTGTTGAGCTACCTTCCAGAGGAAAAACGGACTGACCTGAAAGGGTTATTGATATCACATGGGCAAGTGTGTGGAGATAAGTTGGGAAGTACTAAAATGGCTATACATGATGTAGATGTGGGAAATGCTGTTCCAATTAAACAACATCCATAAGACAAAAGAACCCTTTTAAAGAAGCACATCAGGTTTAAATTCTGTACTGAAAGCAGTGATCACTCTGAATTCACCAAATGATCTAGAGATAGTCTTTAGATTGCAGAGAGATCAAAATTACACCTTCTTTGACTGGCTGCAGTTCCAACACTAAAAACGAAACTAAAAAACTCAGACACACCCAAGCGTTTCCTCAAAGCGAAACTACGAAGCAGAGCCAGAGCTCAGCTCCAACCACACTCTGACATCACTGCAGCCACTTGAGCAGACAAGCATTTCTTAAAGTGACATTCCCATGACAGTACAGAGGGATGGACGGCATGGACAGGTTGGGCCGAAGGGCCTGTTTCCATGCTGTAAACCTCTATGACTAAACCATGTTGTGAATCCAATGCCAGCTATGTTTCAAACAAGTCATTCACTTGATACCGGTGAAGATTTAATTATTCTTGCAACAATCATGAACGGTAACTTTACGAAGGACCAGGACAAGATTGATGTAGATTATTTCATGAACATTGAAACATTTTTGCCGTTGGTAACTTGCTGCAGAACTGAATGTTGATGCCTGGATGATAAGGTATTTAAAGTTAATGGTTATTATTCAAATCTTTGGTTAAGCTGTCCTCTACTTTCTTTTGGAATTTATCATTTCTGAAGATCAAGGATGATTTTGATCTCTTCTATTCTCTTGCTGCCCTGTGAAGACTGTAAAATGAAAGGAATTGAATCTCATCCCCTGGGCCTGAGGCACATGCTTGACACTAATGATACCGTAATTAATCTGTAATATTTTTTCAACATGAACTTTGCAGCCTGCATTAGACTTTGAAGTGATGAAAGACTCGTGCTTTTTGAACTTATGCTATATCTTTGAATTATATCCTACTTGGTATAAAATGTGTATGAGTCAGCCCTTATTACACCATTTTCGATTGCAGCAACAGGGCATGCTTGAAGTAAAGCTTCAATGGAGTTTGGAGAGGAAACGATTGAATAATTTCTTGGTTCCAATTTTACTTGCCCTCTGCTGACACTGACCTTGTTGGACTATGCTATCATGGACTCAAGTTCTTCAGCATCTTGCGCAAATTAGTATTTACCCTCCATGAACATCAGAAAGAAAAGAAAGAACTTGCATTTATATCATACCCTCCATGACTTCATGACATTCCCGAATGGTTCCTAGACAACGGCATACCTCTTTGGCATGCAGTCATTGTAGCAATGATGGGAAATGCAGTCAAAATTAGACCACATTACAGACAGGGGAGGAAAAATAAATTGAAACCCCTAAATTATCCTCCCTTACAATCCGTAAACAGTTAATTTTTGAAAAGGTCAATTTAAAAGTAGACTTTCACGGATTTAAATAAAGTGGATTTATTTATTGATCCACTCACCCCCAAAAATCTAAACATCACATCAAACACACGTGAAAAATACAGTTGAAGAAGAAAGCGGCACGGTAGCACAGTGGTTAACACTGTTGCTTCATAGCTCCAGGGTTCCAAGTTCGACTCCCGGTTTGGGTCACTGTCTGTGCGGAGTCTGCACGTTCTCCCCGTATCTGCGTGGGTTTCCTCCGGGTGCTCTGGTTTCGTCCCAGAGTCCAAAGATGTACAGGTTAGGTCGATTGGTCACGCTAAATTGCCTTTAGTGTCCATAAATATTAGTTGGGGTTACTGGGTTACGGGGATAGGGTACACAGTTGAAGTCGCCCCCCCATGATTAGTCGGTGCGTCGCTATGTCAGGGATTTCTGACATGGTCTTCTTGATGAAGCTCGTGTCGTCCCAGTTGGGTGTGTACACGTTAACTAGTACTACCGGTGCCCCATCCCCATACCGCTGACCATGATGTACCGTCCCCCTGGGTCCGTAACCATCGCCCTAAACATCGTCCTCTTGCTGATCAGTATTGCCACCCCACGGCCCTCGTCCCATAGCAGTAGACTTTCACGGGTTTAAATAAAGTGGATTATTTATTGATCCACTCACCCCAAAAAATCTAAACATCACATCAAACACACGTGAAAAATACAGTTGAAGAAGAAAGTGGCACGGTAGCCGCTTTGTCCCATTCAGCCCTTTCTTACCCGCAGTCGGTCCTGCTCTCTCAGGTGTCTCTTGGAGGAAGATTATGTCGGCCCTCATATTTCTTAGGTGGGTGAGGACTCTGAATCTTTTCACTGGGCCGTTGAGTCCCCTTACGTTCCAGGTAACTATCCTGGTGGGGGGCTTCTGTCCCCTCACTCCTGTGGGATTAACCATACTTACCTGGTGGACGTGCCCCTGCCCTCCGGGGTTTCCCTTTGCTGGGGGGCCGTCTAGGATGGCCACTGTCACTGCTCTCTCCATGCGGTAGGGTCCCTGCGCTCCGGGGTTTCATTTTGTCCAGGGGGCACCCGACATGGCCGCCCACTGTGCGTCCACCACCCAGGTAGTCCCCTGCACTCTGGGGTCTCCCTTCGCCCAGAGACTGTACTGGGTGGGTGCTTACAGCGATTCCTTGTTCTGAGCCCTTGGTTGTGGCACTTTGTAGCCCTATTGCTATTCCTTTTCTAGCCTTGTTTGTCCCTCCTTTCCTGTGTTCCCTCCCACCCCCCTCCGATCTCTCCCTCCCTGTTCCCCCCGCCCGGTCCATTCCTTTCCCCCCCTTTTTTCTCTCTCTCCTGTACACCCCTCCTTTGTCCCTCTTCCCCCTGTTCCTATCCCCGTTTGCTCTCCCGCCTCTGTTGAGTGGTCCCTCCCCCCTGCTTGGCGCCTTCCCCCCTGTTGGGGGCGCGCTGTGGCCCTGCTCTGTTGCATGTTCGCGGCGCTAACTTTCCTGCTAGTATGGTGGCCCCCTCTCGGGAGTTACTGTCTCGCTTCTCCCCTGCCCGGCCTCTGCGGTTTTCTGCCCGCTCTTTCCCTATCCTACCCTGCACTCCTCTTGCTTGGTCTCCCTTCTCCGCTACTCTCGTTCCCTCGTGCTGAGGCCTGGTCTCCCACCTGAAGCGGTCCCTCGGGCAGTGGTTTGTCTTTTGTTCAGGGCGCACACGCCGTGGCGGGGGGGCCTGGCATTGCCTCACCCCTTTCCACCCCCCCCTCGGCGTGTTGTTGCCCCTTGCCAGGGACCCCTCATTTCTACCCTCGCTGTTGGTTTTCCAGCCCGTGTTCCTCGACAAACTTGTTTACTTTGGCGGGGGCTGTGAAGAAGTATTCTCTTTCTTGGTAGGTGACCCAGAGTTTCGCTGGGTACAGCATACCAAAACGCACGTCGTTCTTATGAAGAGCTGCTTTCGCTCTATTAAACTCGGCCCGTCTCCTGGCTAGGTCTGCTCCAATATCCTCGTAAATTCTAATGAAGTGTCCTTCCCATTTGCGGTTCTGTTTTTCCTGGCCCAGTGCAGGATTTTTTCCCTGTCTTGGTACCGGTGCAGTTTAGCTATAACAGCCCTCGGGTGGTCCCCTGCCTTGGGCTTCGGGCGCAGCGACCGGTGTGCTCTGTCCATTTCTGGTGGGTTGGGGGAGGTTTTCCTCCCCACTAAGTGGCCCAGCATCTCGGCCACGTATGCCGTGCGGTTTCTACCCTCGATCCCCTCTGGTAGGCCCATTGTCCTGACATTTTGCCTTCTCGAGCGGTAGATAAGTCCCCAGGGCCTGATGGGATCTACCCCAGAATACTGAAGGAGGCTGGAGAGGAAATTGCTAAGAAATTGACAGAAATCTTTGGATCCTCACTGTCTTCAGGTGATGTCCCGGAGGACTCGAGAATAACCAATGTTGTTCCTCTGTTTAAGAAGGGTAGCAAGGATAATCCAGGGAACTACAGGCCGGTGAGCCTTACTTCAGTGGTAGGGAAATTACTGGAGAGAATTCTTAGAGACAGGATCTACTCCCATTTGGAAGCAAATGGACATATTAGTGAGACGCAGCATGGTTTTGTGAAGGGGAAGTCATGTCTCACTAACTTTTTTCGAGGAGGTCACAAAGATGATTGATGCAGGTAGGGCAGTGGGTGTTGTCTGTATGGACTTCAGTAAGGCCTTTGACAAGGTCCCTCATGGTAGACTAGTACAAAAGGTGAAGTCACACGGGATCAGGGGTGAGCTGGCAAGGTGGATACAGAACTGGCTAGGTCATAGAAGGCAGAGAGTAGCAATGGAAGGATGCTTTTCTAATTGAAGGGCTGTGACCAGTGGTGTTCCGCAGGGATCAGTGCTGGGACCTTTGCTGTTTGTAGTATATATAAATGATTTGGAGGAAAATGTAACTGGTCTAATTAGTAAGTTTGCAGACGACAAAAAGGTTAGTGGAATTGCGGATAGCGCTGAGGACTGTCAGAGGATACAGCAGGATTTAGATTGTTTGGAGACTTGGGCAGAGAGATGGCAGATGGAGTTTAATCCAGACAAATGTGAGGTAATGCATTTTGGAAGGCCTAATGCAGGTAGGGAATATACAGTGAATGGTAGAACCCTCAAGAGTATTGAAAGTCAGAGAGATCTAGGTGTACAGGTCCACAGGTCACTGAAAGGGGCAACACAGGTGGAGAAGGTAGTCAAGAAGGCATAAGGCATGCTTGCCTTCATTGGCCGGGGCATTGAGTATAAGAATTGGCAAGTCATGTTGCAGCTGTATAGAACCTTAGTTAGGCCACACTTGGAGTGTAGTGTTCAGTTCTGGTCACCACACTACCAGAAGGATGTGGAGGCTTTAGAGAGGGTGCAGAAGAGATTTACCAGAATGTTGCCTGGTATGGAGGGCATTAACTATGAGGAGCGGTTGAATGAACTTGGTTTGTTCTCACTGGAACAACGGAGGTTGAGGGGTGACCTGATAGAGGTCTACAAAATTATGAGGGGCATAGACAGAGTGGATAGTCAGAGGCTTTTCCCCAGGGTAGAGGGGTCAATTACTAGGGGGCATAGGTTTAAGGTGAGAGGGGCAAGGTTTAGAGTAGATGTACGAGGCAAGTTTTTTCCACAGAGGGTAATGGGTGCCTGGAACTCTCTACCGGAGGAGATGGTGGAAGCAGGGACGATAGTGACATTTAAAGGGCATCTTGACAAATACATAAATAGGATGGGAATAGAGGGATATGGACCCAGGAAGTGTAGAAGATTGTGGTTTAGTCGGGCAGCATGGTCGGCACGGGTTGGAGGGCCGAAGGGTCTGTTCCTGTGGTGTACATTTCTTTGTTGTTTGTTTGTTCTTTGTTTTCCTGATCATCCATTCTGCCCTTCAGGCTCCCCTGTGTTGTGCCCAGTGTTGCCACCTCCTTCTCCAGTGCCGTGATCCGGTCGCTCATGTCAGTCGTGGCTTTTTCCAGCTCCTTGATGGTCGTGTCTTGGGCTTCCAGTTTCTACTCTTGGGCTTCCAGTTTCTCCTCTGCTCTGCCCAGGGCCTGCTGCACCTCCGCCAGGGCCTTGGCCTTTGCTGCCTGCCCTGCGGCTTCTATGTCTGCACTGTCCTCTGTCTTGTTTTCCTGCTGATGTTCCCTCAGCGTCTCGGCAAAGGCTGCCTTCCAATTCCAGTTCCCCCCTGGCCCAGGGAGAAAATGCTCCTGTCTGTCGAGTTCTTTATGTTGCGGCGAACCTTCCGTTCCGCCGCTTCGTGCGCTGATTAGCTCGTCTGAACGGGCTCGCCGATTGCCCCGTCTGCTTTTGGTGCCCTTTCTCCCTCTGCTTTGGCTCCCTTCTGGCATTTCAAAAAAAAATTCTTCTCCCTTTTTCCCCCCCCTTTTCCACCCCTTTTTCTTTTCCCTCCCTTCTCTCCTTTCACACTTTTTTTTAATAAAACACTTTTGAAGAAATTTTTTTTTTTGAAAGAGAAAACATTTCTTTCTCTTTAAAAGTTTTCTTTTCAAAGTTTTTTTTTGAAAAAAGGGAAGTTTTTTTTTCCCTCACTCACCCAGGGTCGAGAGAGAGAGAGGTTTCTGGTTGGGCCGGGTGTCCCTCTTTGTTCCGCCACCTGTCTTGTGGTGGTCGCCGTTGGTGGTGGGAGGGGGGGTGTGTCGGTCCTTGCTGCTGGCTCGCTCCCCGCTTTGGTCCGGGCCGCCGCTCGTCCTGCCCGCGTTCTGCTGCCGTGCGTGGGTGGAGGGGGAGGGGCGGATCGCTCCGCTCCCGAGCACCCAGGTCTCCTGCTTTAATTCGCTTTGGAGCCCGGGTTTTTCTTCGTCCCCACTCTCTTGTTGCGGGGGGCCCAAACAGCGGAATTTGCACGCTTGGGTGCAAGTTCTCGGCGAGCAGCGGGACACAACTTTGTTCCCCCCCCCCCAGGAGCTCCTCCAACCGCGACCGCTCTCTTCCCCCGCCAGAAGCCAACATCTTCCCAAATTGACAGAAAACAGTTCCTTCAGCGTAAATGGGGAAGTAGAATTTCCTGAAGTGCGTGTTCAATGAGCTCCAGAGGATTTATAAGTGGTTGGTTATGAAGCAGGTTAGGAGAGAGGGAACCCGCCTGAAATGATGCGCTTGCAGGGACCTCCATCGTGAACATAAAGGCATTATTAACAAGTCATGTAGAGCAGCAGAATGTTTGGAGATAATTCTAAAATACCTCTGCTAGGGGAACTCCTCCCCCTGTGGTGGTTCCCCACTATGAATTCCGATTGGTCACCTAGTTCAGATGATCCTTATTCTACTGTGTTGCCCTTAAAGGGACCATCAGCATGCCTCCAGAATTGAGAGATTCTCAAACACTGAATGCCAGTGATGGTGGATGAAATGTGGGGAATATGTGAAATGGTCCATTTTAGCAGGAAAAATGTAAAAAAGAAACGTATTATCTAAATGATGACAGTTTGCAGACCTTTGTGATTCAGGGGATCCGTGTGTGCATGAATCACAAAAGGCTAGTCTACAGGTACAGAAATTAAGTTGCAAAGCATTTAAAATCCTGAATGGAATTGACAGGGTGGATATGGAGAGAATGTTTCCTCTTGTTGAAGAATCTCGAACCAGGGGGTCACTGTTTAAAAACATGGAGTTGTTCGTTTGAGACAGAGATGAGGAGAATTTTTTTCTGCCCGAGGATTGTGACTTTCTGGAAATTTCTTCCTCAAACGGCAGTGAAAGCAGAATCTTTGAATATTTTTAAGGCAGATCTTGATAGATTCTTGATTAACAAGAGGGTGAAAAGTTATTGGGGGTCGGTAGGAACGTGGGGTTCAGGTTACAATCAGATCAGCCAATGATCTTACTGAGTGCGGAGCATGTTTGAAGGGCTGAGTGGTCTACTGCTGCTCCTAATTCATATGTTCATCTGTATGTTTGTGATAACATTGTGGGAGGACCCAGTCTAGAGCACATCCATGGCATTATTGGGTATTTTACTGCCAAGGGCGGCACAGCAAAATGGAGAAATGCATTTTTGTCGTGGCTTTAATGAGTCAGGTATATTCTCATCCATTGACACGGAACTCTCATAGGTGTTGCCTGGGTAAAGGACCAGAGAGGGTGCAGAATATACTGAGAGTGGAAAGTGAACAATAATAGTCTTTATTGGTGTCACAAGTCGGCTTAAATTAATACTGAATTACATTACAATGTAAATCCTCCAGTCGCCACACTCCAGCGCCTTGTTCGGGTAGAATTCAGGGAGAATTCAGAACATCCAATTCATCTAATAAGCACGTCTTTTGTGCAGACATGGGGAGAACGTGCAACCTCCGCACAGACAGTGACCCAAGCCTAAATTGAACCCGTGAAGCAACAGTGCTGACCACTGTGCCAACGTGCCACCTAACCAATGACATCAGGAGGATGAGTGATGAAGTTCGGCAGACAAAGTTTCAGAAGCGAGTGAGCAAGTTAAAAAACAGGTCCTTCAAGGTAATAAACTTTTGATTACGCCCAGTGCTAATGGTCAATGAGTATAGGAATAGTATAATCAAGCAGGTTAACATGTGGGTGGAGAAAGGGTGCTACTAATTGCTCTGGAACATCCTGAAAGTGGAAAATGTGCGATATAAATGCAAGTCAAGGCAGCACGGTAGCACAGTGGTTAGCACCATTGCTTCACAGCTCCAGGGTCCCAGGTTCGATTCCTGGCTAGGGTCACTGTCTGTGTGGAGTTTGCACATTCTCCCTCTGTCTGCGTGGGTTTCCTCCGGGTGCTCCAGTTTCCTCCCACAAGTCCCGAAAGAAGTGCTGTGAGGTGAATTGGATATTCTCCCTCATGCAGCCGAACAGGCGCCAGAATGTGGCGACTAGGGGCTTTTCAAAGTAACTTCATTGCAGTGTTAATGGAAGCCTATTTGTGACAATAAAGATTATTAATATTATTATTAAGTCTTTTTTCTCCCTCCTCTACTGAAGGCACAGATTGTGCATGGAATTCGTTGGTCACAAAAAGTCTTCATTCAAGTGATGCTTGCTGATATATGAGTCCAGATAGTGAGTGTTAGGGTGCCTTTGGCTACGTTCATTTTCACGAAGCAGCTTAAACGGAGGTAAACTATTGGGAACGAGCAGGAAAATTGTCTAAAATCTTGCTTCCAGCCAGGGACAGTTGTTTTAGTTGAGGTCAGCTAACAGAACACAGACCAGGTAACATGAAGCCATTTGACCTGAATGACCAATTACATACGGACAGCCCGGGAGAGGTAATTGAATGCATTCTACATTGCTTTTCCTCAATGAAAGAATGCTTCTTACCATTGTCTTCTTCACTTGTTGAGCGGTCTGTTTCAGGGAATTCTGCAAAAACATTCAGTGACATCTTTACAATCAAGTAAACAATCCAGTTTTGAGCAATTTTCTTCCAGAGGTATGGATTTTTATAGTTGGATTGATTAACAAGAATATTCCCAACCTTAGGCCAAGATTTTTACTCCCAGGGAGGGAGAACCTTTGGCTCCATGAACCCAGACTTTAAAAATCGCTGCCCGAACACTCCGGACGGGAGGGTGGGGCAGCCACCATGTTTTGGTGGGCGACCCTGTGGAGGATGGCAGTGTGCCAAAAATTTTAAAAAGAATAAAGCATAAAACATTACTCCAGCCCTCACCTCCTCATCCCCCACACACTCCCCATGTCCCGTCCATACCAACTCCAACCCTGCACCCACCCCCACTGCCCCTCATACCCACCTTGCCAAGGCATGCCCTTAAAATGACCCCTCATACCACCATGCCAAGAAATGTCCCCACCCACCCACTATGGGCCCTCCGTTACAATCTATTTCCCTCTGCATAATCACATGCCCTTTATAGCCCCTGTGCACATCTATCGCCAATTCCTGCGAACCAATGTCCCTCATCCTTTCCCTTAGATCTAACATGCCAACTCACACATTGACCATTATGGACAGACGTCAGGACCCGTGACAAGGTGAGATAAAATAAAGTTATTTAGAATAAAGTTCTATGTGTCTGTTACAGACATTATTATATTGAAAAAGCACTTTCATTCATAACAATCCATCCCTTCAACTAAGAGATTGACATTATTGCAACTAAATAAAGTCTTATAAAAACAAATATTTAATTCAAGAGCTCAAACCTTTAAAACAACAAACATTGGGTGTATAGTCCCACATCAAAGGGTCTATAACCACTTGTAGCTGTCAGTCAAACTGTGAAATGGCTGGCCCCCTCCCGTACTAATGGGCAATTGTGAAATCAATCATGCAGCAGTAATCCAGTCGTGGAAGCCCCTCAGGCACATGTCAACTGATAGAATACAATAACAAACAATCATTTATTATGCCAGATATTTTCATCCAAAGATATAAAGGGCAAGACTTTTAAATGCCTTGACAGTGCCCTTTGACAGACCCTCTTTGCAGGTGCTTTTGACAGTTCTTTTTGAAAGGTCCTGTCTGCAAGCTGAGTGCTGTCTTAGCTCAATGAGAGAGCTTTTCTGGAGATGGGTGATGTGGTGATATGCATCACTGTAAATACACAAGGGGTTAATGCAGATACACTAGGGCACTGTAAATACACAAGGGGTTAATATAAATACACTGGAACTAACTAAACACTAGAAGGAGCACCAGAGACATCATGACACATAGACATTCAACCAATAGGCCAGTAAGATAGGACACGACCAATGGGCAGTCAAGACACACACAGAGGTGACACTACCACAAGGGGGCTACCCATATCAAAGGACAGGGAACACATGCTGTTTCTCTTTCCGTAAGCGACACTCAGAGACACAGGGGCAGGTCAGGAAGCATCACACCCACCGTACAGATGAGAGCAGACTGGTTAGTTAGATCGAGTTACTATAGTAAGATTAGCAGGAGAGTCGAACCCAAGTATTAACTGTTCAATAAATGTGTTAAATCTATCTATGAACCTTCCTTTGTCAGAGCATACATCAAGGAAGCAGCTTATGCTACATGAAGAAGCATAACACAACAGGTGAAAACTGGGAGTTAGGTGGAAATGGGAGAAGGAGAAACTGGCAGTTGAGAATGCAAGGGAGAGAAGTGACTGGTAAATCTCCAGGGGCTGAGTCGGAGACCTGTTAAATTTGACTCTATCTGGCAAGTAACAGTGACTGGTAAGTAGTTTTTCTTTTCATTTATCTATTTTGTTTTTTGGGGGGCATTGTAGTTGCATACGTTACCCTCCAGGTTAAGACACGGCAGGAGATCCCAGACCCATATCATGCTCCTCATGTGCGATGTGGGAGTTCAGGGACACGTCCACTGTCCCTTGCACCTTCACATGCAAGAGGTGTGTCCAGCTGCAGCTCCTGTTAGACCGCTTGATGCTCTGGAGCTGCGGATGGACTCACTTTGGAGCATCCACGATGCTGAGGAAGTCGTGGATAGCACGTTTAGTGAGTTGGTTACACCGCAGATAAAGAGCACTGAGGGAGATAGGGAATGTGTGACCATAGGCAGAGGAAAAGTAGGAAGGCAGTGCAGGGGTTTGTTGTAGACATCTCCCTCCAAATGAGGAATACCATTTTGGATACTGTTGGGGAGATGGCTCACTCAGATTTTTGGGACATTAGAACTGGTTCTGGGAGAGTTGGGACCATTACAAATCGGTCGGTCTATACCTGGGCAGGACTGGAACCAATGTCCTCAGAGTGTTGTTTGCCAGCATTGTTGGGGAGAGTTTAAATGAATGTGGCAGGGGATGGGAACCAATGCAGGAAGTCAGAGAGTAAGTAAGAGGGGATAGAAACAAAAGCCAGTAAGGAGAAAAGTGGAAGGCAGAGAAACAGATTGAACTGCATTTATTTCAATGCAAGAGGCCCACCAGGCAAGGTAGATGGACTCAGTGAATGGATAGGTACATGGGACTGGGATTGGGATATTATAGCTATTACTGAAACATGGCTAAAGGAGGGGCAGGATTGGCAGCTCAATGTTCCGGGGTACAGATGCTGTAGGAAAGATAGACCAGGAGATAGGAGGGGTGGGGAGTTGCAGTTCTGATTAGGGACAACATCATGGCAGTACAGAGAGAGGATATATCTAAGGGTTCACCCACTGAGTCTATATGAGTTGAACTGAAAAATAAGACGGGTGAGATCACTTTGATAGGACTGTACTATAGGCCCCCAAATAGTCAGCAGGATATCGAGAAGCAAGTATACAAGGAGATTACAGATAGCTGCCAGAAAAACAGGGTGGTAACTTTAACTTTCCCAACATTAACTGGGACAGCCATAGCACTACGGTTTTGGATGGAGAGTAATTTGTCGAGTGTATTAGAGGAAGAATTCCTCATTCAATATGTGATTGGCCCGCCTAGAGAGGGGGAAAAACTTGACCTCCTCTTGGGGAATAAGGAAGGGCAGGTGACGGAAGTGTTAGTGAGGGATCACTTTGGGACCAGTGACCATAATTCCATGAGTTTTAACATAGCTATGGAGAATGATTGTTCTGGCCCAAAAGTTAAAATTCTGAATTGGGGAAAGGCAAATTTTGATGGTGTTAGGTGGGAACTTTCAAAAGTTGATTGGGGGAGCCTGTTTGCAGGGAAGGGGCCAGCTAGAAGTGGGAGTCTTTCAGAAGGGTGTTAATTAGGGTTCAGGGTGAGCACATTCCTCTTAGAGTGAAGGGTAATACTGGTAGAAGGAGGGAACCCTGGATAACCCGGGATATTGAGACCATGGTCAAAAGGAAGAAGGAGGCACATGACATGCATAGGCAGCTGGGATCAAGTGGACCCCTTGAAGAGTATAGGGCTTGTCGGAGTAGAGTTAAGAGAGAAATCGGGAGGGCAAAAAGGGGACATGAGATTGTCTTGGCAGATAAGGCAAAGGAAAATCCAAAGAGCGTTTACAGATACATAAAGGGCAAAAGAGAGACAAAGGAGGGTGTTGAAGTCAGATTTAGAAAGAAGGTTTTAAGACAAAAATACCCACTGGCATAGGATGCCTGTATAAGTGGCAATTTGTAGAAATAGGTTGTGTACAAACAATGCGTGTGATTTTACAACCTAATAATTACAAATATCAGAAAGGACAGACACACAATTAAAAAGACGCTACTCAAAATGGCTGTTAGCTGACTTGACAATATTAAAGACACAAAATAGCTTTTAGCTGAATTAGCCACATTCCTGAACAACCATTAGCTGGGTGAGTTGCAAACTGGTATAAATAATGGGCTGGATTCTCCGCAGCCACGCGCCAAAATCGGGTTTGGCGTGGGGACGGAGAATCGAAGTTCCCGACCGAATCGGGCCCGGCACTGTTCCAGTGACAAGGCCCCGATGAAGTGCACTTCCACGAATTACGCCGCGCAGCTGGGGGGCCATTGCCAGAGGCCCGCCCAGCAATACTCCGCTCCCAGCAGGCTGAGTTCCCGACAACGTGGTTCTAACCACGTATGGCCAGTGCGTGGCGGCTGCGGACTCAGTCCCCGGCCTGAGACTGAGCATTGGAGGGGGGCCTTATGGGCAGCCGGGGCAGGGATCAGGCCAGAAGGATCCTTGGGCGCCCGGCCGATCGGAGGGGCCTAGTTTGTTAGTCTGTGGTCCGAGTCCACCATGGCGCTCGGCATGGCCGCTGGAGGCCGCCGCCGTGCGCATGCGCGGACTTGGAACTGGAAGTGCAGGGGCCCGTATCCGCAGCCAAAGCTGCGTGAATTACTCTGGGTCCCTGCCAGCCCCCGAAGGTAAGCAAATCGGGATTTTTTTTTTACTAAGAAACCCGGGACTCTGCGTTTTTACGCCGGTGTAGGGACATTTCCCCATTTTCGGGGAATCCAGCCCAACATCATTCAATTACAGACAGCAGAGATAGTCAGGGAGACAATGATGACTGATATTAAGGCATTGAATGGGAAACAGACATGGGGGAATCTAGGGAGTTTTTTTTACCAGCAAGTGATATTGGCTCCACAGGACATGGAGCATTGCTCATCCTCGCAGGCTCAAGGTCTCCAGGTGCAGGCAGAGAAAATAACTTTAACAGTTAGTATGAGTGACTTCTTCATGAAGTCAGGGGCTGCTAAGGTACCAACCCACTTTACGTAATGTCAAATTTAATTGGATATATAACTAATGTATGTAATCTATAACCAATATTATTGGACAAGGTCCAGCCGAAATGGGCTGTGTAGCTGTTTAGAAAAATGGGTGTTTTATTTTGTTCGATGGAGAAACGGTCAGGTTCTTTAACAGACGCCATTTCTCCGCAGGCGAAATAAACCAGCCCTGAGCATTGAGCGATTTCTTTGAGATGCTCTCGCGCGAACAGATGGGGAAGATAAACAATGTGTGGATCCACAAGGGATGGGAGAGGTCCTAAATGAATATTTCTCATCAGTATTTACTGTTGAGAAAGGCACAAATGTGAGCAAAATTGGGGAAATAAAAAATGAT